>NC_066839.1:4540613-4893505 GCF_001640805.2 Lates calcarifer | reverse complement strand
CATTTTGACATTTTTTGACACCTTACTATACTATGACATTTTTTGACCATTTTTTGACACCTTACTATACTATGACATTTTTTGACATTTTTGACACCTTACTATACTATGACATTTTTTGACACCTTACTATACTATGACATTTTTTGACATTTTTTGACACCTTACTATACTATGACATTTTTTTGACATTTTTTGACCTTACTATACTATGACATTTTTTGACGCCTTACTATACTATGACATACTAAGACATTTTTATGCCCTACTATACTATGACATTTTTGACATTTTTGATGCTTTACTATACTATGGAGTAATTTGACATTTTTGATCACATACACACAATGACATTTCCTACTTTTGATTACTATTATTTCTGCATTGCTTTTATATTAGATTACTTGCTATTACCTCTAATATAACATTACTTTTACCATTACTTTTCTTATCACATATTACTTCTAAATTTACAGATAACTTTTACCCTTGCAAACCACATCTAGTGACAGATTGACTATTACATCTTACTTCTGATATTGCTAATTATGTTTACATACATATTATTTATACACTATTTCTATTTTGCAGATTACTTCTATTATTCCACTTTTATGACATATTCAGTACTGAAAATAAACAGTTTAATGTCGGTGCTCTGTGTTGGACAGTTGATGTAAAGCTGTTTGTGAATTACCTGGAGGCCTGTGTCCTGGTCTCAACGAACTTCTTCATTGTACAAATACTCTCTGCGATCGTGGACGACATCTCTGTGATCATGGACTATGTATCTGCGATCGTGGACGATGTTGTGGAGGAAGTTGTGACACCTGAAGGAAATCCAAGAGAAACATACAAAGGAAAATGACAAAAATTATATGGTTTGGTAAGAAAGTGAAGGGAGCTACAGTCAATTTGTCCACGGACAACTATTCTGATACATATTTTTTTAAAACCAAGAATGCCAAATATTTGCATCAAGACAGAGGCTTGTGAGGTGTGAATTTAATAGTTTTGTCATATGATAAATAGTAAATACTGTTGATTAAGCAAAACAAGACATCTGAAAACATCACCTTGAGCTCTGAGCAATTACAGTTTACTATTTTCTGATTTAATAGACACAATTAATCAGTTCTTATTATATTCAATACTAAATTTATTGAATATCAAGGTTTGAGCTGGGATTTACCCAGAGACACTAAAAGAAAAAAAAAGCAATTTCTGACATTAACAATTCAGCTCATCAACATATTTTTCAGCCTGGGTAAATGTTTTAGACAAATACCTGTTGGTCTGTAAGGTGATGTTGGTGTCTCTGTTCCAAGCTGCAGCAGCTGAACAAGTAGACCTGGAAAACACAAGTTCAACACTTGAATCACTGATTAACTGATACAAAATGGTAACTGAAACTTTTCACCACTAAAACTCACACAGTGTAGGAGAACACAACAGTGAAAACTAAACACCAAAGGCATTACAAATAGAACTTGACTGACCTAACAGAGAAAAGCAATGTAAAAAAACCTGAAAACATCATTTTGACTTTAAAAGCTTAAATTTTGTTGCAATGATTTCAACTGTAAACCCAGCTCATACAATGTGGAGGAGCACAGAGTCAAAATGTAGTTTTCAAGCCTTTAACACCAAACTGTGCTCAATCAAGCATCAATTCCAAACAAACAACTAATCACTAGGGGTGGGACGAGATCTTGTGCCACGAGATCCTGCAATATTAAAACGTCATGATATTTTTTGTCAGGTGAAAAGTTGTTTCATGATACAGTATCCAGCTGCAACAAGCATCACCACCAAAATTATGGTGCATTCCAATTGTACTTAGCATTCGTAATTCCAGAGTTTCTAGTTAACTGGAGCGTCCCATGAAGTCGGATATCCCAACCCGGAAAGTCGGAGAAAACCCACCAACCCCAATATAAGAATCAAAGATGGCTGCTACTCACAACAATAGTAGTGAACACTCTGCTAATTTTACTGTTTACAGCAGTTCTAGTTTGTTTCACAAATTTGGTCAGTCTCTGCTAAGTATTCAGTCATACTTTAATTATCGTTTGCACTTAAAAAAATAAGACAAAGTTAAATGAGTAAGTTATTTATACTGTCTTTATCTTCTATGATCTATTTGTGGTAAGGAGCTCAGTTAGAAAGTCACACAAAGCTTCAGGTAGAAGTTAGAAACTCTTAGAAATTAGAAACTGTTTTGCATCTTGTGACTTTCAAATAAAACACTATCTTTCCAGTTACATCACTGAAGTTTTCTTTAATATAGTTTTAAAATCTCATCTTGATGTTCTAGTGAACCCAATATCATTGTGTATCGTCTTGTGAGCTGAGTATATCATCACACCCCTAATAGATATTAATCACTATAGCGTAACCAAAGCACTCTCCAAATATTAAAAGAGAGTAAATAGCCCATTTTCTGAAACAGTCACATATTACCAGAAAAAGCATTTGAGGCTCAAACTTGTGAGGGAGCACAGAGTTAATATTTAGTTTTCAAGTTTAAATTTAACATAGAACTGAGCTCAATCAAGTATTAAGCCACCACAAACAAATTTCTCATCACTAATATATACAACTGTGGATCAATAGATAGCTATGGACAGATTACTGCCACAAATCTACAAAGACAAACAAAAATGACAAACCAAAAAAATAATTAAACAAAAAATGGCCTCAAAGAAATGTAAAATGATCAGGAACAGACACAAACTACGGAGACGCAGTAAGAACGAGCGCAAAGAGACAAAGAAGCTGACCATAAATAGACAAATAAAGGATGCAATATGATATAATCACAACATGATAATCAGACAAACAGACTACTATAGTTACCAACAGTTGGCTTGCCTCCGTAAAATGCCGCCACCATTAAAACATAAGGCTAATGCTAACGCTAACATCCAGGTGTAAAGCAGCCAGGTACAGACGCCATATAATACAACATAACGACAAACAGACACAAAATGATGAAAACGACATGACAGGCCGCTATAAACTGAGTTAAAATGACCAAGGCGTAACGCAAAGTTACAAAGAGATGCAAAATGTCGGTCAAAAGATGCTATTAAAAGAAATGGCTAATGCTAACGCTAGCTAGTACGCTCCTTAGCCTTACCTTTCGCGCCGCAGGTGTTTCAGCGTCCAGCCTCACAGCCTCACTCGTTTTCGTCAAAAAGCTCAAAGGCTTTTTTTTTTAGCATCCAGGCTTCTTCTGTAGTTAAATGTAGGAACTTGGTCTACAGGTTATTTAGAGCCTCAACAGAGGGTTTGGTTTTTATTTCCGGTTATCGTCACAGAGCCTCCTCGTGTGGTTCTCAGCTGCAGTGATGGAGTAAGACTTCTGTCAGGATTAAAGAATATCTGTTCAATTAAAACGAAGCTGTAATAGTCATGTATCTGTTTTAGTGTGATAAACCCTACCTCTGTTTGTTGAAAACCACGATTTGACTGATGTATGAAATATCTGTTGCTCTGTATTATTCGTCTTTTGTCCCTGTTGGGATCCTGTAGGAATGATGACTCTATTTTTCCAGCGATCTGATTGGTCAGTATTTGGCTGTTGACGTGTCTGATCCTCTTATATGATTGCCCCTAAATTATGGCGGCAATTCACAGTTCTATTGTGCCTTTCACACAGATCAGAAATACATTAAACTGAATGGAAGGTATCTGGAGGATACAAAATAAACTGCACACTAATTTTTTTTAAGGAAATTAGAATAAAAAGTAAGGCAGTATTGAATTCCTGCCACTGGCCACTGATAGAACATGATATTAAAGAGATAAAAATGTAAATAAAACACAGATTACTTGTGGTTTTAAGTATAATTTAGTGATAGAAATGAAATACAAAAGGAGATTTTGACTAAAGTTTACAAAATTGAACAAGCCACAGATATTCAAGAATAACTCCAGGAGAAAGTTACAAATAATGAAAGTAAAACAAAATAAATAAGAAAAAGACAGTATAAAAGTCAACAGAACAGGAAAGAAAAGATAACATCCTCACAATATTTTCATGTCCTGGAGGTTGTAGTTGTTTATATATTGGTACAAAAAACTTCCCAAAATACGTAAAAATTAGGAAACAATGGGCAGTGGAATTAGCTGTGCCAATACAATCTGCCATCTGTAATGTAAATCCTCAAAAGACTGAACTGGACTGAATCTTCCTAACCTGGAACTCAAACATAAAAATGCAGAATCAGTTATGTAAATCAGTCAACAGCTATCACCTCATTGGGTGTATTCTCCACCGGGGGGGTTGCTCTCCAAAGCCTGGACAATCTGGGCAGCTGAGGGTCTCTTCTTGGGGTCTTCTTCTGTGCAGAGACAGAAAAGCTCCACAATCTTCTGGTAGGAGCTGCCCAGAGCTTCAGCATCCAGCAGCGGCCTCGTCCCCAACCTCTCGTAGTAGGCGTCCTCATCGAAACTCAACTCCATCGAGTCGTCTGAAACATAAACGCAAGATTTTACAAAACAGTGTATTTTCCCTCTTCAGATTGCTTGATTTGAAGGATTCTTAAAGGCTGAAAGACGTGAACATATCCAGTATTGCACACACAAAACAATGAGGTGAAATGACAGAAATGAATAAACATAACCTGGGGTAACAGAATATAGTAAAAGTAGCATTCCTCTAAATCCACTTGGTAGAATTTAGCACCCCCCAGTGTAAATATCAAAAATGTCTCTTTACTTTTTACTGTATATTTTGGCCTTTAGCACAACCTATGTCACATCAGGAGTATTTTACGCCTCAATTTGACACATAGGACTAAAAATCATTATTTGCTTCAAAAGTTAGTCTGCTAATTATTTTTTCAGTGAACTGATTAGTCTAGACAATAATTTTAAAAAATGACAATCACTGATCACAGTTTCTCAGAGCCCATGTTGACGTCTACAAATGTCTTGTTTAAACAGAGAAATAGCAAATATCTCACATTTAAGAAGCAAAGTTTTTGTATTTTTCCTTGAAAAATCAATAATGATTAATCAATTATCGGAACAGCTGCAGATTAATCTTCTGTCCATCAGCAAATTGATTACTGATCAATCAACTAATGTTTTTTTCTATAAGCAAATGTAAAGGTTGTAAAGTTCAGTGCTTTCTGTTTTCACAGCACTCCTGTGACAACAGTGTTTTACCTTCATCCTCCTCCTCATCATCATCATCCTCCAGCATCTCCAGATGAGGCATAGCCAGTGTCATCATCTCCCACAGTGTCAGACCGTAGGCGAAGATGTCCGCCTTGTCAGTGATCTCTCCTCCTTCCTGCAGAGCCTCCTTCGGCTTCCACGGCTCTGTGCCGATGTACTCTGCCTTTGGATCCGCCACTGAGGAACATTAACTTTAATTAATCTCAAATTGTACCGGACAACAATTTAAGTACAAAACAAACATTCAGTTTGTCCGTGATGCCACAATGGCGTCACCCAAAATTACATTATTTCTAATAAACAAAGCTTTGTGATGCTTGGCCCTGATGAAATTTGCTACAAAGGAAGATCCAGACGTTTGCAATTACTTTAAATTAAACCCAAAATGGGAGAGACCCCACTGGCTGATGACATGTATGTACAAGACGAGACAGAGCATGAAAGACTGAAGAATTTATGTCTCTGCCTGGGCAGAGAAACAAAGTAAATCAGCTGCTGTAAACAGTCGTCTCCAGCCAACATTTCATTTCAAACATTTCTGCCAATTCTGTGCTTTAATCCATGATTAATCCCACTTGTGTCCACACACAAACAGAGACTGAACTGGCACACGTTATCAGTATGGCCACAACTAACGATTGTTTAAAATTATTGATTCATCTGCTGATTATTTTCGTATAATCTTATTAGCTGCTTGGTCAAACATCAGAAAACAAGGGAAAATGCCCATCTCATCCTCCTGAAGACCAAGGTAACGTCATCAAATGTTTTGTCAGACTAACAGTGGTTCTTTCTTTCAGTATCACAATAAGAGACTGTGGACATTTGCATTATGATTTCTGTCTCAGTTTCAAAATTGTTACACCCCTACTGTTCAAGACAAGAAAAAGCACAAATTTTATGACATGACTGTGATTTAAGACTAAATATCCTGAAATCTTGAATCAGTCATAATGTGGAATGTTAGCTGAAGCAATTAGAAGCATCACACGTATCACTATCCTATCAATAGTACAGGTTTCACTGTTGGATTTTAGTGTACTCTGGTTTTAAATGCTGCTCCTGAGGAACAAAAACAACATGTTTAATGGCACAGAGATGGTCCAGTTTTAATAGTCAAAGGATATTGTTGGTTTTGGTATATTCATGGGCTTTGATGACCAAAAAAAAAAGTGTAATCTTATATAAATATTGGCCCAAATGCATCACAGTCATCCCTGAGCAATTTTTCTCCCACTAAATGTGCGACTACTTCTACTGTAACTTTTGGCTGACTGTCTTGGGTCTGCTTTTCAAACAAAACATTTAATGTTTAAGACTCAAATTAGACATATTTCTCTTCACTTGCAGCTGTTTTTGGCACTTACTGTACATGAAAATGTAGCCATAGGCACAAAATCAGTTCAATTATTTATACTTTGTCTGCAGGAACAAACATTTCCAGACTTTCTCAAATTCAAAGGCACTAACTGTCCCTTTCCCCCACCCTCTGCACAGAGCACGGAGCTGTATTTTCCAAATCAAAGCTATTTGATCAAGCATGCCATGATTGGAAACAATCATTACCTCTCATGTTCTCATCCAGCTTCAGAGACACACCAACATCACAGATCTTGACAGTCTCAAAGTCGCCTTTAATGACCACGTTACAGGACTTCATGTCGCCGTGCAGCAGCTTCTTCTCATTGTGAAGATACTGCAGAGACACAAACAAAGCATTCCTGTCACTCATGGCTTATTGATATCTTCCTGTTTTTGTTTTTAATCCTGTGCTGTATGTGTGAATAATAACTCAAGAAACTTGAAACTGCCACAGTATGGGACTATATTAAAAGACAGATTGGAGCAAGTTTTACAGTTGGTGTAGGAATCCTGTTAACAGAGGTTTTTCTGAACTGCTGACTCTTTCTTTCTTTGTCAGATAATTCCAAATGTTTTATATCTGAAAAGAATACTCTGTTCTCAACCTCCAAACACGTGCAGCACAGGTGGTGGGGCAACAATATTTTATCAGATTTTTCACTTTCAGGTTATTGGAAGATGAACAAACAGGACTAGGTATTAAATATATTTATAAAAATTCAAAAAATAGTGATGTGCACAGTAATTTATGATAAGATATCACATTTCAAAAGGCACAGAGTCACAAGTATGAATTGAATCCAGTTCTAATTTCACCCAGTTGCTGGTTTATTAGGTACACCTAGCTAAAACTAATGCAGTGCAATACAACAGCTCTACAATAAATCTTTCATGAGGGTTATAATGTGATTTTTCTTGATTTTTTTTTTTTTTTTTTTAAATAGATGTACTGATTCAACTTTATGGTCATTCTGGGGGCTGTAGTTTGTGGTGCAGTTCAAGTGTATTTATATCTACCAGGGAAAAAAGAGAGTCTGTGATTTACCTGCAGGCCACGAGCCACATGTAGAGCCACTTTCTCTATGTTGGCTGCAGGAAAAGCTTTCAGGCCGTCCTCTCTCCTCTTCTCTATGAGGTCATTGAGGGACTGCTCTCCTCCATACTCCATGGCCAAACACTTGGAGCCGTCTTTGGCCGTGGCGAAGGCACGAAAACCTTGATGTTGGGATATGGACACAGTATTAACAACACAGAACACAATGTTACAAGTAAACTGAGTTATGTCTAATAAAATACGTCAAAATCTGCTGTTGCTTCTTAGTTTGCTGCAACATTTGTCCACTCAAACTGAGTCATAATAAGTGAACAGTGAGGTAACCATTGCTTGTATTTTTTCTGCATGTTATAATGACAAACACAGTGACTGATTTAATCTGACCTGATGCGTCCTCCTTATTGTGCAATTTTCTGGCACACCACCCCTCTCTATTGCTGACTAAAACACATCTTACCAACAATGTTTGGATGATTTATTCCCTTCAGGACCTTTGCCTCCTCGTTCAGCCGCTTCTGGTAAACAGCCACCTGCCTGGAGGCACATTTACTGTTGATCTTCTTCACAGCCCAGGGAGATGCATTCATCTTTTCCACTCTGAAATGATTTAGTGTGTTGTTTTAATATTATTTATACACAAACATGAAAACTTTGCATATGCAGTAGCTTGTAAAAAAAAAATTTCACTCTTTACCCATGTTTAATACTGACAATGGATTTTCAGGGAAACAAAAAGCTATACACAATATGCATTATATATTTTTCTAAAATAGAAAGAATATTTATATTATATATATAATTAATTTACTATGGTCTCACTTACTAGGAGCATATAAATGTGTCAATTACTTTCTCAAGTAATTGATCACTTGTTTGTCTAAAATATGCCATAAAATTCTCATTGGATGCCCCTGACAATGAAGAGTTGGAGAGAGAAGAATGGGAATAAATGAGGAGATACATTGTAGGTGAGGTGTAAACTAATCACACCTGTTCATGAGGTAAACATTGACTCCTGTCCCGCAGCCCAGCTTCTTCATGAAAGGTGAAGCTGGGATGGTGATGGGGGTCCCTGCATTACTTTTAACGCCCTTCGCTCGTACGGATTTGGGGGTCTTGAATGAGCTATCATCGGAGGAGGCCATTCTGTCGAAGAAAAACCAAATAGTCAGAATGGGAAAACACATATAGAGATACAGATAACATAAACTCGACTATAGTCAGTAGCACGTTATGTACTGGGCCACACTAAATAAGGCAAACTGGATTAACTGACAAGCTTATACAATGGAGAGGTTCAATTTATAAAAGTAAGCATTTCATTAAAGGAAATGGTGGCCGATGTATCTGACATAAGCCGAAGTAAAATCTGAAGTATTTCATATTCTACTTAGTGTATATAAAGTTATCTTCGTCTATGACTTCGTAAAACGACAATAAAACTCAAAACTTTGAATGGAGGCTGGCATAAGGTTGTTGTGAGGTAACGTAAAGTCCCTCAAATTTTCACGTAAAATGGTCATTGTGTCAGTGTTTAGCAGCTACAAGTTTTGTGGCATTTAAAATTTAAAAAGTCAAGAACTGTATGATTTGTTTGTTAACACTATAACATTGTTCTGTTAACATTAAGCGAATGGCAGAGACACATTAGCGACCAAACCAAAAAAAAAAATCCGAATTATTCGACAAGTTAACGAAGTTAAAGTGTCGACGGTCCGTTTAAAGATGTTTTTGTCGTGTTTTCGTTGAGATAAACGTATATTTTAGTGAAAGAATTAAACATTACCTTCCGTTTCTGTCGCTGTCAGAATAGAACGTCGACCGTTAAAACGCGCCGAACATTCAAAGCGACGGCACGCACAGAGTACAGATGCCGCAGAGGGACAAACTAAACGCAAGTCGTTTGTAAGGGACAAATAGGCTCAAACCACACATACCGATTTTCTTTATTTGAAAGCACTTTAAAGACTATAACATACATTGTTGAAATAAAAGAGAGAATTACTTTGAAGGTATTTAAATGTGTATTTTTATCGGTTACAGTTGTAGTACCACTATTTCACCAGCTGAGGTCAGTCACGTTATAAAAACTACTTAAAATGTTGTCTATATCAGGTGCAGGTCTCTGTACTGAGGGATATTACGGTAGTGGGCTCCAAGTTAGTTCGTCAGTACTTTCAAATCAAGCACTTCTCTCTCTCTCTCTACGAATAAAGCACCTCAACAAGAGAGCAGCACTATGTAGCACTGCATCTGTGTTTTCTTACTTTAGCAATGATTTAAAGCTGTTACGCCATCTCAGTTACACAGGAGGGCACATGTGGGCAATAAGAGCAAGTTAACAAGAGATTTGTGTCATCTTTATGACTGCATATGTCTGTTCTCTTTCTAACATGAGCGACTTGTCTGAAGGAATTTCCTCGCTGTTGATGGTGAGGCTGACCTTGACCTCGACTCTCGTGATCCCATTCTTGTTTCATCTCCTACACACACACCACAGATGTTCCCTCCTCATTGTGTGGAGGGATAACTGTTCCATTATGAGGAAGTGGAGTAGGAATGCGGTCTGATGACAAATGGAAGAGTGGGACTATTACTTTCTCTTGCTCCCTCGGTTTCTCCCCATTTCTTGTTCCCCTGAAGGAGAATGAGCTCATGTTTGTGGGCTCTGCTGCCACATGTTGTGGTGCATTTTATAGAATATGGATGGGTTAGTCTCTGGTCAGACCACAGAGAAACATCCAGAGAGAAAGAGAAGATGATGCCTTCTGTCATGATCACAGTGGTGCAGTGTTTGGCACTGTCGCCTCACAGTAACAGGGTTCTGGGTTTGGACCTGCCGGCTGGTCAGGGTCTTTGTGTGTGGATTTTGCATGTGCCAGTGTGGGTTTCCTCTGGGTGCTCTGGTTTTCTTCCATAGTCTAAAGACATGCATGTCAGGTTGATTGGTGACTCTAAATTGCCTGTAGGTGAGAATGTGAGAGTGAATGGTTTGTCTCTGTATGTTTGCTGAGCCTCTGTAGGAAGTGACAGTTAAAATCTTTTGTTTTAAAGTCACAGAGGTCAGATAAAAGACACAGAATGATCAAAAACGAGACACAAAACAACTACAGAGACAAAATGACGACAAAGAGATAAAAATGGCTAAAAAGAGACACAAAATTGTGTTGTTTGCAGTCATTTTGTGTGTCATTCAACCTGGACATCCTCTTATCTGTCTGTCCCCAGGAGGCTGTTTTCTCGCAATCCATCCATGACTATAAAATTCGGAATTTCCCTTAAATGGAACAAAGGTGCCAAGTCCAGACCATGAAAAACATGGCAGGTATGTGGCAGGTAGAGCCTTGTCTTGGTCTAAACCCCTCTTTGACCCTCCAGCCCCAAACTGTTCTCCAAACCCCGACGACAACCCCAGCTCCCTCCAGCTGAGGTTTTTAGATCTAAAGACCTGTCTGAACAAGAAAAATTGCCTTTTGTAATAGTGATACTGAGCTGGTCAGAGCAAAAAGAAGAGAACTAACCACTAAACCAACAGCAAATCAATTTATCACATCCCTGGACTTAAATATGATCAAACAGAGGTCTAAGTGTATCCGATCCCTCGGTCAGAAACCTATCCAGCCAACCAACTATCTACATATGTCTAATAGGAGTTCCACTTGCATGCCTTTACACTTCACTGTATCAAATAAAAAAATAATAAAATCTTACCTTCCTGGAGGATAAATGAAACCATGCTGACCCGAGCCAAACCAGCTCCACAGCCTTTGTTCTGACTGTCGGCCATGTGTGTCAGAGCTCAGGTGATTTTTCAGCCAATCATTTCTACATCCGCCTCACATGTGGAAACATTCATACTTGTAATTACACTTCTGAGCTGTCAGTCAGGTCACATACGTGGGTACACATCCACGTGATCATCATGTGTGTAACTCACACACACACATTCACGTCCAGCTCAGCTTCTCCTCACCTGTTGACATGTTAAAAGTGCCTGTTTCCAATTCACCTCTCTCAGTCTTCTCAGAAATAACAAAGTTCACCTGTTTAAACAAACCTACATTTTATTATTTCAGCAGTGCATATACAACATTTTAGTGGTACAAAAATGAACAGAACATAAAAAAAAAGTTGTGTATTTTTTTAAGCAAATGTATTTTCTTGACATAATCATGTTTGATTTTGTATGTATGTTGTTAACTCCGTAGCCCTTATATGTGTTATGACCAGCACAATGTAATAAAAACAGACACATGTATATGCAGGAGTGCTTAGAGCCATTATGCCAAAGCAGCATATAGAAAAAGTCTTAGTAAAACCAAGAATACATTAAAATCTAATCACTTTAAAATCTTTCCTGGACAAAATTACACATTTAAGTGGTTAAGTGCACTTGGTTCGGCAATGAGTTCTCATTTTCAAAGGAACGGCAGAGGGGTGCTTTACATTTTTAAAGTCAAAATATTCAAGTTATTTGACCCCATGAGGCCGAAGCATTGATCTGAGGTCAGGGGAGCCTCTAACCAATCAGGAAATCACATCACAACAGTTTTATCCTGCTCATATCTGACGAGCTGCGACTCAGCCTCGGAGGAACGTCAGTCAAAATACATTTAGCGTCCAAGCCATCAGAAGCTGTTTCAACCCTGAAAACTAATACTGCCCATACTGTGAACACAGCAAGGATACTGTGAACAACTGCAGCAACTTCACTAAACAGCAGAAACACCACTGGATTAAGGAAAATGTGGTGTAACACCTGTCAAGTTGTCACCTATTAGTCCTGCATGATATCAATGAAAAAACTGTATAACTGGAGACACATCCATCAGCTCCTGTTCTGCAAGCACTGACAGATTGACAAGCCTCCAGCAGCCAAGAATGTTAAGGTGCTTCTTGGGAATGGACAGCCTGAGATGGAGGCCTATACAGTCCTTAATGATGGGTGAGAGCGGATCACTTTCTTGGATCGAGCTGCTCAAAAGTTGTGCTTGAAGGGTGAGCCAGAGGAACTCCCTCCTTCATACCGTTCAGACAGGGGCTGCAGTTCGTCCATGGACGAGCAGCCTCTCTCTGCATTTCAAGTGTCACTCAGCCGGCCAAGAAATATCAGATCAAAGGAGCATTTTACTGCTGGGAAACCAGGATTAATGGAAGACTCCTGTTCCATTAAAACTCTACAGGAAAGGTATCACCACCTCTGAAGTCTGCCTGTCCAGCTGATACAGAGAGCTCATCAAGTATTGCTCGTTCATACCACCCTCATCTCATCACACCTATTGATTCAGTCAGACTTGGTCCATCAGGAGGTCTCTGATAGAAAAGCTGACACTTGAGAGTCAGCCTTGGGATAAAGTGGGATTTTCTCATTTAATAGATTCATTGTTTTGTCTATGAAATAGTCAAAAATAGTGAAAAATGTCCAGCATAATCTCCTGTGTTGTCTGTCTGACAGTCAAATATTCAAATATATTCAGGTTACAATGATATTAAAACAAATAAAAGCAGCAAATCTTCACATTTGACAAGCTGAAGCCAAAGAATGCTAAGTGTTTTTGCTTAAAAATGACTTAAAGGATTCATTCAATTATCAAAATTCTTGCCAATCTTCTGCTGATCGACTTATCAATTAACTGACTAATGCTTTCATATGCAGCATTGAACTGGGATCTATCCAGCAGCCATATACTGTAGTGTTGGTATCATTAAGTCCCTGTAGTCACAGTGAGAAGTATTATTGCTTTTATAAAACAGTTTCCAAACCGTGTGAACAGAGTGAAAATCAAAAAACAAGTTAAAATGAAAAAGATAACTAACTAGCTTCCTGGTGGCCCAAAGAGTTGTCAGTGCTGTTCATTGTCAGGTCTAATAACTGGAATATATTCAACTGTGCTCGTTGAATACATAAAAAGATATGTGGCGATGCAGACATGCAAAATTATCACAGCTTTCTGTATAAGAAGTGACCTTGCACAAATTATACTTTTTGTTTTTGGCACAAACAATTGATAGAGTTATCCAATCAACTTAAAGGGGAAAATGCACCAGGGAAACATGTTGCCCATCCATAATTCACTTTTTGTGTTGCTGTAGCTTCTTTTTAAGACACATCAGTCTATTGAGTCTGGTTTCTCACCTCATTCTCCCTTTCCCCAGACTCCTCTGTGGCAGAGTCGTGGTTTAAAACAGAAACCTCGACAAACACCAAGGCACTTTAACATGAGGTAGAAAAAATCCATTTCTGGCCGCCGTGCCATGAAAAGTCAAATTTATATCCAAAATATTTTTCCCCCTTCTCCCTTGGACACACACTTTCAAATGGACATCATCTGTGTGGATTCATTCATTTTCATAAAAAGTTAGTGAGCCACACACTTGTTTGATTTGTTTTAAGTAGGACAGTTTACACAGACAGATTTCACTACAGATTATAGGAGCAAAGGGAATTCATCTACAGCCCTTGGGGGAAACATTTTAAGCTTGTCAGTTTGCCAAACGTTTAGGTGCACTAAAAAATGTTTTCCCTCTTCAAATATAAAACACGACTGGGTAAAGAGACAGGTTCCTGCGTAAATTTCACTCCAACCTGCGGCTTGGTGTATTCTCTACTCTCAGAAAGAGAGGTGAGCCAGGACACTTGGGAGGTACCAGCTTTTTTGGATTTGAGAGCAGCTATAAAGATTAAACCCCACAGAGAGAGAGAGGCATAAAACTCAGAAGAAAAAGCTTGTATGTTATGGTTGGTTTGGTGTGTGTGTGTGTGTGTGTGTGCATACTCGTGCATTTATGCTGAAACAACTCGACTTTTGGCAGCAAACACTGACAGACCCACTGTTATAAATTGTACAGGGCAGGCGTCCATGCATCCATCTGTTTATACTCATCTGTTCTCTCCATTGTCATAATTGCTTCATCTGTCAACTGTAGTGACTGTTAACCAGCTCCAAAATCTGATTTTTTTTTTTAAACAAATTTGATTTTTTTATAAATACCAAGCTCACAGTAAGCATTGATTTGGTTATTTGTAGGTTAAAAGACACAGTTTAAAGTTGTTTATGCATCAGAGCAACATTAGCATTCATGTAAAGTGAATGGGAGTCCAAAAATGAGTGTTTTGGCTAAAAACAGCTGCCTGTTGCTGCTGGAAATGAGGCTGAAATAATTAGTTAAAACCCAGAGCTGCAGATTTGGGCAACAGATCTAATAATTCTTTGTGCACAAAATCTAAAAATATTAATTAGTAGAACTTAACAATGAACTCTTACTCTCACTTAAAGCCACCCTGTGGAGTTTTTGACCACTAGTAGTGCTATGGAGAGATGTTTTTATGAGTGGGTTTCTGTTTTGTTTGTATCATGCACAATCAGGCATGCAAACGGTGAATCCACAGCTGACGGTGCTATGCTTCAACAAAAGCAGTGAAGAATCATTCAGCCTGTTTGTGTGACCTGTAGGATTCACACAATGTGTTTTGGTGAGGAACACTGTGTAAACAGAGCTTTTGTTAAACCTCCAATAACAGATTTTTTTGGGCCAGATGATGAACTTGTTAACAAGCAGCTGCATATTTACACATCCTGAAGTTGTGAAGCAACATTACCATGTATTTGGAGTTGTGTTTCTCTCCACCTGATGAATCCAAGTCCAATATTCCCCCTCGTTTAACTCTGTTTTTCATCTCTACCAGCTCTTGAGGGAAATATCTGGCCCTTAAGTGGCTAAATGCTCCACTATGGTCACCAGCTGGTCTCTAACTGTGTCTGTCTGCTGTTTGGTGCAGATCAGGTGGTGCACAGTGGGTTTTCAGAGCTTTTTATGGTGAAAACAGCTGCCGGCTGTGGCCAACAATGATACGAGAGCAGTGAGAGTGAATCAAAACAATACATGTGTGGGCCAAACAGCTAAACACTGAACTGAAACTAACTTTAAATCTCTGTAAAGTAGAAGGGCGCTAGAAAGTGACAGTGACAGTTAAAAAAGAGACAATTAAAAGTGGAAAAAAAGGTGAAATTGTAGCCCCAGTTTTAACTCAGATGTCAGTGCTGCAAATCACCAAATAACTGTTTACTGTGAGATGCTATATGATACTGTATATGATAAGGCAACACTGTGGTATGTTTAGCAAAAGCCATTCCTACATAATACTGTGAAGAGCAGCTGCCTGTAAATGAAAAATCAGTTCAGTGACACAGTCTTGTCAGTTTCGTTATGCACCATCTCATCTGCTCAGCATCTTGAAGACAACAGCTGACAAATGAAGGCTCTCAGATGATGAAGTTGTCGGGTCGGTTTGACCTCACGCTGGAGGACAAAACAAGCAAACTGACCCCAGACAAGCCTCTGAGGGCTACTTCACCCTACTCCTATAAAAGCCGACCTCTGCTCCTTCATTGAAGACAGGTGAGCTGAAGTAATCCTGATGAAGAGTCCTGTCGTCCGATCATCCATCCTTGTACCGACTCATACTGTGCAGTCAATAAAACCATAACTTTGCTGCTCAAAGTCTGAAAATGTGTGCAATTTCATTAGCCCCGTGATTCAGTTCTGTGACTAAAACAGCCACAGGTTTAGTTGTGAACGTCTAAAAAAAAGCTTGCACACCTTGTAGCTTCTTAAAAGTTTAAAGGGCACAGTTTGAGGCTGCAGCAGAATAAGGATCCTGGAGGTTTAGACGGCGCAGGTCACACCAGCGTCCTCGACGTGGCCGCAGTTGGTTTTGCCCCAGCCAGAAAAGCTACACTGGTGGATGGTGTCCTCAGTCCCTGCACATGCGACATCATCCATCCAGATCAGACCAGTACCTGCACAGAAAGGAAGACAGCATTATGAAAAGTAGAAGCTATTTCTGACCCATGTGGAGCCTCAAGTCTCTGAGCTGTCTGTTGGCACATTGGTTTTGCAATTTCCTGTTGGTCCGCTCACGTAGAACACTTAGTTTACATGTGAACACAACAAACCAATGTAGTTAAAGAGATCGGAAAAGATTGCTATTCCCCAGTCGAGAAAGATTGGGGAGTGACGAAAGCTGTAATCTTCCTCCAGGACTAAAGTCAGAGCTGTGGTGGCATTAGCAGGGCAGTGGGAGAGCTGGAACATCTCTGAGGACCTTTAATAAACCTCCAAATTGAAAGCGTTCGTTGGGAGGGTGAGGATGTAACATTGCAGCTTTAGTTGACTGCCTGAACTGGTTCACTGCCTTTGCTCCATCAATCGGAGAGCCTTTTTTTCTTTCCACCCATCTGTTTTCCTTTGTTTTTCGTTTATTTTTCCTTTTATAGTTCCTGTTTTGTAAATATTCTGCCCATTGTAAAGTAATAACCCCAAAAAACGACACACAAAGAGAGGCTCCCATCTAGGGTGTATTACGTCTGTACGAATGTGGAATGAAAACTAATTAATCTAAAAAGTTTCTTCATCTTTATGAAGATAATTGGTGCAGCCAAAGATTAGAATTTATTGGGAATACAAAAAACTCACATCTGGACTTCTACCACCAGCAGTCCAAGTCCAGTCTTCTCTCTGATGGCTCATTCTTGCATCACTTTCTTTCGTCTGTGTTCATGCACACAGTCAAAATGATGTAACAGCAGCCAAAGAGATTGAACACGTTGGCTGAAGATGTGTTTATTTGTCAGTTGGAGCCACACGTCAAGTATAAGTCGGAAACTAAACACAGCCTGAACCCACTGACTGATCCTGACCTTTTTTTTTCTTCATGTGGGACATGGAAAGCAGAATTTTACCACATTATCACCAGAGAAACAAAGCTACTGGCTGCACTGGGAAGCAGGAGCTAATGTGCATCCTCTGACATTGGATTAATTAGTTGAAGATCGTTGGGTTTGCTTTGCTCTGTGCCACAAACTCTAGAAGTCATGCCAGAGTTTTGGGGCAAATGGTATTAATCAAAGGAGAAACTGATATCAACCCCTTCACAAGTCCAAACAAACATTAATCATTAGCAGTGTGTGTATATGAGACTTCCTCACAGAATTGTTGATCAGATAATATTATATCCGGTAATAAAACACTGTCCCAGCTGGTTAGCAGATCTTTTGGCAGAAGTGTTTTTTGCTATAAACTTTGGTTCCTGTTTGTAAAACCAGAGCCACTAGAGGCTTCAGAAAGTCCCGGATGCTTCAGTGTTGCAACAGTTTTAAATGGCTGGAGGAGATGGTACTCAGCTGTGAGGGAATAGGAGTGTGACTGAACATTTGGTTGCACTCACACGCTGATTCTTCAGTTTAAAGACTTCAGGACTAAAGGGTTTATGTCCTCAGTAGGTGAGAAGAGAGGCTGACTCATCAGTGACGCCTTTAAAGCAGCATCTGGAGCCTTGTAAATGAGGAGATAGTAGCTGTCATCTCTGCTGCTTTGCTGTAAATCATAGCTGTTTATCACTCAGGTGTACAGAGCTGTCAGCATCACAAGAGCAGGGGCAGAATCTGACCGCCCACCCCTGGTCTTCCCACTATCAGAGTCAGATGGTGGTAAGTGCTGGCGTATTTGCAGCATGGACAGAATACTGAGGGGGCTTATGTATGAAGTGACATTTTGGATTTCCTGTTGTAAAGGCAATAAAACAACCACAAAAGAGATCACAGAACAATGTAAAACAACAACAAAACGACCATAAAAAGACAAAACAACCATAAAGACATGCAACACGACCGGAAAGAGATGCAAAATGACCTTGATGAGACTCAAAATTTGAGTTTAGTTGATCAACAAAAATCGGTAATTGTAAAAAGGTAATTGTCTTAGTAATTCCATAAGCAAAAATACCAAAAATGTATTGGTTGAATCTTCTCAAATGTGAGTTTGATGCTTTTCTGTGTTATACGTGATAGCAAAGTAAATATCTTTGGGTTTTATCGGACAAAACAAGAGATCTAAAGACACATAGTCAGTAGATGAATCATTCAGTATAGACAAAATCATAATGAACAAATATAATATCACGTCCAGTTGTATTGAGCCATTTGTTAAATTATTCTTGCAAATTAAAACTGTGAGCACCAAATTTTTGATGGAAGACAAAGGCATCACCTCGCCCTCAGCCACTGCCCTCAGCTAATTGACAGGTTTGAAGATGATCAATCAAAATAAAGACAAATTCTTTTTTCGACTGCAGTCGTCCGGTGTGCAAACCCAACATTTTCCTGGCATCATTCACTGCGCTGGAAAATCAAACTGTGTCTTTTTCCCACTTTTACACTGGAAGCAGTTTGAAGAAAATTCACACAAACTGCAGCAGCATGTGAGATGGACCTCATACAGACCTGTCAGAGATGTTTCATGAAGCATGAAAAAAAGAATTGTTTCCTGAATCTCTCACTGGGACTGAATTAGACAACATTTCCTTCCACTGATACGTTTTATGTTGTGTTGCTCCATCAAGGTTTTGCTCAGAGGAGGAAAGCTGTTTCAAAGACCAGTCCAAAAAAACTCTAGTCCTAGTCAGCAGCAGGGAAACTGCAGCTCTGCTGCCACACTGAGAAAATGGAAATGGCACTAACGAACAATATCTGTGTTTTTGTGTTTGGAAGATGTACTGTATGAAATATGTTCTGTACAAGTGCAGGATTGCCAGTTTCAACTTGGCTTGTTTTTTGTGTTTTTACTACTTCAAAGCTCAACTGGAGCAACAAGAGATAAAAAGAAAAAAGACTTGAGATCATTACCGGTCATATAAACTCTCCAGTGAAACCCAGAGACTTAATAAGATTTGGGTCAATTTGTTTAAATAGTCCAAAATCCAGAATCAGAAGTGTCTTTCAAAGAGCTTTAAAACTGGCACAACATGCCTTCTTTCCTTAGACTCTTTGGTTGTGAATAAAAGGGAGAAACTTCAGGAGGACAGAGGAGGGATATTTCTTCCAAAACAAGGAGATGCAAATTGTTTATTGCAAAATCTGATCAAACTGTTGCATTTAAAAGTTGATAACTGAATAAAAAAGGCAAAATCAATTTCTCAATCAAATCATACGCTTCCAACATTCCTGCTTTGATTCACAAATTAACATAATAAAGAAACACTGGCTGCAGATTTGAAAGCTTAAAACACCACACGCATATTCAGGCATGCATAGGATGGAAACGAGGTATGTGCTGGTGAAAGTGCATCAGTAGCCAGATCCATTGTTGTACACGAGCCCCAGCTGTTCTGCTGCCGCGCCCTCAGATGGTTTAACTCTGACGGACACGAACCTTTACACCGTTTACTCTGGATCTCAACACACATTTATGGCATCGTCTGCGGGCCGAGGTCACGTCCGCTCAAACCAAATGTTTGACACTTCCCACAAATAACATAATAATAGTTGAATCACTAAAACAATGTGTGGGATTTTAGGGTAACACCCAGAGATAATTTAGAAAAGAGTCACTCAGTTTCAGAGGGATTTGGAGGATTAAGATGTTGTTCCTTAGGCTGTTTGCAAAATGTAAAATGAGGCTAAAAGAACAAGCCTGTCTGCAGGAAATCAGTCGGTTCTGGAGTCCACTTTTTCTATCCTCTGTAACTGATTCTGCTTGAGGGTTGATGTCTGTGTCTCCTCACTGATTACAGGGTCAGACAAACTCTGGTTTTTGTTCCTAGCCATGGGACACAGACAAAGTCGATGTTCACCTATGCAGAGTGGACTACTTTTTCATTTACTTGGATTCCTCTGGTGCATTTGCCTGATTAGTGCGGTTCATTTGGGCTGAAGCGCGATAAAAGCAAAGCATTGCCGTTGCTTTCCATGACTGGAGACATTAAATCTGATGCTGAACTCGTAATGTTTCTTCTAGACTGGTGAGTTAACAGCTGTTAATGCTAACGTTAGCTATGTAGCAATAGCAAAACTTAGAAATAGCTCACTTAAAGCTGTACAGTTTTGACATATCAGCATCAAAATGTTTACAAAGACTTTGATGATAAAAGTTTTTATAACTGAAACATTCATAACAGAATTAGAAGTGGACATTTCCCACAAACAACACTCAAAATGATGAAATGTAATGCTTCACAGTTTACTGAGAAGCATGGATTGAGATTGCATTTGGACAAATATCCAGATGCATGGCTTTAGTTTAGGTATCCTAGTAATTTTACGATATTACAATTATTTGGGATGCTGGCTTTTATTATGGATTTGGTTGCAACAAATAAAATAAATATTTTATGGGCTTATTAAATGTTTGCATGACACATAAAAGGCCAATCTCCACCCCAGTGTTCTTAGTCAGCTGGTGAGTGCTTTTCAGATTTGGTAAGTTTTGAGGTACAGTGTGTTCTCTCCTGTCAAATCTGGGTCTGAGAAATGCCCTGAAAACTCTTCAGAGATATTATGAATCTGTAAAAGTTAAACTACAAAAAAATCAAGAAGGTGAATGACTCATCTGAAAAGATATATATTTAAATTCCAGATTGTTTTAAATTGGATCCAGCCATGATGTTAGTCACTGCTGTTGTCTGGAGGTCATCCCCTGGAATAAAGGCATGTTTTTCCCCCAGTTTTCCAGACTTATTGGTAACAACTCGTCCTGGACAGGGACTGAATGATGTAAGGCCGACTGGTGAATGAAATAAAATGGAGTGAGGGAGAGAGAGAGATGGATGGATGTGACCTCGGAGACTCTTTTTTGACGACGTCTGGCTCACACGACTTTCCTCATAAAACCTTAATATTAATCCCGGCAGCATTTTCGGGCACTGTTTGAACAATACCACTCGACTGCGGAAAAAAAACAGCAGTTAGTAAAAATCAGAAGCACTTCCATCAGTAAATCTCACCATGGATATAAGCTGTGGGAAACAGGATTTCATTAACATCCTGAGGTAACGGTCACGGTCTTTATTTTAAAAAACAAGGAGATAACCTGAAGGGAACAACTTGCAGATACTCCCAACGTCCTCGGGATAAAAAATGAGGATTAGCATCTCGTGCCTGTTAATAAACAGTCAAACTTACATTATCATTGCATGATAAATGGGTGGAGACGTTACACTGAGCGCCCACCTACTGGGACGTGCTTCACACATGTGCTCTTAGTCTGGGATGTCATAAAGTTTGGGCGGTGCAGCGCAGACATCTTTGCAGACGTGAGCAGTATAGCAAAACGTATGTCACACAGACTCTCTTGGGTACCTTGCAACTACTCAGACGTGTAAAGTAAATTTGCCTTAATGCACATATAAGTAGGGAGAAACTTTGGAGAAACCGTTTTAACAAAATGCACATGATCTGTAACCTTGTTTCAGTTGTTTGCTCCTTTTTAAGTCAATGTAAAACACACTAAACTACATTTTGTGCATGAAAAGTGTCGACTTTACTTTTATTATATTTGTGTTACCACAGTGTGTTTGCCTCCTGTTTGTCTTGAAAGTTTGATTTTCTAACGACAGAGCAAGAATGAATAAAATCATATATGAAGAGTCCAAATGGTACAGTAAATACTGTATACTGTTTATACATCCTTTAGACCAAAGTGCTTCAATGCACTTGCTCAAGGACACATCGACATGTGGATGCAATTAACGGACAACCTGCTTTTCCTCCTGAGCAACAGAAGCTTCCTTGAACATTTCTGTATCATGTGACAATAATATAACTTCGACAAAAACAGAAATGACTGAATATGACAGATTACCCGTCCAAAGCAAGGCTTAAGTCTCTGCAAGCTCATATTTATATTGTACACTGGAAAAACTGGCGTACAGTGTGTGATTCAACTTGATTTATATCCAGTAAGTGCAGGTTTAGTGGCTCACAGCTGTCCTCCCTCAGTATGCTGCATGGTAGATGTGTAGCTTTCCTAGTTTCTGAGAGATCCCTACGGTAGGATGTTGAGGTCAACAAGCTGCACAAATATAACCAGTTCATATCTATGTCCTGTATAAGAACATTTTAGTGTTATGACATTTTATAGTTCTACAATCAACATAAAATAGCTTCACTCAGCAAACAAGCTAATTAGCTGCTGTGCTAATAAGTTGTTGATCTTTAACCTTCAAACCTTTAAACACCACAAACTGTGAGACTGACCAGTGCATACCGTATATTCTGTTCCTGTCCAGAAAATAAACAGCAGCACAGACATAGATGCATTCATTCATTAAGTGATTCCTCCACTACACAACAGAATCAAACCAAGTTAAACTCAGACAATACAGTGTGTATATATGTGTGTGTTGAGAGTTTTGTACCCTGTCCGAAGCGTCCAGTCTTGTGGACCTCTGTGGCTCCTCGGTATCCCAGCATCCTACACACCACGTCTCCGTCCTTTTTATCCCAGACATCGTCACACACCGTCCCCCAGCGGCGCTCGTGGAAAACCTCAACGCGACCTTCGTGAGGACCCGACCCGTTCACCAACCGCACCAGCATCTCCTCCACTGCGACACAAACACACATCAACATAAAAACATGTGCATTCAAATACACAAATGAATCGGCGTAGACACTCATGCGCATTTGTTTTCACCATTTAGAGTGTTTTCAATTCATTTACTGGAAACTTCCATGCATTAGCAAACAGTGCTGTGTGCAGGAAAACTAGAATCTTTCTTATTTATGCCAACACATCGACACTGACAGAACACATGACTCTTTTATCTGGCATTTGCTGGCATCGACTTTGAACTCACACTGGGCGGATTATTTTCGTTGTGAGTGTTTATGACCTTAATGAAGCCCAGTAAATCAAACCAATATGAAAACAAACTGAGATGAATAGGTTGTTTTTGACGTGCAGCAACAGATTTTTTTTTTCCATAAACCACAGAAATGGTCTGTGATTCAAAAAGAAAAATAAATAAAATTACTTTGAGTGAGGGGACTTTCTTTTCTTGCTCTTTATGTGAATCCCCTTATAAAAAGTTGAGGGGGTTACAAAACTGTGGGTTTGAAGTT
Organism: Lates calcarifer; assembly: GCF_001640805.2. NCBI lineage: Eukaryota > Metazoa > Chordata > Actinopteri > Centropomidae > Lates > Lates calcarifer. The sequence continues at coordinate 4,870,000 of NC_066839.1, read as the reverse complement.
CTGTCCAAAAATGTTTGAGTAACTGCTGAGCATCCTCTGACAATAATCTCCTGAACCTGATGGCGTATATAACTTCCTCCTCTGGAGCTTCACTGTTTGCATCTGTAAGTGTTTATCCAGTCACCTTATTGGAAGCTAAAACCAAACAGCTGTATCTAAACATAAAGGACAGGAGGAGATTAAAGGACTCAAAAAGGAGGACAGAAATTATAAGGAGAATAAGAGACTAGAAAAGATGATAAGAGATGAGAACAGGGATCAAGATGATAAAGATCAGACGACGCGAGATAACATGAAAAAAATATAACACAGGTGTGTTAATAAAAATGTAGCTGAGATTTCATAAAATGTGTGGACGTTAAAAAAGATGAAAAGAGACACTGTAAGAACAGAGGATATAAGAAATATGTAAGAAAAGATGAAGAGAAGACAAAGGAAGCAAGAAAACTGAAGATGAGACAGTCAGCGCTTTAAGCTAAATGCTAAATGCTAATGTCATGATGCTAAAATTCACACAATGGCAGTGCTAACGTGATGTTCAGCAGGTATAACATTCACTAGCTTAGTTTAGCATGTTAGCATACTGGCACTAAACACAAAGAACAAGTGTAGCAGGTGAGAATGACGTTAATTATGCAGATGTTTGGTCATAAACCAAAGCACTGGACAAATTAAGACAAGGCCTGGTGATGGTCATAAATGAAAAGTAGGTGGATCAGCACAATTATTAAGATTCATCCTGGACCATGAACGTGAAGGTAAAACTTCTAAATGACAGTGAGTTATAGTAAAAGAAGAAAAGAAATAATAACTGAGTTTTAACACAAATTATATCTAATGTGTACATAATAATACACTATAATCATTGATAATTAAATGCAACTCAAAGGTGTGTATGTGTGTGATACAGTTTGCTGGAGTCAGGGTTGGGTTCAGTGCCTTGCTCAGGGGCATTATTTGTGTGTGTGTGTGTGTGTGTGTGTGTGTGTGTGTTTGTATAAGCAGAAGCTTCATGAATCCATAGTACATCTCATATTCCTGAAACTATGCAGCAGCTGTTCTCATATAATTGACTTGATTTATCACCTTTCAGAGGGCAGAGAGGAAATGAGAAAGAGAGGTAAACACACACACACACACACACACACACACACTACACTCCTCTGGACAGCTCCTCCTCATGTGTTAAGACATGAGCTCTGACTGAAACTGTTGACAAAGTGCTGGAGAGTAAAGCCAGAGACATTATCTCGACAGGATATTAGTCTCATCAGACCATCATAAATTTTAACTGTGTACCATTTAACTCTCATTATACAGTCAAGCACTCTGCACTCACTAGCCCATCATAATTTAATATCTACCATAACATTATACTATCATATCTGCTGCACATATTTGTATCATATTCCTGCAGAAAACCTTCAAATTAAAACCAGAAATTAGATTCTTTCAACCTCCTGCTGCTCTTTTTCAGAGTTGTAACAGAAAAACAAAGACAGAGAGAGAGAGAAGCAAAGAGTTATAGAAGAGTGCACACGTAGTTTTGAACACAGGACGAGTAACTGAATACTCAATTACCTGAAACAGATGTTTAAACTATTTGTTCACTCATCACTGTTACAAACTGGAATCCTTTCCACAGACTTTTTATACCTGCTTAGTCCTGTTTTAGCACAGAGGAGGTTTGGGTCTGAGGTTTGAAATTCACTGCAACATGGTCTGGGAAAAAAAACAGTGGAATATCAAAGGCTGATTATTGGTTAACCTCAGGGCTAAGACGCTGACTGGAGTGTTAACAGCTACAGGACCACTTCACTGTTTTATATTCACATGAAAACCTGCGTTTCTTTGGACAGAACACCGACATAAACCTGTTAAAAACCTGCAAACTTTACGTGGAAAAGACCAGGATTTGTCTCCTTAAGGTGCAGAAATATAGTCATCCAGTCTTTATATATGTATGTGTTTACTGGCTATAGTTCAGGATTGTATGTGTCTACATGGAGACTTTGATTGTCACTGTTCACCTGCCACAAACCAGACGAGAGAAGGTCTCAGAGTTGATTAAAAAAAAAAAAACAACTCTGGGTTTTGCCTCGTAGGCAGGCTGTCCTGACCATGCATAAAAATATAATGAATCGTCATGATAATTTACTGTTGACTGAGTGTAACTATAAATGCTGGAGCTCTTTTTTTATGCAGCAGACACTCTAGTCTTAGTAGACACCCAATAGCTTGGGAATATGAAAAATATTTCAATCCTGAAATAAAACATACATTATTCAGTGTTGTCCCTATGATTATGACTGTGACAAATGCCAGACTGACTGCCTGGCTAATTTCACACACGTAATAAAAGACCATTATCAGTCCAGTCTAATCTTCATGTGCACATGTTTAAATACCGCTGAGACATTACTCAGTACTTTCTCACATCTCTCCTTATCCATCTTTTTCTCTCCCAGCCCTTCATTCCTCCCCTCCCTGTAAAGTGCCTGGGGCTTCCCACTGTGCAAATGAGAGGCTCTGGGGAGGAGGAGGAGGAGGAGGAGGAGGACGAAGAGGGAGGCTTCTGGATGGAGGCAGCACATGTAAACTTCAGAGATAATCAGAACCATACAAGCAAACTTAACAGACATTCACATCTCTGCCATGAAGAGCTGGACTTCACTGCTGACTTATTTTCCTTCTGGTAGAAGTGCTCTTGATTTATTTTTCCAGAAATCAGGCAGATACATGACAAGAGTGTAAAAGTTAATCAGTTTACTGTGTGAAGTTACATGTAGCTGAGATGTTAAGATGACACTGCAGCTTCTCAACAGGAGAAACAACAGATGATAGACACTGTTTTGAATCATGAGGATGTTGTTAGAAACCTTACATCTTTAATTTGGGTGACTTTCATGCTTTCAAATGAATTCAAGAATTACAAACTCCTTTTCCCAAACTTCTCAGGCTCCTAAAAGTCTCTCAGAAAGCTTTTGGATGTTACAAAAAGAACAGAATTTGTTGTTTTCTTCCTAAAATTTAGCCAATTTGCACACAGAAGGCTTTCATCTGAGAGGGGAGAACTTAAAGACCAACAAAACTGACAGTCCTCTAAACTCACTGCCTGCACGGCAATCGTCTAATCATAGCTTAGCACTGGCAATCGTAACTAGGTACGACAGGTATGTCAAGCTTAGGGTTTCTCCATACGCTGAAGCAGTGTGCACGGATCTGTGGAGTTATACACAGAATTTAAAGAGTCTGAAAGGTGATGTCTGTGTTTTTTAGCCTTTCCAAAACCAAAAACACAACAACAGGAGTGTGAGGTATGGATGACTCAGTGCTGCAAATATAAATATGTCCAGCTAACGAGCTTATTATCTATCTGTCTGGGTTTGGGTTGATTAGTGTCAGGTAGCTCTACACTGCAATACAAGAGCATGTCCTCTACATTGATCAGCAACTGTTAGGATGCTGACTTTCTGCCAGGGACACTCAACTTTAGCGTTAATCGGTTTGGCACGATATTACAGTAACTGAAAGCATATTTAAGACCAACAGGAATTAAAATGAGTCAGCTGGAAACTATAAAAACAGCCAGAGACAGTGTTTTCAACCAACTCATGGAGCTATTGAGTGTTATTAGCTATCTACCTACAGTTGATAGGACAGTTTTGAGTGGTAAATCTGCCACTGTTCACTGCATTTGTGCCATAGGAGACGGGCGTTGCAACAGTAATTAAAGGCAGTTCATTCTTTGGTGAAACCATTATCTAGAGTCATTTACCGCTGCCTCCAAACTGGCCTCGTTTAACAATCATAAAACATCAACATGTCATAGTCACACATTTCATTTTTGGATCAAAATATGAGAAAAATAAATGTCGCTGTGCTTCCTGTGGTGGAAAATTAGCCTCAAATAGACCTAACTTTTATGTAGTTAATGACTTTTTCAGAGTCAGAAAGCTTGTGACTCTGACAAAGAGAAAAGTTAGGGATTAAAACAAATACTTCTACTTTAAGTAATTATGTAAAAAGTCAGAGATCCTGGTCTCTAACTTATCCTGTCTCTCCACAGTCTGACAGCTCTCATATTCTCCTTGGACAGCGAGCAAAGTGGTTCACCATAAACTAGAAACACTCCCTAATTTGGACCAAACTTGACATTTCATAACAAGCCTTGTACCTTTGCTGTGAAAGTAGGGAAATTAATGCGAGCTGCATGAGATATAATGACTGTTTTTGTCCAGGGAAAACTAGTTGAGCAAGCTCCAAGAGCTGGTGGCCGTCCAAGTGGTTCAAGCCTCGGTGGCCGGGGCAAGCTGCAGCAGACTGTCGATACCTGAGGAAGGCCAGAATACGGAGTGATCAGTGTATTACTAATGTTTATCTGGCAGGCAGGGAGGGGAGGGACTGGACGGGACTGAATGGCTTCTCGACAACAGTTAACCAACTCCATGTGTTCATAAAATATTCTCCTTGAAGACTCATATGTTATTGTCTTTCACGCTGTTTATTCAAGGTGTTGACTCTTGCATTGCCTCCTCTTTCTGTTTTATGTCAATAGTTTGCTTTTAATGTGGTTTTCTTGGCCGGTGTACATGCACACTCAACATCTTAGCACCTCTCGTGCGATCTTTGTTATTGCTTTAGTTCCACATTTTGGGAAACACACTTATTTACTTTCACACTCTCATGTCTGCCTGATTAATATGAAGCTAGTTAGCTTAGCGAAGCTTAAAGACTGGAAGCAGGGGGAAACAGCTAGCCTCTCAGTCTCACGGTAACAAAACATGTCTACCAGCTCCTCTGGGACTCACTAACTAACACGATGTAAAAGACCATAAAAGAGTCAAACTGGGTCTGATTCTGAAGAGGAAACTGTAAATAAGTGCTTGAAAGTAGAAGTGAGGAAAATTAAACTACACTGCGGAGGAGCTGTGAACACATTTAACTGGATTCAGCGAATAATAAGTGAGCATAAATAAAAACTGAGCAAGTAAGAACGTATTTAAACAAAAGAGAAAACTGAAGAACAGAAAATAACCACATCTCGACTGATCTCTGGTTCTGTTCCTCAGCATTGATGTTGGAGAACGACACCAAGTAAAACTTAAACCCTGGCGTCAGGTGGACCTCCAGGTAATAACAGTAACATGGTATTTTCATGAGTCCGGCTCCCAGGGTGAAGATAAAATTCTTGTTAGAGTCCAAAGCTGAAATCATTTATATCTGGATCTCTGTAGCTGCAGAGGTGTACTGTAAAAACTGCCTGTCAAACATTAAGCCCGCTACACTTACTGTTGGACCCTCGAGATTAACTATCAACCTGTCAGCTGGGGAGAGAGAGTGTGTGTGTGTGTGTGTGTGTGTGCGCTTCACTCTGAGTCTCTCTTGCAGTATGTTAACTGCCAAGTGAAAATTACACAAAACTTTGCAATGGCTGAAAAATTAAACGCAAATTAGGTGTTTCGTTACAAGTTTCATATCCATGAGAAAATGACTTTCAGGAATCATAATAATAGTTGGATTTCAGCCTCAGCTAATGTTGGACAGATTCAAAACTAAGTGATGTGGTAGCCGACTGTTTGTGAATCTATCTCTGCTGAGTTCAGGGAACCATTTAATGATTCACAAGTGTGTTTATCTGCTCTAAAGTAAGCTGCAATTGTTAGCATGTCCAGCGAAATGAGCGTTACTTCCAAGCCCAAAGAACACATCATCAACTAGGTTACATTAGTTTGAGAGAGTTCAGATTTTGTCTATTGTTTCCTCACTTTGTGGATACTGGTGAGAGGTTAGGTTAACGCAGGCAGCTCTGTTTTCTGTCCTGCCTTTGGAGATGTTTGAACTCCAGCAGCTCCAGCTAATGATGCCCAAGACAATCTCAAAAGCACTGATTAGTCCTCATCCAAATAAAGCCTTTTCTCTTGTAACAATAAGAGTGAAAACAAACAAGCATGTACGCTGGAGAGCCAAACAGGGTGATGAGAACAAAATTCACTTCAGTACATGAACAATGCTGCTCGATGTGAATAATTAACTAGCGAGGATGAAGATTTTTAATCTGGGATATAAACCTTTTAACACAATATCACATGTAGCTATCTGGTGCATAATTAAAATCCAATTTAGAGGATTGTTGCTTTGAAATAAGTCAGGTGGAGTCATGGAGCTAACTAATTAGCTACATAGCTACAGCTGATGAGCCGTTTTCTATACCTCTTTCTTTAACTTAGTGGGAAAACATTGATAAAGGCTTCAAAGATTTAGCTAAATTCTAGAGGTTTGAACTGAGAGGGAGGGGCAGAGGTAGAGAGAAGACAAAGACTGAGACTATTTGGTTGGTTTACGGCTCTGAATGGTCATTTATAATTGGCAAAACTGACAGTCACCAGCTAGACAGGAGAAAAGTGCCTTTGTCACGGATGTTCCAGCTTTATATGGTGAGTATACAACTACAACTTTGTTTCTACTTTACAGAAATACAAAAACAGTTTTACCAAGGACACCAGGAACACGCCGGAAATCAGAAGCTGGAGAGGCAGTGATCTTCAAGGCATACGTATACAAATATACATTTCGCCAGGCCATCTCTCATCTTCCTTCTTTTTGTTTTGGTCCAGTTTAAAGTAACATTGATCAGAATACAACAGGAGTAAACAGATTTACACACTCGCTCTAAAATACTTGTTCGTGTGGTGTTGAAGTTTGGAACAGAGCCGAAGAATCAGGTCCTGTCGGTGACATAACGTCCTGAATGGCAGGTTCATTCTCTCTTAATTCCCAACATGTGTGGATGAATTTGCGCTTTTCCCACAGACAAATCATCTGGGGTCACTCTGCTTGCTCGTTCTGGTAAGTGATCACACAGGTATGCACTGTATGCTTTGAAGTGTAAAAAGATCCGAGTCATGCATCAAATGATAAATCAGCCACATAAGGACTGTGGCAGAAAAAGTGCATGACACAGGGACTGAATATTTCTGTCAGGAAGCAGCATGTGGTCTCACTCTGTCTCTCTTTTTCTCTGAAACATCAAACATCCATGTCCTGTAAATGATGTGAGGAAAGAACCGATCTTCGACGGTTCTCTAATGGGCAGAAACAGACCTTCAGATGGTCGTCTATTTGACGTGAACACCACCGCATCGCTCATCGCATGGAGAACAGCCATGATGAGGTTACAAAGTAAGAGGAATTTCTGTGTTTTTCTGGGGGGCATTAATGTTTTTTCTCTGTACCTGACTCCAGATTGGCGGTTTTGTACGAGGTCTCGGTTTACCGCCACACGACATACGCCCTCACATAATGTTTTTTTTTTTTCTCAAATCCTTTTGATGTACACTTACCCATGTGGCTGTTTCGTGTGTCAGAACTATGAGATTAGGCTGAAAAGAAAAGCAGATCTACTGATCCTTTAAACTTGCCACAGTTCTTTGCACAGGATTTCAGGTGGAACAGAGATGTAATGGCCCCATAAAGTCAGCTCGTAAATTTTTGATTCTCTATTGCCAACTGTTGGTTTTGGATCATACGCACTGATATACGTGCTCATACTACAGCAGAGGAGCCTCAGTAGGATTTTCTGTACATTGACTGTGCAGCTGGACAGGATACAACTATAATATACCAAAATATTCATGGTGTTATTACAGAATATGAATATAATGCAACTTGTACTATTAGCGTTGATGCTGCTCATAAATCAACCAAGCTGTCTGTGACTTTTTAAAACAGTTAAGATGTAGAATAAACTAAAAATAGACAAATTAACTAAGTTAGGTGCTGTAACTTCAGCACAATCAAGGGAAAAATATTGTATTCTTTATCCCACTAAAGCTACAGTACTTCACAAATTAAGATTTTCTAAACAAAAAAAAATATGATGGGCAAAGTATTTTTATAGATTTAACCATCCAAAACTATTTATATATTTTTTATTCTTTATTTATCTCATTTAGTTGTTTGATCTCAATATTTAAGTTTTATGTTTCAGTCTATTCATGATGCTAACACTTTGACTTGAAGACGAGATACTGGTGAGCTGTGTGAGGCTCTGATTTCATGAATTAAATAAATCTCAGACATGACCTGGATTATTAAATATTCAGAGTTGAGGGCAGGTGAAGTGATTAGGAGGGAAAAAGCTACATGATCGTTGCTTTATTGTGTTCTCCAAAGGTAATATAGAGCAGTAGCTATGTCTGTGAAGAGGGCATTCATTAAAGCAGCAACTGTTCATCTCAAAAAAATCTTCATAGGAGAGGATGACTGAGAAATATAAACCTGTTTAACTGGAACAGCAGTTTGTTATGACACTAATTAGTCATAATATTACTGTAACAGAAGCTGTTTCAACATACTTTCCTCAATGAAGTCTATAAAACGCTTAATTTCACTGTTGACTCCTTTAGCAGACCATGTTAAATTTACTGTTTAACCATGTTGGATTTACTGACTCCATACTTGTGTGTCGACGTATGTGTGTGTGTGTGTGTGTGTGTGTGTGGTCATCTTACAAGCTCAGAGCTTCCAGTTACCGCAGCACATTAACAAAGTCACTCAACCAGAAGAAAACCTTGGCTTTTCTATCAGGATGTCATTATGTGAGGGGAATTAAAGCTCTGCAGTGTTTTGTTGTTGTTCAGCTTCTTCAGGTAGAACAATAAACTGTGTATTTGGAGCAAAATGTATAGAACAAGTGCAATTTTCTCAAGTAATTAATTAATATTCCCATTCCTCATTTTTACTGAAAATGCATTTAATACCCCTCAAAGACCCTAACCCTAAAACTGACGCCCCAAACCCATTATTAATCCATTTTAAATTTGACATAGGTCAGGTATCAGTTACATTACTCCTCCACAGGTGCAAAAAGGTAGAATATTACAACTGAGACACATCAGAACTGATCATTTAGCAGCAGCTGAAGAGGAATGAGTGATATTCTTCTCCTTTACATTGTGATATATAATCTATAGTCTCTTCTCGTCCATTTTACAGTTTATTCAAACATCAGCTCTCACCTGTTTTCTCTCCTCGGTCTCCTCGATCGCCCTTCTCCCCCTTCAACCCTCTTTCTCCTCTGTCACCTGAGGAAGGAAGAGACAAAGTGAGATTTTACAGGAAGTAACACTCACTCACTCTTACACAAACATCAAACATGACCCTAATTAATCCTGTTGGGTATGGACATATGAGAACAAATTATCTTGTGTCACGTTTCTGTTTTATGCATCAGTTTGTTTGTGGTTTATGCGATTATAGATAGTTGTTTTACTTTATTTAATTGCATATTTCATCTCTTTACATTTCTTCTTTTGTCTTTTATGAATATTTTGATTGTATCATGTGTGTATTAATCACTGTACAGTATATAAACACTGCACTATCAAAGAAAAACATGGCATCAATGTGAATTCACACTCACAACCAAAGCTTATCTTGATGTTTAACACAGTGACAACCACAACATCGCACAAACTGGAGGCAGAAATTTGTGAAATAACACACAGAGGCCTGTGAATAGTGAAAACACACAGAAAAGAGCAGTTCAGCCACAGACAGGTTTAAATTCAATAAAAGACCTTTTCTCTATAACCATTTCCTCTCCTCTTATATTTTTAGCTGCAGCCTCTGAAACAGTCAGCCCTGTAATTGCCTCGTGAAATGGGCATAAAATGTAAAAATTAGAGGATACCACCTTCATCCTGTGTTTAATTTACCTTTGAATGTTGTGGTTAACATTTGTTTTTTCTGCTGCAGAGTCGAGGTGAATGAGGTTGAAAGAGAAGGAGGAGAAAGAGAAAAGATAGAAGCTTTGAAAATACTTTTTTGGTTTTTCTGGACTTAAATAAAGAGAGCAGGGTCAAGGTAAATACTTATACACGTACGTATCTTTACAGTGTAGATGTTCACATGGTGGAAAAGTTAACACAACATAAAACCACTGAATCGATGTAAAGTAAAAATCCTTTCATTTGTGGTTTCTGCAAAATTACTGTAATTTTTTCACGCCTGACACCTCCTTCCAATCTGCAGCTTGGATACAACTTTTTCTCCTTTGTTTTCATTTCAAAATATGTTTCTATTCCAAATCCTGACCAGAGTACGGCAGGAGAGACTCCGTGTCAGTGCCATTTGTTGCTAATTTTCAGGTTTGAAACCACAAGTCTGTTTTTGCCATGAAGCTATAAGAGGATCAGCTTCAAGTCGGCATTTATCCCACCTTTAATTTGACTCGCTTTTCAACATCCAAGACCACAGGCCAGCTGCCAGCCGAGGTGGCACTCAGCATGTGCTAGTGCCTGTGTGTGTCCAGTGTCTGAGCAGTGTAGCTAACACTACACCACACCCTGCCCGTGACGTCCTCGGCTGTCAGTGTCACCTCAGTTTTGACCACATCCTTAACGACTAAATAACACTGCAAGGAAAACCCAAACACATCACTGAGCTACTGCGGAGCCACAATACACAACAGATGCATTTGATTTAAAACTGCAAGTAATTGAAAGCAATACTGACGCACTGAACGGCAGCGACGGGTAAATGTCTGAAATCTAAGCTTCACTAATCAACATTTGTGGCTCTAGGCACCACCTTTGGTCCAGACTGAATTATTTCAACAGCCATTGAATGTAATGCCATGAATTTTTGTACAGACATTGATCGTGCCAGAGGATAAATCCTAATGACTTCAACCGTCCTCTGACTTTTCCTCTTGCATCAACAGTAAGTCAAAGTTTTCACTTATCCAGTAAAATATCTCAGCATCTACTACACAGATTTGCACAAAACACGGATCAAACATTCATGACTCCCTTTAGGATGATTTGTAATCACCTTGGTGACCCTCTGACTTTTATCTAGCGCCACCATCAGGTCATTTTTTTTTAAATTTCTCCAGCTTTGTGTTTAATGCTCATTAGCAAATGATGCAAACATACTAAACTAAGATGATAAATATTATAGGCTACATCATAAACATCAGCATGTTAGCACTGTCACTGTTAGCAGGTTAGCATTCTGACATTAGCATTTAGCTCACTGCTCTGTTTAAGAACAGCTGCTAGCGTGGTTGTAGACTTTTCATTCTTGCTTATGAAAGTGAGGACTCACAACCTTGCAGCATTACTGAGCTTTTTAGCCTCTTTAAGAACATTGTTTTGGTCTCACAGCCACTAAATTAACTACACAGCTCAGTCTTCACACTCTCATTGACCTTATTTCATGCCATAACAGGCTGCTGTTTTCAGTTAAAAGCTCAGTAAGTCAGTACCAAATGGCACTGGACAAAATAACTGACAATCTTAGGAACAAAAGTTGAACAAAAATAACTACTTTTAAAATGTAATAGCTAAAGCTCCAGATGATTTTCCGGAGGAGGTGGTGGAGACCAAAACGGAGGCAAAAGAAGAGTAAATATTGGACTTAACGAAAGATAAAGTCACTGTTAATGTTTCATGCTGCGTGTCTGTCAGCTTATGCAGTTCTTCTTCCCCCAGAGTGACCAAAAAAAATAAATGATCCAGCTTTTAACACCAAACCCACTGAACCCAGCTGATCTGCGATGCTTTACAGCAAACACCTAACGCTCTCCCTGCTCTGTCTATCCACTATTCATCTATAAAAAGAAACCGTGAAGCTTCCCGGTGCTGTTTTAACAAGCTTTTCAGTACCCCTCCTCTTTCCACAGCTGAGCGACTGCCTCACTCTGAGGCCCCATTCACACCAGAAGGTCTGCAAACTCCACTGGTTTGTTAAACCCACCACCTGACCCCAGATGGGTGGAAGCACAGACATTGTTATAAACTGCCCGAGTGTAGATGCACAAAGATTCCTCTCTTCTTCGTCTTGTCTTGAGAGCACTTAGTTGTGTGGTGCTCTACCAAAGTTCACCAAGTAGTTTTCTGATTTGTAATCACTATAATTATATTTGTCTGTCTACCAGATGTGTGTTCAGCTCACTGCACAGCTGTGAACAGCAGTGTAGGTGGAAGAAATCATAACCTATATTTTTTTTTAATCACAAGTGTTGAGAGTGTTAAGCGCATGCGCACACACAGACGACAACAGAACAGAAAGCTACTGGCCAACAAAGGGACTGTTGGACTCCAACGCTGGACGTTTCAGCCAAACCCAACTCTGATTGGCAACAGCTGTTGGCCAAACACACACATGACATACATACACAATGACATGCTGACACCAGAGAGACTGCAGCGCCTTATCATGTTAGTCATGGTCATGATTGCTTCAGCTCTGTGTGTGTGTCTCAGTGTGTTTTGGTTATCATTGGCACTGTCCAGCCAATGATGCCAGAGTGGAAACATCAACACCCCAGGGGTTTATGTAGATACGGGCCGGTCTGGATGAACGGATGGATGGAAGAAGGGAAGAGTGACGGAAGAGGAAAAAAAGCCTCTTGGAAAATCTTTGTACTTGTGTCAAAGAAATATAGATTTACAGTACAATGGAAAACTACTGGTAAATCAGAAAACTGAATGTTCTTGACAACACATAACGGTGTATTGAGCTGTCATGTTGTATAACAGGCCACTGAATACCTTTGACAAAAAAGAAAGACTTTCCTTTGGACTCCTTCCTCCACTCAAGGTGATTTCTATTAATTTTTTTTTGACTCACGTGGACTGGAAGAGCCAGGGATCGAACCACTGACCCTCTGATTAGCGGGGGGATCTGTTGTATCTGTTGTACTTGGTTGGGCAGTTGGACTTGGGCACAGTACACATCTAGAGCGAATGCAAACCATGCCCAAACCTGGCACAACGTGAGCACAGACCAAGGTAACTGGGCCTTTTATGAGTCCACATGTCAAGTTAAAATCATGGTGTATTAAGGAGAATTGGATATCTTGTTCTGAAAATGTTGCTCATTGGTTTCGATGTTATTGGGCTCATATGGAGGCACATTAGAGTCGTTCTCTGGCTGACTTGGCCGACTCCCCACACATATGAATGGCACAAAAACAGCTGTAATACAGCTCTTGGAGAATTTTAATCTTTATTGGCCCTAACAGCTCAAATTGTGATATTACAAAGAGCAATTCTTTAGTGTCTATGATGCTCAGGAAAATGCATTGATAGTTTTACAGCTAATGATCTTATATGGTAAAATACTTCTCCCACTGTCTCATTAAAAACAGCCGAAAACAGATTTGATTAGCACAGACAGCTGTTTCTGTGGGATAAATACAACAAGATACGGGCAGTTAAGCAATTTTAGCTTCCATGGCTGAACATAAGAAGAAAACAGTGCCACCTGTTAGTGATGTAAGATGTGTGAAAGACTTTTTACTCCGTCAACATCCCTGCAGCCGTTTGAGATCTGAGTCTGTCTGGTCGCAAGTCTCGAATGATTTGAACTGTGAACGTGTTGACAAGACTCAGCTGTGAGTTGTGCAAGACTGCAGAGAGTAACTGGCTTTTTCTTCTTCACTTGTGAATAATGGGCGGCTGGGTGAGTGGCTACTGTTGCCCCATGAAGTACACAATCTCCTACATGTTTTCTGCATCGTGAGTATTATATTATCCTCAGATTATTAGGCAATCTGAGCTGGAGGTTCTTGTTCTGTGTCAAGAAATCAAGACTAGTATAAAGGGTGATGAAATAATTAAGATACACTATAAATAAGATTAATATGAGATATGTCACCATACCTTTAGGCCCGACAGGTCCCCTGTCTCCTTTTTCTCCCTGAACACCTTCGACCCCGACCGAGCCTTTAATACCACGAGGGCCCTGGATGCCTTTTTCTCCTGTAAACCCTGAAACACAGAAACACAAACAGGACAGGTTTTTCCTGCTCCACTAAATACACCACAGCTGGAGTTGGTTGTGATTGGTTCCATCAAGAAAAATAAAAGAGAAGCTGCAGTCAGAGAGCAATAAAACAAGGATTTTGTTGTGTACATTAACTGATTCAGGTGAACTTCACCAGTGTCTGAAAACAAAAGGTAATGACATGAAGACTTTGTGACAACATTTCCACTAAGCCTTGTTGTTTCTTGTCCTCCCTCCCCAGCCTCACATCATCTAAAGAAGACACAAAGATGTTGGAAATAATGTCAACATTGGTCTTTTACTTCCTCCACCATCTGCCAGTGCCCTAATCTTTGACAGTTTGACAACGTTGGAAGAAAAGCACCGTCTTTTGTCCGATAAAGACCATCAGATTTCCTGCAAACTCTACTTCCTCGTGTCACACAATGAGAACATTTGTTTACGCTAAGCACACTCAAATATCTCAAAATTAACGTAGTAATGAGTTATTGATTGCACCGCTGAAGTAAGCAAAGTCTTGTCAAATGTCATCGTGCTCTGACATGCTCTGATTACACTGTTGTGACTGCTCAGCAATCTGAATGAAATTATTAGACTGAACGCATCAGAGCCAGAAACACAAAACAAGCCGATGACGGCTGATGTCATGTCTTCTGCGGTTTTCTGTTTCTCTGCTGAAAAGGGTCAGTGATTCCCTTCTCAAAAACCCGTTGGGGAAAATGCGATCAATCATATTTTGGAGCCGTCGCAGAACTGTTCTTTGTGTGCTGCAGGACAGTCCAACTAGATCGTTCAACAAGTCCAAAAGGAGTTTTAGAGGCTGGATGTGATGATAAATTCCTTTGGCTTCAATGCAAATGGAGTAACAGAAGTACATGTGCTGAATTACAAACAGACTACATCCTATGCTTGTTACAAGAACTGATTTTAATTTTCTTTGTTAAAAACAACAGTCAGCAGAAAAACTAATCTGAAAAATCAGTTTCTGTTAATATCATTATTTATATAAGGTTAACTTATAAAGCATTCCAGCCTCTATAGCCTCTTAGTTATTTGTTCACAATTTAGATTTACATCCTGTAGTTCCAGAGGAAATCTTCCTCCCTGGCTTCTTTCACAGGCACCTGAATATAATATGTACATGCTTATGGATAATCATTATTCATATCCAATAATTTTAAATATTCTTCACATAGATATCTTTCATATACACGTAATGTGTTTTACATGTCTTTGAAGTATTATGAGGTTTCAGTTCAAGTCTAAACTCTGAGTATCTGAGTCTCTAACGTTATGTTCATATGTCAGTCAAACTGACTTTGATTTTTGTCTATTAACTGCATAATACTGTCATCTATGAGGTAGCTCATGTCAGCTCAGACTAATACATGAAACCATACTGATTTCAGCCAAGATGGCTGACGGAGTGTGTGAACTCTGAGTTGCAGGAAAACTAACATGTACTGCTTCTTTATTCGACTGCATTCGACTTAGTGGCTCATCATGCTCCTGATTTCAAGTCGGCACTATTTTGGATTGACTCCAACTATTTTTGGATTTATTACAAATCTTTTTTGACTGTTTTTAAGTTCATTTCAAATCAGGTCTCTCAGCACGTTGGGTTAAGGTCAGTCTTCCATAGATCTGTTTAGGAATCTGAGTTATAATGGCTCTATTTGACTGAAATTGCAGTTTATATACCATATTATGCTTATTATTCATCACATTAAGTATCTTAATCATACAGAAAATCTTATTTAGCTTAAATTGAATTATGTATGAAGATTTAATATCCCATGGTTTACATGTTGTTGTTTATGGAGATGTTTTGGTCATAAGTTTCTTTTCATAAATAAATTCCAGATAAAATAATCCAATAAAAACAATGTGTTGCTTTCAGCCTGTAACCACTGAACCTTACAGAAACTGACCATCCCCGATGAGAGGACTGATTAAAAATCCTCTTTCCCAAGACAGACGTCTTCTCTCACTGAAGACAGCAGCTTGGTGAACACCGGGGGTCCTGTGGGGGGGGTTTCATTCAGTTTGCTATGTTTACATGTTAACTAATAATGAGGCTTTTTCTTTTTTCCCCCCTGCAGTTAAAAATTCTTTTTATTCACATTTTCCTGGAACTATGGCAGCAGCAGGGGGGGGGTCCCTTTCAGCAGGAAGATAATGCTTCTTGGAAATGTCATGTGAGAGTTGCAGTTCATCGTCCAGGGAATGTGGGATGGATGATGACAGGGGAGGATGGAGGGGTGATGGTTCAAGAGGCACCTAGCTGGAGGAGGTCCGAAAACATCTGGAGCCTTATTGTTGTTTGTATCTTACAGTATCTATGAAAAATGGTCGGGTCATGGTACTGATGTGCCAATTCTGCCTGCATGAGGCTTCTCATGTCGTGGTTTTGGTGGAATTACCTACAAGACAAAGACAAATGATACGTCCCACCAGTCCTGTCCACACCCTGCCTGAAAATAAATCTCCATCCAAAGTGTAGTGCCATGTTTTCTTAAGCGGATTTATGCGACCTTTAATTCTCCTTGCTCCCTGTATTATTAATATAAGTGAGCGTAATCACAAAAGCAGAGCTGCGTCAAAACACCAGCCAATGTCTGTTTTGTGTAAGAGGCAGGCTGATTCTCAGCTTTCAAGCCACTCAAACCAAAGTCCCTGTTGTGTTAAAAAATAACTCAAAACATGATGTTTACATTAGGCGTTTATGGTCCAGGTGAATTTTATGATCTATGGGATTTAAAAAAAAAAAAAAATAAAAAATTCTTGATGCTGTACTTGCATGTGTTATTGCTTCATTTTCATTCATCTACAAATAGTTTAAACATCCAGCAGTTCTGTGGAATTCCTGCTCCTTACTGTCTACGTGTATTAGAAAGATTTAAATAAGATACTCCCAAAGCTGTAATTCCCTCATATTTCCAGGATTTGTTTGTAGAGGTCTTTGAAGTTTTCTGCATAACCTGCATTTCTGTTCTTACTTCTGAAAGGAAGAAACAGCCACCCAAATACATTCTACAGTGCATATGATAAATGCTGTGAATCAGAGGTTTTCAGCTTTAACTGATGTTTTTTTTGATTTGTTTGACTTTCTTTTCACAGACTAAAATTATCATCTCCTCAGACCCAATCTGAGAATGTCAAGCATTTGCTGTTTTATAAAGTTTGGAAAAATTTCTAAAACGATGATAGAGTATATATTAGCAAGATAGTAGGATAAAAAGTTGCAGATATTAACATTATAATAACATTGTTTCTGAACTTGATGCATCTTGTTTATTATTTATCATGGAAATTGTCAGTATTACAGAGGTTGTCAATGGGAAGCCTTTAACATGAATTCTGCTTTTTGAACTTTTTATGAATGAACTGTATTCTGGTTGTACCCACCTCTCAAGCCAGTCAGCCCAGGGGCCCCAGGAGGCCCAAGTGGTCCAGTGTCACCCTTCTCTCCCTTTGGTCCTGGAGGCCCTGCAGACAGAAGGAAAAAATATGGTCAGAGCTGAGGACAAAATGCAAAACAGTGCACATGCTGTCACTAATAGCAGCCAGTCTTTCACTACCTGCACTATCCTGTCTTTATATGAATTCATGAAACACACTGACGTTGTTACAAAACTTTGGTCTTTTGCTGATTTGTGGAGAATGTTGATAATGAGGAAAACACCGAGGAAGATGAAGAAAAGCTCAGCAACAGTAACAGCAGACAAGATACTTTCAAACCCTCGGGACAGACGTACACCTTTACACAGAGCTTTACTCTCCAGCACTCAAGCTTTAACAGCATGTAAACAGGAAAGTGAACCAGTGTTTACTTAGAATCTCTTCAGAGGTAAAAGGTTGCAGGTTTTGATTTAAAAGTGGTATTTGTGCAAAAAGCTGCTTTATTATGTTCCCAATCCTTTTATGCTAAAACGGTAATTTACAACATGTCTGCTCACCTCATCCATTCATATGAATTCACGTTAAAATTCTATTCACTTCAAATAACTGCTGAACTAATTGACGATGAAGGTCTGGCTTGAAAATAAGTGACAAACTACTTTTTGCTGATCTACACACCAATGATAGGAGCTTTCCTTCCCAAGAAAACTGTTTTCTTGGAGTGAGTTTTGCACTTTGGGAAGCTGCAAAGGTTTTTTTTTTTTTGGAATAAATAAAGATGGAAATATTAGAGGCGTCAGTCTGCACAGAGGCTCTATATTATTACAACAAGACGCAGTGTTTATCATCAAAGGTGTTGCCAAAATCGGGGCAGGCAAGAGTCTTGTAGATTATCACTTGAAAAGGGAACACAGGGGACTGGAATTTGTTTTTGGAGAGCGACATGTGAGCCTTTAATTCCTGCAGGTAATGATTTTATCAATGTCATGAAATCTAAGACACATTTATCATTTATTACAGCACACACACACACACACACACACACACACACACACACACAGAGTGGACGCCAAACTGGGCCTTACAACTGGTCCAAGGATTCAGTCCAAAAGTTTGTTGTACTTGGAGAGGACAAGAGAAAAAATGCCAAAGAGTGAGTGAGTCAAATAGAGAGAGAGAGAGAGAGAGAGAGAGAGAGAGAGGTCTAGCCACAATGGGAACCACATGTTTAACAAGGTGGACCACAACACAGCTTGTGGGAATGCTTAGAAATTCAGGGCTTGTTATTGTCCAGCACATGTCCAGCGGTCCCGAGACTTCAGAGCTCTTAAGTTCTTAATTTGCAGGTTTCTGATGCTGAGAAGCTGCTGACGACTTTGTGATACGGATCTGCCCGCTGCCGCCTCGAGCTGCTTCACAAATGCATCCACTTAACTGGTAACAGCGGGTCATGAGGCTGTGAAAAGGTCACATCAAGAGGGGAGGGCTGTGTGTCTGCTAGTCCATGTAAGTGTCGAGGAAGGGTTTCGAGTTACTTGATAAATTGATTAGATGAACAGAAAACACAAACACAACAAGAGAAAAAAGCAAAACATTTAACAGTTGCAGTGTCTTCTTTGGCAGGATTTTCTGCTTTTTTCTTGTTTAACAATAAGTGTGTTGGTTGAATGAAACTTAACATCCATTCCTTCTACCATTTCATTGGTCAAATGATGATTAATAATCTTCAGGGTAATCGTCATCAAGGTAAATGTGCATGAATATTAGCCTGACTTATAAAGTGTACTGTGAAGGCCTTTGTACAGAAACAACCCCACCAAAATCAGTCAATCAAAACACAACAAATTACTTAGTCGACTGTGGCTTCTTCATCATGTAAATGTTTGTGCCTGTTTTACCAAAGTTACAATTTGTCCAGGATGTAACTGTTGTGTTTTTCTGAGTGTTAGCCAACCCCAGTAAATTTTACATTCACTCAAGCTTAAATTGACTAATGTTACCAAACAGAATGCCTGGATATTTAATTCCTAAAGTTTGCCTTTTATTTTGAGCCATCAACCCTTTAAATTGTCTGCTTTTAAAGTTACAGTTTGGAATGTGTGTATGCTTATATCTGTCTGGAAAAGACAGTTCACCCTGGTGGTCCTGAAGAAACTGCGTCCTCGTTAATAGTTTGTTTTAGCAGAATTTCACATTATTAATCTCTTGGCTCTCAGAGTCCAACTTGTTCATTCAGCTGACAGAGTTTCAACAATAACAAGCCGAGTGGCCTCTCCAGGATCAGCCCGAACACATCTGACAGCACCAAGTCCAAGAACACAACACCAGTGAAGAGAGCAGGCGCCAACATCCAAATCTACTGTAGGGTGGAGCGACAGAGCAGCGAGCTTGTCTTTTTTTCACAACACTGGGATGTGACAACAATCTTGAAGGTGTTACTGAGAAATGACGTTCAACAACACAGTGATCTTGACCTTTTAGCTTTGGCCACCAAATCGTAATTACTTCATCCTTGAACCCAAGTAAACATTTGTACCAAATTTGAAGAAATCCCCTCATGGCGTTATTGAGATATTGAGTTCAGGAGAATTGGACGGACAACCTGAAGAGGAGGCATAAAGAGTCACATTGTCCTGAAGAGTAAGGAGATCTTCCTTAAAAATGAGAGAAACAAACAAACAAACAACAAGGACGCTATCACATCTGGATCTGGATAAGTCAAGGATAATATGAACATAAAGTCCAAAGTGGCAAAAAAATGGGGGGAAACGAGTGTGAGGTTGAGTGTGTGTGAACGTACAAGCCAGCCTTGACTGAACCGAGGAGCTCTTCACTGGTAAAACAAACATGCTGCTGAAAATATACATTAACGGTCATGAGACGACACTGAGGCTGTAAATGTTTCCAGGCCTCAGCTCTGCTCAGGTCATCGTGTAGCATATGACGAACTCAACAACAGATCATCTATCCAAACACGCACGTCACTAATGCTGCATGAAAACCCCTGGGACTTGATGCTTATGTATTTTCTGGATCAACAAATCTTAACATAATGCTGCACATCTGTCAAGTGTCGAGTTGTGTCATCTCCTGGCATGACCTGGAGAAACGTCCTCGATGTTCAACGATGAAATGACAAATTGCGCAAATTAGAATGAAAATGAGAAAAACTGGCCGGGTGCAGACACAGTAAACACAGTGAATCAACTTCATTCTTTTCTCCTCTGATCCAAATCTTACAGTCGTGTTGCGTGAAAATAAAATGTGTTGACAAGACAGTGACACTTCAACACAATAACTAGCTAACCATAACAGCTCAGAAATTAAATGTAGCCACCAAGATGTCAAGGCAGTCACATTATTCCTTTAGAGAAAAACACATTCAGATGTCCTGAGATATTGTTGTTTTCTTCAGTGCACTTAAAAAAATGAAAATAACTACTTTGCGGTTGTTAACTTATCCTATTAGACTGCCTGTCTTAAATTCGTCCAAAAAAGTGTTCTGTGAGATCACAAAAACATTGACCTTTGACCTCTGACCAAATTCTAATCGGTTCATGCTGACATGTGCCATAGTCTGAAATATAGATGTCAGATGTTTTATACGTCCATCTATAGTTTTTCCACTACCTTATACTGCTACTTTATTATCAGACTGGCTGAGGAAAAGCTTCGTCTCTCAGGGAGAAGAGGATGGTATCATGGTATGAGATGAAAAACTTGTACAGTATTTCCACAGTCTGACGTTTTGGGACTGAGAAAATGTATCTCCACTCCCCACGAATCAATTTAAAGTTTCAGTTTGTATGCCTCTGTGCCGGTGACAGTCACAGCCAGAGGCATTATGTTTTCAGGTCGTCCATCTGTCCCTCTTATTCTCATGAACGAGATATTTCAGGAACGCTTTGAGGATGAAGCCATGTTTGTGTTGACGACTGAAGTCTAATATTCGCTCTCTTTTAGTTCTGTTTTTAGTCTCTGCCAGCTCCTTGGGGGGAAATGTCTGGCTCTTTAGCAGCTAATTGCTCCTCTGTTCACCAGATAGTTGTTAACTTTGTCAATCTGCTGTTTGGTGCTGAGCAGATACAGTGAGAGTATCTGAGAGGATCAGAGCAGTGAGAGTGAATCTTACAGTAAAGAATGATTACTGCTGTTAATTAATTCATTTACGTTTAACATAACCATTGCATACAAAGGTCTACACACGTGAACACTCACTCTCTCACTTAAACATACATCCACAAACACACACATATAAAGACATAAATTCCTGTCAAAGTGAAAGATAGTCATGAAACCCTAGCAGAAGGCGTTTGTGGTTTATGTCCAATTAAACCCAAACACCACAGTAACATGGTAACGTACATAGAGGAGAAGAGTGGAGAAAAAGAGTAATGAAACAGCAAGAGGAGGGAGAGGGAGGAGGAGGAGGAAAAATATGGCACAGAACATGAAGAGAAAAGAGAGAGGGGAATACCACTCAGTGAGGGAAGAGACTCAAAGTGATGTCGTCATGCCATTTCACCAATATCATAATATTTTCTTTACGATACTGGGACATGCACTTAAAATGTCCTTCCTTTGCCTCTGGCTTTTGAAGTCTGAACTGTTGTGCTTTCTGGCAATTCAGACTTTTTTGCTTGGTGTGTTTTGAAAAGCAGAGACTCTACGGACTCATCTTAAACTGTACAGCACATAAAATTCAGGCCACAGATGATCAAAAAAGACTGAACTGTAGAGACAGGTGATGAAAACAGAGAGCGACACAATGCCGGACAGCACGACTTGTTTCTGTTGGCTGCTCGGATGCTCTCAGCTCCGGTGTCCAGCTGACGACGCTGTCAGCAGCCCGGTAGGAGAGACACTGCGTGCGGTAGGATTTCGTAACTGAGCTATGACCAAGATGCTGACTTTTACTTTATGTGACTGGGCGGAAATGAAAAATACAGATAAAGAGAAAATAAAGGTTTGAGGTCAGTGCGTGGGTTAGAAGCACAGACTCTGGGAGAAGCTCTGTAGGTGCCATTACTGTGTGAATGTCTCTTCATCATAGATTGGGCTTGGAGACTCAAAACCTTTTACAGAAAGCCTGTGTTACCAACTGAGAGTGTGAGTTTGAAAGATGCAGACAGCAACGGTCTAATAAAAGACACTAGAAGTTACATTCTGGAAATTAAAGGACTCTGTGTTTCTGTGTTTGACCCAGAGACCTAGACCTAGAGTCTAAAAGTGACGACATTTTATTATTGCACTGACATTTCTGCTGCACTGACTTTATAATTTGTCTTACAAGTCATGGAAGTGCAATAACAAATAACTGGAGAACCCCTTAAATCACTTTTTGGATTCGACTGTTGGGAAACTCTTAGTGTGTGGAGTGGAGTTCTTCTAGTTAACTGATGCTGCTTCAATCTGAACACAACCAAGAGGCTGAAAATCGGACAGAAATCTAACCACAAGGTCCATTTAGTAGCTGTTCTGAAGCTTTCAATCATATCACACAATTTACTTCAGGAGATGGAGTTTGCTGCTCTTAAACTGCTGCCTTCTTACCTTTGGTACAAAGCGATATTACAAGACGGGTCTTAACGTCAAACAGTTATTTCTTCACATTTTGTTGGTAACTGTAGTCCATTTTCAAATGTTTTAAACTAAAATATTTACATATCACCCCTTAAAACAGTAAATAAATTCTGATGAAAGCAGCAAATACGTGAAATTATTTCACAGTTTATCCCTTTATAACATCAAACCCCCAAATATTGGTATTGAGCTTTGAAAACCAAGATGTCTGGTGGCTAATGTGGTGGTGATCTAATGCATATGCAGCATGTAAGTTCTAATAAAAATCATCTGATGCCTTCACCCTCTGTGGGAAGATGTTACTGTAAATAAAACCATGTTGTGTAATCATTTACTACCTGGAAAGGCAGCAGATCAGAGTTTTGCAGCCCCCATCAAAAACGACTTCAGGCGACATTTCAAACAGCTTCTCGTGTTTCTTTATTATTAATGAAACAAGTAACATGTGTGGCATGAATAACGTGAGTCCCTGAGGAATTAAAGGCAAATGAACTGAATGAGAAGCGAAAACAGGATGAAAAGGAAAAAAAAAGGAGGCATGAGAAGAGCAGGGAACAGAACAGAGGAGGATAAACATGGATAGAGATGTAAAATTTTTCTTGGCTTAGGTGACTGTGTGCTAACAACAAACAAATGGACTGCGGAGCTAAAACTAATGACAGAGCTGAGTGGCTGAGTTTTCATTCTGGATGTAGGGTCTAAATTTAACCCACAATTGTTTCCAGGCTCAGGAGAAACGGCATCCCACCCACATGCGAAGCAGACACGAGATCAGAGGTCCCATTCGGTTCGAGTTGCCATCAATCAGCTCGGGCTGCGTCCCCTGCCAGCATTACATCATGACATACCTATTCTGATTTTACCAAGCCAGGGAAGTCATTCGGTACGCTGGCAGCGAGAGCTGTACCAAGTCGGGACTAATCAGCTCCGAACAGATTTGAGGAAGAACATTCAGAGTTGCTCAATACCCCGGGGTAGTAATCCCACAGTGTAAAATCACGTTTGCATGCTGGGGTCACTTGCATTCAATCCCACTGCAAACATGTATTGGCTCAGACGAACTGTTGTAAATGATCTTTTTGCAGAACTGAGATTCATTATACAAGGATTCAAGGGATTCATTATACAAAGAATTGAACTTCTCACGTTCTGCTGCTGTGCCTTCGTGTTTTTCACGCATTCTTACGAGTTTTCTTTCTTCTTGTCTTCTGAATTTCACATTACGCATATAGACGCACAAATCACAGCATGAGGAGGGTGAAAAAAAGTCGGATCATTGGTTTAGGAAAGTTGCAGAAAGGGTCAGATGTGGAGCCTGTTAATCCATCTAACCAGCGCCTATGGACAGAGTATAAAAGCAGCTTTACGGGGAGAAGACCATCCCAGGTCGACCCGTTACCAAGCAGAACATCATCACCTGTTATGAGGACACAAGTCCACAGCTTGATGAGGCTCTGCGTGTTTAAAGCAGGCCCGTAGAAAAACAGCATTAGCATTTCAGTAATTTGAAAATGACAAGACGTTTAGGTGTTTAACTTAGAGCAGAGCTAGAAGATCTGTACTTCTACTTAGCACCACTCAGAGCAGCAATCTGAACAGACATCCATTTCTCTTAGCTGACCTTCTATTATGGTGAGGTTCTTCAGGGCCATGGAGTGCTCCCAGTCCTTCAGACGGAGGTCCTCTGTGATCGTGTTGAGGATCTCCATCTCGTTCCTCAGCTGGGCCTCCGTGTGGACGTGGGTCACCCATAAACTGCTGGTGTCCTCTGTTATGTTGCTGATCTGGATCTGAGCGGCAGGAGCAGATCGTCAGTACACAGCAGTTAGACAGGAACAATACGAGTTCCTCATAATGAGTAGGACATTTTTATGTAAGATGTGATGAACCTGTAGGTCCTGTATCTTCAAGTTGTGGATACTGATGTCATTGGTGAAGGTGTGATTGACAGCTCCCACCGTCCAATTAACCTCTTCCAGTTTCTCTCTCAGCCCGCTCACCTTCACCGAGGCATCCCTGAAAGAGAGCAGAAACAAATAAAACTTGATCTTGTCGAATTTTTTTCAAGTCTTCATTGTGCTGCAAGAACACCTTGATGCTTTGGAAATGAGGAGTGTAATCTGAGTGCGTACCTGATCAGGACATCCTGGTCGCGGAGCCAGGTGGAGGCTCGTGCCACCTCTGCGCTCAAGCCCGTCAGGTTTCTGGTGGTGGAGCTGCTCAGAGAGGACAACCTGTCGTCCAGCTGCACCAGGTAGCCCTCTGACTGAAGAGAGTAAGCCTGGATGCTCCTCAGCTCCACCTCCACACCCTGCAAGGAGGAGGCCTGTTAGCATATTCTCCACTGCTGCCACTGCAGATTATTTACTGAAACTACAGAATGTATTTAAGACCAAAAACTGTTTTGATGGCATCATTTGACTATTTGGAGTCTTGAAAATGCTGAAAAAAAGTCAAAAAAAGTAAATAAATGCAGTCTCATCCATCAACAAATGCACTTATTACTCCTCAATAGTCCTAACCTTCACCATTACTGTCTTGTGTCATGTTTTAAAGATCAACACGATTGTGATGATCACCACAGTCAAACACATGTAACTGTCTTAAGTGGTCAACAAGGAACAGCTTATCTCAGGTCAGTGAACCAGTGCAACTGTTATTCTACTTCACATGTGCTTTGAGATTATTACTCCAAAACCATGAAAAACTACTTTTAAATTGTATGTATGTTACCAAGAACTTAAATACCTTTTAAAATCAGTTTCACCGTTTAGTCATTATCTGAGGCTTTTTTCAGTTCACTGTTTTGAGAAGGATTTATTTTGGTCATAAATTTAGTTTTGGCACTTTTGATAAGGGTTTTGCAGCCATGGTATTGTACATTCTAAATCTAAATTTATACCTGTGTAAATACACTATATTCTCATTATTTTCTGGGATTGATTTAAACTGAAGTGAGAACCATTTTTTCGCCATTCTCCCATTTTCCTTTCATGATAATTTCTTTATTATTACATCATATTGTCATAATTTTTTTAGTTTCCTGGGTGGTATTCCCCTCTCTCTTTTCTTTCAACCATGTATATTCACATGGAGATGCAATATGAATATACCACATAAACAAATGACAAAATAGCTATATTATATGCAGCAAACACAGCTGCAGATCATTTCTACTTCTAAATACACAAACCATCCCAACCACCCACCAGTGGGAAAAAAAAACATAATATACAGACATGTAGCGTCCCAGTATCATCACGTGCACGCACCAATGCTCCCATAATCTACACACACATGGATACATGATAATCTATAGCTGCACAGTGTTGTACCTTGATGAGGATCTCCAGCCTCTGCAGCCAGTCACTGTGGTTATGGAAGAGGTTCTCCAGTTTCCAGATGTTCTCCAGCAGGTCGGCCTGAGTGGACGCCTCACCGAGGGTCTGCTGGAGCAGCCGAGAGCGCTCCGACATCCGGGTCACGTTCTCCATCAGCACCTCCTGCCGCTGCGAAGAAACCTGGGAACGAGAGACTGGGGAGGGGAAGGAGAGAGAGGCAGAGTGAGAGATTTGTTCCGAGTGTTGATTCACTCATCCCCCTGCTACGGCAAAAGTCCCCAAATCGAGTATCGTTTACTATCAATCACTACTGTCAGCTTGGATCCAGCCGGCATTTTAACGCAGAGCAGATGTTGATTCAGTCGCCTGCATTAATTCTGAGTGTCTGT
This sequence comes from Lates calcarifer, assembly GCF_001640805.2. Lineage (NCBI taxonomy): Eukaryota > Metazoa > Chordata > Actinopteri > Centropomidae > Lates > Lates calcarifer. The sequence goes on along the minus strand of NC_066839.1, from coordinate 4,843,488 downwards.
TCCTGCTAAACGTATTGTTTTGTTAAATCAAGACTTAAATATTTTTATTTTAGCACAAAATTAGTTTCCAGTGTTGGCTTAGAATGACGTCCTCTGTGCTGTAATGTCATATTGTGGAAATTCTGTCTTCATTTTGACTGATGTTGAAATTGGCCTCTTCATGTTGCCGTTCATCCAGTACCTGCAGGACAGAGAGTACGACCTATAGATTCCCAGTGATGAAATGTAACTTTACTGCCACTTTATACCAACTTATACTTCTACTCCACAGGAAAATATTGCACTATTTACTCTCACATTTATCTGACAGCTGGATTAAACCAATCTTTTTGGCTTGTAAGGTCACAATTCAGATGTCTATGAGTTGTTAGTAGTATTCAGATGGTTTCATTTAAACAACTGTTTGAAGCCAAAAAAGATAAATTAATGCAATATAAAAAGTAAAGCTTAAAGCCCAAATATCCCCAGATTTACCACTGGGCTAAAGTACTGAACTGAACTGTAGTTAAAACTTATAACGACATACTTAATCATATATATAGTCAATTTTATGCAGAAATGTGCAGAAATGTGCGACTGAATGCAGAACTTTTACACTGTTGTACTGCTACGTTTACTTAAAGGATTTGAGGATCTAATCTACCATTGCAGATTTATCTTTCCTCACCATTAAAGGTTATTAAAGTTTGATTTTGCTTCCAATCCTGAAATCTTGTTTTGATGTGCAACATGCTCATTCAGCCTTAAATCTAAATTAACCAGAGGATTCTGATGATGGATTGTAAATAAAAACTAAAAAAGGAGGAGGGACATGTTTTCCTTTAAGAAATTGTGGAGAGAGTTGGGGCAACATGATCTGAATTACACACGTGTTTATTTAGCTGTAACATCACATTTGCTGACAGTTAGCATACCGCCGATGAACCGCTCTCGTCTCGTTTTTGGCTGTGGCATTAAGGCCACTTTTTAAGTCTTTTCTCTGTTCTCGACCGTGCCTAATGAGAAAAAGCTCCTCTGTTTCATGTTATGTTGAGAGCATGTTGCATGGTAACGGCTCGATAGCCCGAGAGATATTTTGAAACCAGACCCTCAGCGTTACGCCATGACGACATCCCCTCTCTCTCTCTGTGGGACAGCAGGGACCAATGTGTGCAAAAAAAAAAAAAAAATGCAGATGGAGAAAAAAGGATTACTTGGGAAACGAGAGGAAGCAGATAATTCCCTCCACACATGCTCTTTGACACAGCGATGCCCCTAACAGCCGAATATTACACACTGCGAATGTTTCTGTTTCCACGTATCTAAGAGAGTGACAAAAGCGTGTGTGTTTGCGCGCTAGAGTCCATGCCAGAAAAGGTCTGCATGACCTCAGAGCGAGAAAAGTGCTGCAAAGCCACAGTGCTGCAAACAAACCATCTAAATTCCCGCTCATTATGTGTGTTAGGTTTATTCCTAATGACCTGAAAAACTAAATAAGCTGAAATCTCTCCACTACACAGGATGCTTAATTGCTAAATGATGGTCTGGCAGTGATGGTGTTTTTTCAGAAGAACACACACACACACACACACACACACACACACACACACACACACAAATTTAAGATCAACCAGAACCTGATAATACTGAGTTTATCCATACTGCTGTTTGAAGAGAGTAAAGAACAAGACCAAAGAGGCAGAGAAGGATAAGAAGACTGCGGTAGAGTAAAAAGATAAAGAAGATTATAAATGAAAAGGAGAAGAAAGGAGATTAACAACTCCACCTGAACAACTCACTCCATTTTTGTTTTGACTGCACTCCCTGCTCCGCGCTCACCAGGACTGGAAAACAACATGGAGAAAAGGCCAAAACAGTTGTTGTGCCTGAAATGTGAAGCTTAGTTTGCATAGCGACGTTCTCCTGATCAGTGAAATTGTCAAACAATGGCGACAATCAAGCGTTCATGTGATGGTGAGCGAGGCGTGATAAACATCCACATGTTTTCAGTCTTACTTTCTTAAAGCCTGTGCCTCATTTTCTCATGTTTTTGGGTGTAAATGATTGATAGGGATAAAAATCGTTGGAAATGGTGCAGTAATGAGCAAGAACAGTGTAGTCAGAATCACTGAACAGCTGCTGCAATGTAATCCAACAGGCAATTCTCCATGTCAGGGCTCATATTTCTACATAGACCTCTTTATTAAAGAGTAAGATCCTCTCCAACCAGAAACATCGCTCTGTATTGTTACCAGACTCCATTGACAAAAACAATAATTCTACCGAACAGAACAGGGGAGTTGCTGGATTACCACTGCCTCCATCAGTTAGTTTGTTTTGTGTTATTGTGTGACTTTCAGTGGTGGAAGAAGTGTACAGATCCTTTACATAATTTAAAGTAATACACATTGACCCAAACGGAATAACTGATTGAGGCAGTGGTATTTCAGCAGCTCCCTTGTTCTGCTTTGTCAAATTACTGTTTTTGTCAGTGGAGTCTCGTAGCAATATAAAACCATGTTTCTGGATGAACAAAAAGGATCTTACTCTTCAATAAAAAGGTCTATCTCTGTAGGAATCCTATCCATAATCTTGTCAGACACAAACAACAATCTGAGCCGGTCAGTGGCAAAAACAAGCACTTTAATGGACGTACTTTGGGGCAGACAAATGCCCAGTTGGATTACATTGCAGCAGTTTTTCCCAGTGACCAGGTACACTGTTCTTGCTCAAGACTGCACCAATTCTTAAGATGCTTGTCCATCATGCACACCCAAAAACAACAAATTAGTTTAGTTACCCTTTAATAGGTGGCAGTTTTTTGCAGAACATCATACCAGCAGGGACTTGACCACTCACAAAATACTGCAAGTGTTTCAAGGTTTTAGCTGAGACCTTAAAAAATGATAAAAGGGAAGAAGAACTGTGAGCAGCTGAAAAAAGGCAAAGGAAAGAAGACACTTTTCCGAAACCCTCTCTAAACCCCACATGATGAATTCAAAACATCCACGGTGGTCAGAGGAAAAAAAATTCTGGCTTTTTAACTTTGTTTCTGAAATGTTGACACTTGGGAAAGACACAATTTTCCCAACGGTGACAAATTATACATCAGCACCACAATTCTGTCAGATAATCTTGTAAGAATAATTTAAAAGTTACAGATGGAGCGGCGGCACAGACCTTAGTGTTAATATAATCCATGAACCACTTCCAAATTTTTTGAAATTTGTCAGAGGAGTCGCAGTGTGGTTTTGTGAGTTTAAGGTGCAGAATTACATTTCTCAACCACAGACTGTTTTGGGGCTGTGGGTTCTCACAGTTCAGAACAACTGTGCCCTATTAGAGCTCAGACATATAAACTCATAATCATATCTTGTTGCCAGGACACATCTGAGCAGATTTTTTCCACTGAGTGTCTCACTTTGTTTCCTCTGGTTTCACCGCCTCGAGGAATCATCCATCAGCATTAAGCATCGCTCTCCACTAATTGATGTCTGTTAAAATGCTGTTCTGTTAACATGGAGAGCTCTGTATATATAATCAACTAAACCACAGAGGTCACCGTCAGGTAACTGAATGGAGATAAAAGGCGTTTCTATTCACACTAACATTCCTGAAGCAGTAATAATTGATTTTTTGGCCACCTAGGGTGCAGCAGAACAAGCTGTGAACACAACTTATTACCTTCTAATTTTGTAATGGGGAATATATTGGCTAGCAGTTGCTTATCTAAACATTTAGCAGATATGGAGCAATGCTCTCACTGATTTGCAGTTTCACTTGTGGACATCTGATGAATGCAAGTCCAATATTAACTTGCCTTTTAGCTCAGTTTTTGGTCTCCACCAACACCTGAAGGAGATACCTTAATATCCTGCCAACAAAACAATGACTTCAAAGACGCTAAAACGCTCTGTCAAGTTAAGAGGACGCGGGAAGGAGCGACGTCTCTCACATTATACACAGTCACAACTCTACAGGTGCATCTACCTGTAAGAAGTTTAAGGTAGTCCAGCTTCTCGGACATCAGGATTTGCTAATTTTCTGTTTTATATCATTTGTTGGGCTTTAAACTGTTAATGAGACAAAACAAGCAATAGGAGAACTCAGATGAAGAAAATAACTGAAAGATGAACTGGTAATTTCAGTTATTGTTGGTTGCAACACAAGCCATTGATCAAGCTGCAGATAGTTTGAGCCATTCAACAAAGTTTAAATAACCAAAACGTACATTTAATGGATGCCAACATGCAGAGAGACAGTGTTGAAAGTTTATCTGTCAGTGTCGCAAATTTATAGTTTTATCCAAAATACCTCCTGGATCTCACTAGGAGAAACGCAACAAATATACACAAATCATCATTATTTTTTTTAACTTAGCGGGGAACAGATAAATATCCATTTAGCTGTAACTGTACCTCTCTCTCAGTCAGCAGCCTTTATAATGACAGACCGCTGTTGAGTTAGAGTTGGAAAAAGTCTTTCAGGTGAGTGTTTTGTGACTTGAGGCGAGGACAGTGAGAAATAGACTGAAAGATGAGCTTTATGCCTGACAAATCCATTTAAAACCTCTCAAAGCTCGGCTGTGTAAGATGGGAAAGTAATTTCTTGTCTGTTCCGTTCCCCTCCTATTCTTTCCTCTTGATTTCACACACATGCACAACAAATATAGACTCACACAGTGGCATGGCAGCAACATTCAAAACAGACTGGTCCCAAATTCACTGCTTCATGGTGTCTGGATTCTTCACTGGAGAAGAGGACACTTTATCCATTCATGTATCAAATGCTTTTAGCTGGGAGAGCAGGCCAGCACAACAGCTGGGCTTCTGTGTGTAATGAATGAATTCTGCATTTACTGGTTCGAGTCCTCACATTGTCTCTTTACACAGCGTGTAGCTGATTCACAACATTTGCAGCAATTTATCTTCATTTAACACGATTAGAATGAACTTTAGGAAAACAAACAACCCATAATCTAAAATGAGTATTGGTTTAAATTAATAAAAAGTCACTTACGGGACATGTTTTGGACACCTGGTCCAAAATGTCCAAACTCCAGGAGTTTGTTAAAAGAAAACAACAATTCGACTTTTCTGAAAGTAAATTTTGGACGTGCTTCTGTCTATATCTCCAGTTACACACAAGTAAACACACATACAGTATACACACCGATCAGCCACAACATTAAAACCACAGGTGAAATGAGTGACATTGATCATCTCAGTGCAATACATTGTTCTGCTGGGAAACACCGGGTCCTGACATTCATCTGGATCTTACTTTGACACCTAAACATTGTTGTAGACCAAGCACACCCCCCAGCAGGACAATGCTCCCACCACCAACTCCTAAGATCCCAGTCTGATCCAGTATCTGTGGGATGGGTTGGAGCAGGTCACATCCATGGAGGCCCCATCCACACCACAGGACACCCTCAGGGGTCCTGTGTCCATGCCCCAACAGGTCAGAGCTGTTTTAGCAATACGAGGGGGAACCTAAACAATATCTGACAGGTCCCACAGACACTGGATCCAAGGTTTCCCAGCAGAACATTGTGTTGAAACAAGATAATCAGTGTTATTCACTTCATCTGTCAGTAGTTTTAATGTTGAGTAGATGTTACAGTGTGAACCCCAGTTAAAATGGATGGTAAATAAGAAAGAGTGACGTACACAGGAGGACTGACGCGCACCATGAAGCCAGCAGTGTGGGTGTGTGGCCTTTCATGGACCACAGTGGTTGTGAGTGTTTTGACACGCATCATATGCTGTCAGTGTGTGCATTGCCCCTCAGAGATATGAGGCCGGGTTGTTTTTCTAGCAGTAAGCAGCAGCTATGGGACTCTGTTGTTTTGTCTGGGCTGAGGATGAAGAGACAAAAACCTCAAAACCCCGAGCAGCCCTTGACACACTCAAAGTTTCTAACGTCTGCTCCAAAATCTCTGTCTTTATATCTCTATATTCTGTGCCTCTCATCCATCGTATCGCAGGTCGATAAAATAATATTATTAATCCAACTTTAATGAAGAAAGAAGTGGTGTACTGCTTCTGAAATGCTTTATCTCTGTTTTAAATTCATCCAACTGGTAATTCTTGATAAACAGCACAGCTGAAGGGTCTGATTCTATCTTCCAAAAAAAAAGGTACAAAACAACAAATCTTTGTCCTGCTTGTTTGTGCATATGGATCATCCGGATGGTTGTGTATCACTGCACAATGACTATCTGTTTCTCTGTCGGATGTTTCCTCCTCTCTTCACCTCTGTCTCTCTCACGTTCACAAAGCACATACACAAACTTGTCTTGCTATTGTTAAGAGGACCTTCCACAATCCCCTGCCTATTCTAACCTGAACCTTTAAACTGAGTCTGACCACCAAAATAAACAGCTAAGGCCTTTTTCCGTCGCTAGAACAAAGTGAGCTAAAAAAGTCTGGTTCCCAACAATGTCATGTATGTGACTGACACACACACACACACACACACACACACACACACAGGCTGACTGGACAGTGTCATGGTCAGGACAGAGAGAGGAGACAGAGGGAGGTCTATCAGAGCTGCATTCCTCTGTGGGCAAAGCCAAAGACAACATGGTGCCTTCATTTATCGCTTTATCTACAGCCTCAGTCTGTGTGTGTGTGTGTGTGTGTGTTTGTGTGCTTTGTTACTATTTAGAAGTAGATAAACTTGTGTCCAGGCTGCTCTAAAAAGAGCTGTATCCCACAAACAATTTCCTCTCTCTGACATTTGAGATGTTTTTGTTGTCAAACGACCCACTACATCCAATAAATCAGTGTTCATAAAGCTGCCTGTATCAAAATTAAACACACAAACACCTTTTGTTTCCTGCCTTTGTGCCTTTGGTTTATTTGTTTTCTTTTTTGTTGTTTATCTGTACTTACTGACCATGTCAGGCCGTTCTGGGGAAATATCTAAATGGATCCGTTCTGGTTAAAATAACATCGGTCAAAATCAGATCCTTTCTGCAAGCAGCTTCTCACAAGACTGAGAGTGTGGATCCCTGTGTGGGTTTGTGATCGTTCTGTGTCTCTCAGCTGAGCTCTATCACTTTCAAACAAGAAATATTACCAGTCAGAGGCTCTTACCCAGGGGGACTCTAACCTCTCTGGCTCCTGGGCCTGTGCCTGGTAGTCCTGCTCCATAATCCATCTGTGCAAATGTCGGCGGCAGATCGCATCAGCTGTTGCTAACTGATTAATTCGGAGAGTAACTTGATGACAGGCGTAAATGAAACTTGTCTGGTTAAAGTGCTCTCTGAAAGCTGGTGTCTGCGCTCAGCCAAAGATCTTTTGTGAGGTAAGACGCATCACTCTGCAGTACAATCAGAGCAGGACCAAGTGTTTCTGACTTGTAGCTGATCAAATTATATCAGTTTCAGGAATGGCATTTTCCCAGTTAAAGTTTCCATCATAACATATTTATAATTTAAGCTTAGAAACTGAATGTTTTTAATCAGAAGCTCCAATATTTGGATCATGCACCCTGTGAAAAATAAGGTACGTGAGATTAAGTCTTCCACACTTGTTATTTCAATAAATATTTAATGTCAGGGACAAATTTAAGGAACATTAAATATTAGGAAGTACCAGATGTGACTCAGTAATTGTGCATACCCGACATTAAAGGACTTGGATTGGGATTGGGGCCAAAAAAAAAACTTGATTGGGACATACTGAAGTTAGTTTGTATGTATTTATATAGACAATAAAGTGACTGCCAGCAATAGCCACACCATCATATTTCACTGTTTTAATGATGTGTTTTTAACTTTACATTGTCCTGCGTCATCATTTCCATCCACATTATATTTAATAATAGCCATGTGCTTTCTTTTCATCCTATGTTTCTCTGCTGTATCTTATTATTTTCTGCAGTTATGACTTGATTTCCCGTGAGGATGATCAAAGTTTCATTAGTATAATCTAATTAAATAGGTATTTATGTGCCAGGGGTCTGTACATGTTTCAGGTTCCAGTTTTAATTGTTCTCTATTAATTAGTTGGACAGGACAGGAAATGATGTATGGGCTGCTGGTGCAAGCAAATAGCTTTACTCTTAACTTTGTCTGTGTCTCTAAACTGCAGGCCTTTCATCGTCCGTTCCTGGGTTCTGTTAAAAGTGCTGTACAAGTCAAATGTCCTGCAGAGCTCTGCCTTCTGGCCCTGCACCCATGGTTACTAATCTCCCTGTTTAGCTCTCTCACAGGCTTTTTAATAAAGTTACTTAATAGGAAGCATTTGTCTCTGTCTGTGTGTGTTACCAAGAAAGGAGTTGTGGTACGAAAGCAGCTTAAAAGGACCCTGCCATTACAAACAAAATTAGAGAACGCCTGAAATGACTCCTAGTTTGTCAAGTTTATTTGTACAGCCCAACATCACAAACTATCACATCTCAACTGGCTTTACAGGCTGATATTAGCAGTGACTCCCAATAAATCCAAAGCTACATGCATATACGCTGCACAGATGACTGGAGGTGTAAAACACAAATTATATTTTCTGTTCCACATGGCTGCAAGGGTTTGTTTTAATCTCATCATCTGCTCACATCTGTGAGTGTCTGGATCTGCTCATGTGTGGATCACGTCTGCAGAATATAATGACAATAATAAATGATAATTTATTCTCAAAATATTATGATGAATATTATAATATTGCTTGTAAAATTATGACCTTATAGAAAACTTCTCTAAGTATCGCGCTTAAATATGACCTTTCTCTCAAATTATTACAACTTTTTTTCTCAACGTATTGGTTTTTTTCTCAAGATCGTGTGCCTTCTTTTTTTTCCAAATACCTTTTTATAGAAATATTCAGACGTTTCAACAAACTTTTTCCAATTTTTTCTGCATAACTTTGTTCACACTGCCAGTAACTATCAGTGTAAGATGTTTGGTTTCTTTCTCGCTTAAAACCACCAACAGCAACAACCACCAATACAAAGAGATATACTGTAATACTGTTTGGACTCTCCTCAAGCTGACTGTTGATGTATATCCAGCACAACCACCACAGTAAACAAACTGAAGGAGGCCATATATCAAACAATATGATTGTTGTTGTTTATTTTGTGGCGGTGTTTATCGTATTGTAATCTTACCAGTCACGAAACATTGTGTCAAGCTGCATTGTTGCATTGAACTGGGCACAAATGTACCTACATTTTTATTGACTATTAATTTTGTTACACAAAAACAGCTTTTCATTTTAAAGACCTGTTTTCCTGTTGTGTGTTTCTTATACTTTACACAAAGGCTGAATGGTGCGGTTGCGGTTGCGGTATCAATCCCACTGCAGCTGATGAGGGAGGACCACCTAAAAAAGAGCTATTCAGAGACCACACTCAACTCTGATTGGTCTGTTCGAGCTGCTCTGTGTGTGGCAGCATTTGAAAAGAGGCCAATTTGATTCTTTTGTAATTTCAATAAAATACAATAAAAATCAAAGCGAACGTTGACCTCGCCTGTTGCTCACAATAAGAATGAGAGAATGTAAACATGATTACTTTGATTATATACGTCCATCCATCCTTCATCTTGTCTTATAACAACTATAAATCAACTCCTTGTGCAAGTCATGGTATAACCACTGAGACACCTCAATGGAGACACATAATTTGAAAAAAAAAAAAAACACAGTTTGCTCACAGGTCTTTCATCACTGGACCTCCACGAAGGAGTCAGACATGTTTGATAGATTTGTGACAAAACTTCAGAGCCTCTACCGCCCTCCTCCTCTTGATGTTGACCTTCCCACCTTCACACAGACATTCATCTTAAAAGGAAATTAATCTGATAACTGACCGATATGGAGAAGGTGTTGACTTGACCTTAACCAGAACATCTTGTTGGAATCAAGCTTTGGGAAACTCGTCACGATCCCTCAGTTATCCAACCCAAACACAGTAACAATAAAAAGCCAGAACAAACAGTGTGTTCCCCTGTGTTGAGTCTGATCTGGTGAGAACCTGGAATGACCCTTCAGAGCAAAGCAGGATTCAGGTGTTTAAACTGAGAGAAGGGAGGCATTTTTAGTCTCTAAACAAGACTAATTAAACTGATAACATGTTGATTACGGTCAGCGGATCGCAACCTTTTGGGGTTGTGACCCCATCAAATGAAATAATATCCAGTCATGACGCCTCTTGTGGTAGCTCAGGCGGACACAAAAGTCATTTCATGGTCACATGTTCCATATACACTCCAATCATGTATGTCCACTCCCTATCTCTCACGGTGGGTGGTCCATATAAACATTTCATTCAATCTGCATACAACAATTCTGAGTCCTAGCTATTGCATTGCTGCCGTTTTTCAGAACCTTAACTCCCCAGACTCCTCCTGTATTAGCACTCACTTGTTCTTGCATAATGAATGTACGTTAGTACGTCTTTGTGATGCATAAGCTGAAACGTCAACATCTGCAGACAGATAGAAACATATAATTCAGTGCAGGGTCTATAATTGACCAGGCAGAGATGAAAGTGATCTGACGTGAGGGGAGGATGAGAAAAATAGCAACCTGGAAAAATATTAAAAACAGCTGGTTCTCAGTTAAAAATAGACAATTTACCATGTGTTGTAATGAACAGACATCAGCTCTGTCACAGTTTGATGGCAACCATTTTTCAATATCCCTTTAATAATAAAAAAAAACATCAGATGTGGACATCACATCTGTCACAATAATGTTTTGTATGTGTTTGTGTGAAAGTGAGAGAAACCGCGAGAGACGAGCCACCTTCAACCAGACAGAAACTGACCAACATCCCACTTGACTTTGAGGGGAAGCCAGCAGCAGGAAGGAGGGAAGGAAATAAAGAAGAAAGAGGCTTTTTGTGAACTGCAGACCTGAATCTCTTCCAGCAGTGAATCAGAATGAAATTACAGGATCCTGACGTGCTTTCTTTGAAATTACATCAAAAGGAAGCCATTAGGTGATTTTAAGTGGATGACTACAAAAGGTTAGATTCATATCCACAGTCCAGCTCAATTACCACCAACTGGTTTTAGAATAAAATGTGTGTGAGATAAAGATCAAATTGGATTATTGCAGCAGCAAATAAGCAAGTGATAAGGAAAAGGAAGAACAAAACCAAGAAGAGGACAAATGAGGCATAACAAGGGAGGGGCAGTTTGGCTAAAATCTATATTACAATGTTAATGAGATTATTTTTAATTCAGTAAATGTTATATTAATATTATTAATATATAATATTATTATATTAATAATAAAAACTGATGTTCAATACAACACAGTGTGTTCATCAGTTATGTATTATAACCCTAAAAACCCTAATAACTTACATTTTGCTTGGAATCATTAAAACTGGCAAAGACACAAGGATATCGTCATGACCCAAAGATCAACGTATAATAATAATAATAATCAGTCATGTAATCAGTGGTGCATGTGTTTCTTTTTGATGAAAAGTACTTGAAGTTTGCTGGAAAAGTTTCTAAAAGTCTCTGTAATCATGTGCTGATTTGCATGTGTGACATTAGGGTTAGTGTGAGACATTATCATTTGTTTGGAGTCATGTGTCTGACTGATAACTTTACATTTTACATTTACTCCTTTTAGCTCCATTTTGGTTTCTACCAAGTCCTATAGGAAAATATCTGGCTCTTTAAAGCAGAATTACGCAACTGTTACCTTAAAATAGCAGCTTCAGAATAATTTTGATGGTACACTGACTTGTAATATGGAGAATGGAGTCTCTCTGTCATTCCCATTCTGCACCCTGAACGCTTGTGATAGTCACTGAGTGATAGTCAGCAGCTTAAACTGCTGGAACCAAGCCCAGCAAGCTTAAGAGTAATGCTGAACTGTAGATCAGTTAGATAGACTTAGAAGTCGTTAAAACCAGAGTTCATCTCTGATATCCAGCCAGGAAACTCTGAAAATATCAAGATCATGGGTAGTTCGTACACTGTCAGCCATACTTCAGTTCAGTGAGTGGGACTACGCAGCTGTCACTTCACCTGCAAAATTCTCCACTTTGGTTCCCAGCTGGTCACTAATGTGGTTAGTTGTGTGATGCTGAGAAGGTGCAGCAAACTGGGAAACAGCTCCCTGTGGCTGGGAACAAGGCTGACAGACTGGAAAGTCAAAACAATGAGCTGAAAGATGCTAAAACACTCTACAGAGATGAGGGGTGGGTGATAATGCTCTGTGGTTTTGTCACCACAAACAACACCTTTCAAATTACATGTAGTCAATTGATTCACTGTTAATGGCTGCCCAGCCCAGGGCACAACCCAGTTTACCATTTCAACACAATAAATGGAAACACGCATCATATCAGATTAACCTCACAGAAGGCAGGAAATGTCACAGCTAATTTATCAGTGATTGTGTTTGTGCTTCTTGCTCAAACCTGCATCAGTCCTTTGTTTGTGTTGAATCTGAACCAGCTCTGAAGAAACAGGACTGCAATCAACCGCAGTCGACCACCACAATAAAACAATCACACCACATACCGGAAACTACAATACACAAACTACATCCCACAACAGACACGACGACACACACTCTCCAGCAAATAGCTCCACCGGTCCAGCTGCAGCAAAAGATGTGACTGATCGTTTAGTGGTGATTGTTTGTTTTTACTGCCGGGCCTGTACTGGGAACCAGAGGGTGAAAAGATAAATAGGGATGACTGGAAAAATAAAGTATCTTATCTGTTGTACTCAGGCTTTGGATTTAGTATTATCAAGGCCAATCTGCTTGTCTCAACACAGAACATCCAAACCAAACAGCTAATTATTCAAGAAAGGGTTTAAAACTACACTTGCTATTTATATCAACAGTGAATCAAATGACTGTGATAATGTTATGGGAGAATTGTTGAGCCTTTTAGCCTCTTTTAGCTTATTGTTTTGGTTTTATGTGGACACATTTACTTTATGGATTCTTCAGACATTTTGAATAAATACCACCCACTCTGTGCTAAACAGATGAATTAGCAGCTAGCCCTTGAAGAAAGGTCAACACATAGTAGCTAAAGAGACTTCTTCAGGAGGTGGTGGAGACCAAAACAGAGGTAAAAGTTAAGAGAGTGTTGGACTTACATTCATCAGGTGAAAATAAACACAACTCCAGATGGATTTTAAGTGTTAAACAGGCTATTGTTTGCCGTCACAAGTTTTTCAGCCTCAAGAATGGCCACAGTATCAGTGAATGCAGATCAAATAGTTCAAAGTCCAGACTAAAGCTATTAATTTAGGGAAAAATATTTAGCTTTTTGTCACACCTGCATTGTTTGTTGTCTGCAGGAAATCTGCTGGACTGCTTTACACCACAAAACAGCGAGAGGGCGCTGCTCTTCCAGCTTTTAGAGAACTTTAGATGATAAGAGCAGTGAAAAAGTTACTGTCAACATGTTTATCCTCTTCAATAAATATAAAAACACCAGAGAGGCGGAGGGCGTAACAGAAAGAAGACATGTTTTATGGGAAATGTGGTCTTAATTGTGGTAAACCACTGGCATCACATACAGTCTTGTGATCATCTCGAATATGATCTCATTTGTTTGCAACACGTGCTACAATTAATTCAACAGTGATTTATTGATGTTTAACATTCTTCTCTAAAATATGGCGACATCTGAAGGAAACTGACTGAAACTATTTTATTGTCTTTCACTAGAAATGGTTTGATCATCACACATAAACTACATGTTTGGTCCTGGGTTTGGTCCTGGGTCACAAACCCACGCTCGTACCCGTGCACGCAACCGATTCAAAGGCCTACACGACACCTGGCTGTGCAGCTGTGGCTACATACTTATCATTGCTAAACCACAGATTTATATTAGATGCTCTAAGAATATATTTGTGAAACAGAAACTTGTTGACTTCCAGTTTAAACTGGAGATTCGATTTGCAGATGCCATAGCTGAAGAAGTGTATTTTTGTGGGGTTTCTTTTGTTTATTTGTTCGTTTTATGGAAGGTTAAATACAACAACGTCTCTACGCTCTGCAGCCATGTTGAAGTGTTTTTTCAGGGGGAGGTTGTGTGTTTGGTTGTGTGAGTTCAGCCAGCTGTAGCTCAGCAGCAGGAATGCCAAAATGAAGTGACAGCGGTGGCGGCTGTGGGGTTTGTTTGATTTCTAAGCGTGGACCGTGTCTGATGTGGCAGACATCAAAGTGAGGCTCGTGCTGTGAAAGGCTGAATGACTTAACAAGTGTGTGTATCACTCTGTGTGTGTGTGTACACAATGGAAGTACCTGTTTTCTGCCTCCTGTTGAGGTGGCTGTGTCTTTCCTGGATTGATGTTAAATGATAAATGAACTGAAAAGCTGACTGAACTGTAGTTTTAACACTGATATTATTAAATTAAATATTATGCTGACCTCTGTACTTCCCCCTTGACTTGCTATCTTAATCATATACTGATATATTGACGTATTTTACAACTCAGAGAAGAACTCTGTTGCCTGCTGCATGCACCAAAACTGCAGGATTTTACCACCCAACTCAAGTGGTTTACAGCTGCTATAAATTACACATAACTGAAACATGAACATACACAAAGCAGTTCAAATGGCTTCATTTCACAGGCCATTTCAGTCATGAAATCTTACATGTTTTTGCCCTGATTGAAAAACAAGAGTTGGGGGTAAATTTGACATTGCAACATTGCATAGATTTGATGCTTGTAAGACTCAACTATTTACAGGCAAAAACCCAACTTTAGAGGGAAATAAAACCAGAGGAAAAAAACTGGGAACAGTTAAAAAGTTAAAGAAAAAACACATTTTCAGGCATCAAGGATACACAAAGGGGGAGGAGGAGTCAATGTTCAGAAGAAAACTCCACAAAGCAGCTTTTAAGGTGGCAATAATACGTAATATTCACAGCTAAATCTGCACATTGATTCATTTCCTATTGGTGCACAATGGTGGAGGACAATATTTACTGCATGCATGAGATGCACTTGATGTTCGATCACTATTTTGATCTGCTTGCTGTGTTGTCAACTATCATTCAACAACACAGTAGCAAAGTCAACTTTTGTATTAATTTAAATGTCGTGGATTATGACTTTAAATTGCTTTGTAATGGTTTCCCTCTTCCTCCTCTGTTCCAAGTTGTCATCTAACCAAACACAGTTAGACACTAACAGCCTCCCAGCACCGAGACGCCAGCTCTCATAATTTCATTTTGTGTACTTCTTTGGACTTCACTGAGCTCCAGCGCCAAAATTAGCTAGATCAACCCCCACCCCCCCACGATGTGTGTGTCAGACTTGAGCACAGCCTGCCCAGAGTCTTTGGAATCTGTTGCTGCTCAATTAGTCTGCTAATAAAAGAGGGGAAAAAAAGACATTTTGAGGACTAATTTGGGCGCCTGCTATCATGCTCTCGAAATTCCTGGAGCTTGAACCTCCCCTCTGCTGCAGATTTATAAAATCACTGTAGCTGTTTATGGAGAGCTGCATCAGTGAGGCCTGCTGCTTTTATTTGTGTTGGAGTTAATTACACACTGCAGTCAGACGCTTTATTGCATCTCATGACATTATTTGGCTCGCAGCTGAACTGAATGTGTGAAGTTCTGCATGTTTACAGCATATTCTTTGAGGGTTTTTCAAGCAGGGGTGTCAGCGGGGTGTGATAAGGTGCTGCACGTGTTGTTTTCATTACAACAAAAGAAAGCGATGATTGACTCAACGGCAAGAAATTTAGCTAAACATTATGCAAATTCAGTCAAGGAGCATTCAGTACCAATACTCCATGTAAACATGTTAACTTGTCAATGTGTAAGTAGTTTATCTAACTCACAAAAGCATAAAATATTGGCATTTTACTTTAAAGGTAAATGATGCTGATGCCAAATCTCTGGTTTTAAAACAACCTGTTTAAAAATAATAGTGAGTTGTTGAGGAATAACCAAAGCACCCACATTTCCAGGCAATCAATCCAAACCTAGGAAACAAACAAAGACTTATACGTACAGTATCTTCTTACAAAATCGCAATCCAGCCAACAGTTGCTGAAATTTCAGTCTGCATTGTTTTTTCCAAAGTTGTGAAGCAGCGGAATATAAACAGAAGTATTTTAGCCGCAGAAATAAAATGTCAGTTAAAGTTCTGCTGGAGTCAAGAATGTGAAAGATCCACATCCTTGTCAAATAGTGTTTAAGAGATTTATCCATAAATAATTTGGTGGGTTGTTGTTGCTCTGTAATGTCAGTAACATTGGCTATGTTTCATGCTGAGGATGAGACCAGGAAACCAAGAAACCAAGGAATCTGCTGTACTTGGTAAAATCATAATGCACCTATTAATGGTTTTGCAACCACACAACCACGATGACACCACTTGGTAACTAGTACTGCAAAATTTGTCTTATTGACTGCAAAGAATTTCTGCCTCAAGACAACATAAAAATTCTTTGCAACACTGAGAAAACAGAGAGAAACGGACAGAGAGAGAGGGAGGAGGAGGTCTGGTCCAATTAGCCTTGACATGTTAATGACCTGCGTTTGACTGCATGAATGAGGCTGTCTGCTGACTTTTGGGACTCCTCTTGTGGAAGAATGAAGGGGCTGACTTTTCTCTGTATCTTTCTGTGTGTGTGTGTGTGTGTGTGTGTGCGCGCCCACTCCTCTTATGATGAACTCCTATTGGGAATGCTGGACCTTCTCCAGACTCTTTTCTTCAGAGAGGACCACGGCCACAGTGCAGAAACTCATTACAGAGGGCTTTATGCTCTCAGAGTCAATTTGGGGGCCCTGGGACAGCGTGTACATGTGACATACTTGTCTTAATGTGTGTGTGTATCGTCTGTACATCTGTGCATGTGTGTGTACATCATGTTTTTGTGGGTTTGCATGCCTAAATTTCTGCAACTCTCTGAGTATGTGTGTGCAAATATGTCTGTGTGATCTTGTATCTGTGGGATTGTGGTGTCTTTTAATGTTGTCTGTGTATATGTCAGTATCTGGATGTGTGCATCTTTGTTTGTGCTCATATTTATCTGCATGTTTTTTGACAGTGATTGTGTTTATTATATGTGTGTGTATATGGATGTGTGTTTCCTTGGGTTTCTTTGCATTGATGATATATAAGATTGCCTTTATGAGTGTCCTATGTGTGTCTCTCTTTCAACATGTGAGTATGTGAAGTTTTATGTGTGCGTTTCTGTGTCTCTGCGTGTATATAGACATGAATAAGTAAATGTGTAAGTGTGTGTAAGTGTGTGTCTCCTTTGGCACGTGCTCACAGCTTGTGATGAAGGATAAACTCTCCTGTAGGTGATGTGTGTTTAGAGGAAGGAATTTCTTACTCTGTGTCGAGTATAAACACACCCAGATCAGAAACACCTCATCTTCAGCAGCCAAAATGCAGATTATTTTCACAAGGGTGTGGTCTAAGACCTTTAAAGTTTCTCTTTAAAGAAATTAGGAGTGGCACTTTCTGGTGTCAGATTTACCATCTTAAAGTTTTCCTACCAGCACAAACTTAACCAGACACATATGGTCTTCGTTCAAGACAGGTTTTTATTTTGTATCATGTTGTGAGAGAGGGTGTGCTTTCTTAAATAACCTCAGAGGAGCTAAAGTAATCTAAAGCTTGTGGTTGTGGTATAGTTAGCCTGTCTTTGTTTTTCTAATGGTCAAGTATGTCGATGTCCTCTGCTTCACCAGTGTCCCACAGACCCAATTTGTTTCTGTGGGGTATGGGGGCTGTATGCTCCTCAGCAAAACATTTCCTGTAGGGCTGGACCAAAAAAAGCTAAAGCAAAAAAAGACACAAGTGAAACTTTGATCCACAGCCCAAAACTGATGTTCAGATTAGGATTAAGTTTTCTCCATCTGCTCTGGCTGCCTTGGCCACAGATTCTGCAAGAATTAGCATCAAGAGAATTTAACTGATCTAGACAGAAGTGAAGGCTTAAAGTATTCAGCAGCTTCTCAATATCAGTGCCAGCTTGCACTGCAGCAATGATCAGATATTCACACTTACATTAACAGTCAATGCAGTGTAAATGCAGTGACTTGGGTGTAATCTTTCCTGGTTTGTTGGGCACCATCAAAACTTTGGAACTAAAAATATTCAGAAGAATCAGACTCTTCCTACCAAATAAATTGATCATACAAAGTTAACTTTGCTGGGTAGTTTGACTAATGTGCTTCTTCTCTTGCTAATTTTTGCTGATAATTAGCTCACTGCTCAATTAAAAGGTTTAAAAACAATTTTAAGGTTTAAAGTTTAGCCAAATCAATCAGAATATCTCAGCCTCCTGGTTCTCCTGCCCTCACTATGTATGTGCACAGGTGATGTTGCTGCACTACCATTTCTCTTCATTGATCTGCCTGTTCTTTGCTGGTGAATTCAAGAATCTCAGATAGAGTAAAATCAGCTCTTCGACACTTTGTCAAAGTGCGCTCATGAGAGATAAGTTTACATTAAAAACAATGGAGGCAGCTGGTGTAACCGTTCATGGCACCTTTAGCTGTAATGTTAGCAACACATTATCCCTGAAAGTCAAGCACCAGCACAAATCAACAATCACAAGAGAGAACATAGAGAATATCTAAAATAGTACCTGTTTAAATACTCTAGTGAGATGTAAATCTTTGTCAATATTTGAGTTGTCAAAGATCCTATAAAACTGTGCCAGTAGGGTTTTCTATCAACACAATGTTTAACTGAAACTAAATACTGGTTTCATAGAGTGGTCTATAAATAATCTGGTTTCTTTACAGGCCAAATTTAAATTTAGCTGCAGCAGGAAAAGTTGATGTAAAACACAAACACAATTATGATAACAAATGCATGACCAAACCCAGTTACTAACAAAGGCCAAAGACCAAAATAAACCAAAGCCGTTTCAAGGCCCGAGGCCCACTGCCCACTTCTGCTTGGCAAAAACATGCCCGTGACCTGCAGTATCACTGGAAGACACAAACAAACTTTTGTTGGAAGATTTCATGGCTTAAAAGAAGAATAACAAACCCACCATCATGTTTTCCAGCAATTAACTGGCTGAGGAAACGAGCACCACCATGCCAAACCTGTGAGCTGCATGTTCGCTCCAACTGGAAAACATGACTCAGCTGCACCTACAGTATAAGTTAAACAGAGGGATTTAAGCCGCATTTTAGGATTTGCGACATGCGGGAGGAAAATACCTCTGTTTAAAAAACTGGCGGATGTCCTCCATCTTACAGTACCTGTAAAATATTACAGGTGTGCTTAGAAACTAGACTGTGTAAATATCAAGTGAATGTAAATCACTGAGGACCAAAATAAAGCCGTTATTTACTATTTTGCATGGTGACAGACCACTAGATCCACGTCCAGCTCATAAACAGAGATATAAAATGTGTAAATCCTTCTAGAACCTCCTGCCCTGAACACCCAGGCAGTTATCAGCCCAGGGCTGTCTGTGAAGCCATATATGGGTCTGTATCGATGTGTTTGTTGGAATGTTTTACACAACCTCTTATTCCAACTAACTCCAGATGTAGAACAAGGTATTTGTAGCAGTGTCTGGCCGAAATGCGACGAAAACCAACCCAACTCTTCACACAGGAGAAAAGAGTTCTTGCAATGATCTACAGTTAGGATTTGTAAAAAATAAAATGACAGAAAAGTAAGAGGAAATAATCATTATCACAAACTCCAGAGACATAAAAATTCTATGTAGAAGAAAGGTACTGCTGTGCTACAAGGCAAAATAATCACATGACTGTTTTGTTAGGAGCTCATGTGCCTTTTGCATGAGTCAACAGGAATGCAAGGACAATGAAAAGCAATGTAGCATATAACTAAGCTCATATGTTGCCTTTGCTTTTTTGCGTGTATGACTGTGTGATTTTTATTAACTTTAAAATCTAATAACCAAACCACGAGAGGAAATATGTGACTCGTTGGCTCAGAGATAAACAGTGTTGGACACTTTAAAGTGCCCTGATAAATATTTTTATGTTTTCAATGGATCAAATTACTGTGTGTATTGTGACAGAGGTCAATTATAGCGATGAACCAACAGGAGATAATCACTGAATCTGCAGCTCCTCTGAACTCCATGAAGCTTTTTGGCATTTCTAAGCTCTTTGTTTTGGTTTTTGGGCCCTTCAATGTTTTGGTTCAGTCTCTTATCAACCTCATTTTACAACAGAGGAGGACAAAGCAGAAGACAACGATAATTTTAATGTTGCATTACGTTCCAGTGTATTTACTATTCCTTTTATTTTGTGATTATAAGTTTACCTTATAAGGGATAAGTTCGTAAACACTTAATTCAGTTCATGATTAGTGATTGTAGATATTTTGCTCTTGAAATCTGATGTTGCTGTGATGATGAAATCTGATCTCTTCTGGGGGAGACACATTAAACCTCTTGTGATTATACGAATATTACTCCATGTTGTAACTTGCCATCAATTTTTATGCTTTGGATTTTATCTTCTTTTTAATATTATGCAAAAAAACAAACAAGAACATGTAGATTACTGATGAACAGTACAATTTCATCAATGTAACACAATGTGTTACCTGTTGATGGAGTTAATAAACATGGTTGCATCTGAAAACACTTAATTTGGCAATGAAATGTCCATTTCTTCTCTCACCTACTATTCCTGTCCTGTAAATGTCATCATGTTTTATAGTCTCTTATCTGCAAACTAAGATACTGTAATACTTTGGATGTAGTCAGAGAAAAACATCTGAAAGGGCTTAAGAATTTTCTTTAAAAAAAAAAAAAGTTTACACTCTATTCTGCTGCTGAAGTTTTGGCATTAACGAGAGAAAACAGAAAAGCAGTGGCTTTAGACAAACACTGCATCTGGTTTCCTTTTAGTTCAAGTATCACATGTGATATCAACCAATCAGCTGCACCCAAGAGGAGGTGTGCTCCAAGCAATGGAGCCAGATACTGTAAAATAAAGCTCATTTGGGTTTAAGAAATTGAGCACTCAAAGTCAACGTCTCTTTCACTGCAGAACTTAACACGTCATAACTTTCAGTCTGAGCCTTTTGCTGTTGGGGAGTATTTCATGATTAAAAAATGGATTGACAGTGAGCATGAAGAATGTAGAGATGCTCCGACTGATAGCGGTTTCCCTTTGGAATAATATTATGCTGTTTCTTTTGATTCCTCTGTGGAAAAAGGTTTAAAGTAATAAAAATAACTTTACACGTCATTTACAAGCTAAAACATGTAAAAACACCAGTATTGTTCTTTAATAATTATGTCCTATTATTTTTTATTTTTATCAATCTGAACCAACCTGGCCCTCATGCAATGCCACATGGGAACCATTACAAAGAAAAAAGACTCTTAAAGCTTGTTGAATTTAAAAAAATGCTATAATTCAGCTATTCTTGAGGAAGCTTTAAAATTGTGGTATGTGAACTCTTAATGTATACTATCAAATAAATTGCTGAAATGATCACTGACAGGAGATTTCCTCTGCTTGTAGGTAGTTTAACATGAGAAGACAAAATTCTCAGTAGAATTAGTATCCATGGACTTATTAACAATGGAGGAGGTTTGTTCATTGTTAATAAGAAAAAGACTGACGCCCCTGTCTGCAATAACTGCTCAGTCAGACTTGAGCTCAAGGATAAACCTGCCCGCAAACTTTAGGATCATGGAGGATCAAGAAAGAAGCTGCTACTTTGAGTCCAAACATGTAAACAGGGAGTCAACCCACAGGCTTTCTGGGAAGCGGAGTCACATCACTCAAGTTGCATCTTGCCACTATTCGGGCTGGCCAGCATGCACAGTTGTCTATTGCAGCTTTTATGCCAAAAAAGACAAAAGCATGCCTCTTAAGCAACAGCCCTCCTCATGAGCTGGAGCAGCCAAAACAAGTGACTACAAAAGACAAACATTTCTCCAGCAGGCGCCTCTGAGATGATAAAAGTCTGGGTTGTGGATCACAGACATTTCAACAGGCACAAACACTGGCTATCATGGGAACTGAACATGTGACCTTTCAGTTAAGGACCAATCACTTTGCGGCTGCTGCTGCTGAGGCCCCTGTCCCTCTCCTATCTACATGGAGATAAGCTGATAATGCAGCTCTTAAGCTCGTGGTGAATGGAGCAGGAATTATCTTGCTCTTTCATCCTCTGTCATTCTGGTTTTTATCCATCTCTGTTTCTGTTTATCACTCTCCCCTCTTCCACGTGTCCAAAAATAAGATTTAAGATCAGATGCACTGAGACAGAAAATACTACATCATACTTATCATGTCATGAATGCAGATGTGTTTAGGCCAAAGATGAAGCTCCATGATTCGACTAGCAATGAAATATTGTGTGTGTCTGAAAGCTACAGGAATCACTAGGAGCCATGATGTTGGGAGGAGGCCAAGGAGGCAAAGTAAGAGCTGGAAAAAAAATCTCAAACAGTCTAAGTCAAGTGAGAATTCAAACAAAAAGCAAATGTGGATAACACAGGGTTGAATCTGTGTTCACGTTGGAAAACTGGCAGCCGCTGTGACTGTGTTTGTACGTGCACTCGCGTCATGTGAATGTGTGTGTATGTGCACGTGTGGCAGAAGGGGGCCTCCCGTGCAGTTACGCTGGAGCCACTTAGCTTTTGGATGGCCGGCATTTAATTTAAGAGAGGCCGGCTGAAAAGCTAGGTTTGATTGCTTTTCTAAAACAACCTCATCTAAAAGTCTTAAATAACTAAATACCTCTGTGACGACAACGGACCCATTCCAAACTCTTAACTGCATCTCTGTGCCTGGGAATACGCGCACAGCCACAACCATTTAATGACAGCAGCCATGTGGTTACGGCATGAGTGGGTGGCTCTGGGAGAGGAGATCTTGAAATGAAATTAGGATTAGTGGGAGCAGTTGATTCCTGCAGGATCCTGCTGGTCTGAAGCCAGACAGCTCTTAAACCTGTTTCTGGGTCTGTCACTTATTCTTCTAACTCTATCTTCCTTAATTTCTCTGCCCGGGAAACTTCTTTCTCTCTCTCGGTCTCTGTCAGACTGTCTTTGTCTTCCTCTGCCCTAATAAGAGAGCTGACATTTACAGGGAGGCCACAGCAGGGTTTGCGAAAGGTAACAGCCATAAAGTCTGACACACCTCTACAGGCTTTCTCATTCACACACAAACACACAAGTAAATTGGCCATGAGGCTATAGCGTCACGCCAGGGTTTTTCCAAATCAACCAGGAGGAGGAGGAACTGCAGCGGTGCAAGCTCTGAAGACACTGGAATTTATTACAGCACTGTGTCACAAACCGAGTGATATGAAATAGCAACAGCTAAAGCTAATTTCCATAACTCACACGTCCAAATTTCCACATTACGGTTTCACTCATTTTCTGCCAATCACTGAGACGTGATGTTTGAAAGAAATATTGTTCGGAGGTTAGAAAGGCTGGTTTGGAACTGGGTGTTTGCCACTTTTTCTTTTCTTTCTTTCTTTTCTGTTACAACCATTGAAATGATTTGGTGGGTATGAGACTGACTACCCTCCCTACTTCATTACATAATGTACCAATGACTTGTCCCTGAGCAAGGCACTAGTCCTTTGACAGATAGAACCTAAAACATGGAGCTTTCAGTCTCAAGTTCCACCCTTATTCCTTTGTTGTCACTCTCTTTGATGAATTCTCTACTTTGAAAAACCATTCAACTTGAGGTAATCATTCAAAACAAGCAAAGTAACTTAAAAAATCATTTCAAGAGGCTGTCCAAAATGTCAGATTCACTTGAGGAGTTTGGATGATTGTGGTACAGCAGTTTCCAATTCTGAACTGGTCTTGTTTGCTATAAGATTTTGTTCACTGCACTCTCTTTTCTTATTGTTTACCATCATTACAGTGGCTGTGTGATGACCTGTTATGACCTTGATTGCAGCAATGCAACTCATCACTGACTAACAACACAGAAAATAAGTCCTAAATCATCCTGAACGTCAATAAAAATCCACTTTTAGGGAAAACCGGGGGGGAATTTGACATTAATACTCTGGGTGAACAACAATACTGTTGTTTTATAGCTCCATTAATAAATTTTGAATGTCCAGAGTCAAACTGTATAAAACTGCATAATGCTGAGTTTTTATTTTTGTTAGATTATTCTGAAGCAGAGTCATAAATTCTTTACGTGACTTGGCTGAGAAACATGGCAGACTTCATGTTGGACACCAATGCTCATTTTTAACGCTCCATGTATGTTGGCTCGGGCCAGTACTGGGCTGATATTGTGAGTCTGAATGTTTTCTTACAGCGAAGGTATGGATTATGATTAGCATAAGACGAATCATGATGTTACTGGCACAACACACTTGGCCTGAAACACCACAGGGCCATGATTCAATATCTAATGACTGAGGCACCAATGGAGAAGAGCTAAGGACTTACTCTTCTTAGGCAGATCACAGCCAGGAATGCATCAGATCAGAGCTCGGTGCCTCTGAGATACATACTAAAAAGCAAAATCTAATCACCAATTCAATGTACTTCTGCAAATTGAAACCTGGCACTCCCACAGCCACGGATAAGGCATAGTATGGGAACCATGCAGCACGAAAAGGAG
Source organism: Lates calcarifer (assembly GCF_001640805.2). Classification (NCBI taxonomy): domain Eukaryota; kingdom Metazoa; phylum Chordata; class Actinopteri; family Centropomidae; genus Lates; species Lates calcarifer. The sequence continues at coordinate 4,818,957 of NC_066839.1, read as the reverse complement.
CCTGCGTGTTGAAACCATCGTCACGCTTTATCTCCGCTCTGCCTTTTATGTTGCTGTGTAAAAGGTCAAGCTTGTCACGCTCCCAAAATGCTGTGACAAACGTAACTTTCACATGTGGGAATTAAGTTTAAACCTGTCACACATGTACTGAGCGCTACAATGGCAGCAGCGGGCAGACAGGTCAGCTCTACAGTGCACTTGGAAAACTGATTTCACGATTCAGATTAGAAATCTCCAAGGACAGAGTGAAGCACATACAGAGAAACATTATATCACAAACTTTTCAGCAGATACAGCAGTAAAATGCTCAATTTTGTCAAGTGGCAGAAAGTCAGTAAAATCACCAGCAGGACTTTACATTACTGGAGGTTACATTATGCTTCATATGATTGTTTATTCATTCCACGCATGAGAGAGAGTTAGTGTGTGTGTGTTCTCAATGCTAAACCAGAACAGACAGTTTAAGAGGGGAGTAAGGTTTCAGTCCACATCCCAGAGTGTTACCTAAGACTAACTAAGTGGGATTTTATGGTTCAAGTGTGTATATGTGCATGTGTGTGTCCTTCATTACAATTCAACCTTGAGGAATGGCTGATGTCATCTGCATAACAGAGCTCTGAGAACAAAAGACGGACAATATGCTTTCTTTTTCAGCAGCGACAGTACAGTGCACTGCTGCTGCATTTCTTTCTTCCTCTCTTCCTTTCTTCTGTCTTTCTTCCTTTCCTACTTTCACTCTTTTCCTCTCTGACTTATGGCTCAACAAAGTCATGACAACGGACATTTTTAACTGCTGAAAGATTATCTGATAACAACACCAGGAAATCATAGCCATATTCATACACTCTACTCAAACTAACTAGCCTCCTGTGATATAAACAGTTTTCACTTTCATCTAACACTCCATCTCAGACACTACAGTGTGAGATGATCAACATCTCATGTCATATTTTTCCTCACTTGACCTTAAAACAAACACTCAGGCTAGAAGAATAAAATCATATTTGCAATCAAAACACACAGAAGAAGCACAAAAATTTATGCTAATCAAAGACATACAGTGGGACTGAGGACTAAATCATCTGGTACATACAATAGGTATGCAATAGGTAGGTTCTGGTACATACAAATGCCTATCTATTATATCCAAACACATGATTACATCTATGCAGTTCCATCCTACCTGCCAGGCAGAGTCCAAAGATGGTGAGAAGAACCAGGACGTAGAGGGAAACAATGGCATATTTGATGGCTGAGAGGGAGTTCAGGTGACCACAGCACTGATCCTGCTTCCTGCGACGCTTTCCAGAACCTGACAACAAAAAAAATGGGGAAACAGCCAAATAGAATAAAAAATATTATGATGTTACAATATGTCAGGTTTTCTTATGAGTAATACAGAAGCAGAGAATATTAATAACCATTTTATTATATTATAATGTTTTGTGTTTGATCTTTTGCATTTCACGATGTAAACAAGGATTAGTGGTTGTAGCTACACAAATAATTCAAAGGCTTTTATGACAAAGCCTGAAAAGTATGATGAGATACAGTACGGTACAAATACAAGGGTAAGGGTAAGGACAAGCACTTAAGACTGCAATCCAAACAATCAGGCAATAACTTCATAATTTAGGGAACATACGCTTGATGACAAGTAAGTAAGCAGCAATATTTAAGGAATTTCTTGGTGCACTGGTTCAAAATGGTCACAATTTGATGAGATATTACTGTATGTATTTGGCAAATCTCAGAAGTCTTAAATAACTGTTGAATGGGGAATGGTTTACATATTATTGCCTTGAGGCCAGTGACATACATTATGAGCAGATACACAGATACAGTACATTCATAAAACAGAATTCACTCAAGTGAGCTCTGTTATATGAATTACACAAATGAACACGCTCACTGTGGAGCTATTATTATAATTCATGTTGCCACTTAACACTGCTCTCAAGGTCAAGCAGATGTTTGAAAATTAGTCTTGATAAAACTGACACAAGACTTTTATGATGGAAGTGTTTTTAACTTTTATGTGTGTTTGTATGCTTGACTGTGTGTGTGTGTGTGTGTGTGTGATAGCTTGGCAGGAGGCAGGGATTAGGGCTGTTGCTGTTCAGGGAACATTCCCTTCAGGTCAAGAGGATGAAGAGATTTTGGAGGATTGTTATGGAGTCATATCCTTCATCAGTTATTGCCGCAGGAATGAGATATTACTTGTAAATGTCTTCAGACAATAATTCTTATTATTCTCAACATGTTAAAAAATCTGTTTGTAGGCTTCTTTAACCAAAATATGACTCCAAATCTGTACCTGAATATTAAGGGGCTAAAAGCCACTACAAAGATAATATAAAACATGATATATACATATAATCCTTGACTTAAGAATGAATTGAACAAAGGCAAATTTCTCATTTTAAGCTAGTGAGCATATAACTTAGCTTCCAAGCCAAAAATTCAGTATTGGAAGGCTAATCCATGTAGGAAAATACTGGGATAAAAGTAGCAGCATTGTTGTTGTATCACAGATTTTGTCAAGTTAGCCCTGGCAAGTATTAAGCTGCAGAATTACAAGGCAAAATGTGCATAAAATCAACCTGTTACTTCTTTCTTGCTATTGTGACAACACAAAAGTGAGAGTTATTCTGTATTAATGTTTTAATCAATATATTCATTGTTTTACGATTAATATAAAAGTAGTATTCATTGTTTAACAATGAATATCACTTGCCTTTGCCTTTTTCACCGGAACGCCACTAAATAATGTTCTTAGCTAACGTCATCCTAACGTTTGTCCAAGTGGAAGAAAGGGCTAGGTTACTAATGCAAGTTAGCAAAGCAGGCTAACGTTAGCACGCAGCATTAGATCACACAAACTCACCGTTTAACCTATTCTTTTATTTTTAGTTTTTAATTGTCAGAAAAGGGCGTTACCTTGAAAAGCTATTACCAAGTGTTTGCTAGCGGTGCTGAACTCTTGGAACGTTCAGAAGATTCCAAAGCTTGACGAAGATTCCGTGCTTAGTTACGGTTGCTAAGCTACAATATGACTTGATTAAGGGAGGTTTAGAGAATAGTCATTGATCAACTGCGTGCTAAAGCAGAAATACACCAACTGTCATGAAAAGAAAAAAATAGATAAACAAAAAGAATCAACCTGAATACTATGGCAGCAGTGTTTTCAGGAATAATAAAAGTAACTGTTTGCATTGAAATGAACTGGATGGAGAGAAAAAGAGACTGATCAAAATTAAAACTGTCAGTGAGTTAAGGAAACTGCCCCAGGAAAGGATGTGAAATATGAACAGACAGGTGTCCCTGGGCAATCACTGTGGCCATGCTACATGAACATTATGATAAACATTAAACCCACAAGGATATCATGAGGTTATATTGAGATTCCATCTTCCTGTGAACATGAACGGTGTGGGTTTGAGTCTGACCTTTAAATATAAACACTGATTTTGCAGTGCAGCCTCCCAACAGCATGGTTTCATTTGGACCATGACAATCTGTCAGTGGACACTGGTGGATTGTTGCTGATGCACACACACAAGCGCACACTCACTTCCCCTCTATGATGAAGAACACACACTTCACCAGCGAAAGACAAACACAGCTGGCTCAGATGTGTGTGTGTGTGTGTCACATGGTTGGAATGTATAGGAACAGAAATTGCACTCCAAGCTAGTCTGCCTCATTCACCTCATGCTGGACTTCAAAACACAGACGTATTTACGAAAAAACAGACAAAAACAGGAAAACAAAAACAGCAGTCTGGAGTGTTAAGGAGGAAATTATCACCTACTTTTCTGTCTATTGAAGTTTTTCTTTCCCGAGCCACAGTGGAAGACACATGAAAACTTTTAGGGCTTCATAAGATCAGGTCTGGATTTTGGGAAGTCTGCCTATTCACAGTCTTTTCAAGAGGTAGATGATAATATTAACACCACTGTCATGTGTTACCATGCAAGAGCCAGGGGAGGATTAGCTTAGCTTAGCACAAAGACTGGAAGCAGGGGGAAACAGCCAGCATGACTTCCTCAGTTTGTGGTTTTATGGATGGTTAAATGGTGTTACTATGTCACGAGAAACAACTTGTCTGTCCAGCCAGCATTTCTGTGCATTAGCCTGACAACTTCAGAAAAGAAGACTCTATGAAATCAGTGTGATCAATGCTAATCAGTCAGCTTATCTTTTCACCACTAAAAGCTTTCTTGCATGGTAGTTGAGGGTGTAGCAATACAGTCCTGCTTTATACAGCTTCCTGTGCAATTGTATAAAAGCCAACCAACACTTATTTCTTTGATCTACAGTGCAGCAAAAATTCAATAGAAAATAAGAAGACAAAACCTTGCTCAGTGACACTGTTAATCTTTTCCAGCTGACATCAGAGACATAAGAGTCAATACTCATTCATCAAGTCACTGTAAACACATTTGGGAATTATATAATTGCACTGCTGTATGTTCTCTCTGAGTCATGTCTGTCTGGTGAAGGTATTGTCAACATGCTGTACTGTTTAGACAAAGAGACAGAGAATTCAATAAGCAGATTAGCCGAGGATTAGCAAACATGGAGGCTTATTTTAATAATAAACTTGGAGGTGCAACAAAAAAATCTGACCCATTTTGACACATATCCTGAGTTTGTTTATTTCCAGCAGGGCCGGTGTGAGTCAGTTACTGGCGGAGTTTGTGTATTTGGCCGTTTCTGGCGAAATGAGTGAATTTACAAGGGCAGAGCATTGTTCCTTTAACTTCAATTTTCCAAATCAAATACACATGCTGTTTGGCAAGTGCACCTTATTCCATAAAAGTCAAGCACTGTCTCAGCAATTGGCAGGTGATGGTGACATTACGTTTGTGAGCACACAGCTTCTATTCCCCAAACACAACAACAAAAACGACTCTCAAGGCGTTAATCTATGTGTGTGTATCTAAACATTAACAAATCATTGTCAAATTAATTGTAATGTGCTGTTATAATTATTATACACAAGTCAGACAGTGGTGGCAGTGGCGTGCCTGAGAACAACTAATGTAAGAAGGTGTTGCCAGAGTTCACAACCCATAAACCTTGATTTTTCCTCCAGGATGAAACTCATTCTTTAACCATAACTCACAATGTGTTTAACCCATAATGTACACCATCTCCTGTAGTTGTGTGAATCATTATTGGATCTCACTTTAAATGAGACCCTGCCAGGGTCCTGTAGAAACCTCCTGACTGCTTTGTTTTGCTCGTTTCTACTATACCCAAATGAAACAAACCGCTCCATGGTTGGGAATATCTTCTCTAATTGAACGAGGTGTGAAAATGTTCTAGGATTAGCGAAGTTGGACGAGAACAGTCTTTCTGATGTGTGAGGCCATTGTCCGCTTTCCATTAAAATGTCAACAAATTCTCCAGTTAATGTTCACTAAGTCTTTCCCACCAAACTCTCCGCGCCCTGGGTCGAAACCTGAGAACACCACAGGGTCACAACTGTGGATTCATTCAGCTGCACCTGTACACACAAACACACACACACACATGCACAGATGTTGCTCCTGGACATTCCTTGCTTTCATAGATGACCATAGCAAGAGGAGAGCGCATGCCAAATGGTGACGGCATTGCCTCTGTGTGTGTCTGTGTGTGTGTGTGTTAGCATATCTGACGGCAGAGTCTGTAATGGTTATTAGTGTGCATGGGCGTTTGTTTACAAGAATAAATAGTTTTGTAGAAAGTCCCTTTGTCTAAATCATCACAGACTCATGTGCTTGCATGCACACACAACACATTTATATGGTTTGTTATTTTTATTTCATTTTTCCTAAAAAAAATATTCAAAACTTGATTTTAAAAATGCATTCTGCAACCATTTTGGTTGGTGCATAATCAGAAATTCATTAAGATTTTCACCTGTTTTCTCTGCAGTTTTTATTATTGGAAGATATTGGGAGCTACACAGGTTAGCTTCTTACTGTAGCAGAAAATATAACATACTGTTGGAGTTATGAGGACATAAACATAACAATCTGTGTCTCTGAGAGATTAACTGTGTACAGATTTATTTAACAGTCTCAACTGTCTGTCTTACCTTCATCGCAGAGGTTGAGTTTGGACAAGTTGCGTCCATCGTAGGCCTCTTCATACATGGAGCCGTTGTCTCTCTCCTCATATGTGCTCAGATACATGGCCTTGTTCTCCATCTCTTCCTGACTGAAAAGGAAAGAAATAGTATGATCCGCTGAGATTATTATTTATTACAAAAGACACTGGCATCTCTCCTCAACCAATCCAAATGAAAACAGGACAGGAGTGCTTCTGTACTTTCATCTTGGTGAGAACCAACGTGAGACCTCAAGGAGAAGGTCTACGGGTTTTCACAGGTACAGAAGTTCACATGTATGTGTGTTTTCTCATTGCTGCCCTCTAGTGCTATAAATCAGGTGGACTGGCTGTGAGAGCTGTGACTACACACACACACACACAGAGAGAGAGAAAGATGTAGGTCCAAGCTAAATAAACAGGGAAATCCTGTGGGTGTGAGGATCGTGGCTGTGTCTTCACCAGTGTTATGTGATTTGTTTCCTCTGCCAACAGATTTGGACAGGGTTTGTGATTTTGCCCCATTCCATCTGTCTGTTTGCTTTTTAAGAAGATATTTTCTGAAGCTCTGAATTAATGTGCATAAAACATTGTGGAAAGGTCAGTCATGGGGCAAGAGAAAAGTGATTCACCTTTCATACCAACTGGCCATGGGGACTGTTTGGAAGCTGCTTTTGGCTCCTCTAATAAATGCATCAGCAGAGCCAAACCCGACATTATTAGGCCAGTCAGACAATACTGGGGCACTACCGAGCACATTTCCCATGGTAGTGTTTGAATGTCAGCCCAAATAGAAATGATAACGGAACAAATATAGAGCTAACAGACACACAGTGTATCCAATTTTCTGCCACTTATCCAGGTTGCAGTGGCAGCAGGCAGAAAGCAAAGTAATCCAGACATCCCCCTCCATAACCTCCAGCTCATCTTAGGGTATCTCCAGGTTTTTCCAGACCAGATGACATATAAAACCCTGGGGTCTCCTCCCCGATGAATGTTCCTGGAATACCTTCACAGGGAGCATCCTGATCAAATGCCCAAACCAACTAAACCGGGTCCATTAAACACAAAGGAGCAGTGGCTCTAACTCCAAACTTCTTTTACATGTCCAGGCTTTTCATCCTGTCCATTAAGGATTATGTTGCCTTCACGTCATATGAGAGGGATGGTAAAGATAGAAATTCATTTTTATGACTTGGAATTGTTATATCAAACAAATCAAGGTTGTATAATTGTAGAGGTGGTCATGTAAGGGTCAAAAATAGTTTTCATTGACAATTTAATTTCATCATATTAATTTATTCTTCTTCGTTCTTAATTTGTTAGATATGGGTTTAAATACCTTGGGTCATGTTTCCCACTTGTAAATGCAACTTGAATGTTGACATGCATGCTAGTGTGATATGACTTAAATGCAGCATTAGAACATTTATCTGAAATTGTGTAAATCTCAATTAACCTCACAATTAAAAATAAAAACATCAAAAAACAAACTTGAGGAATCCATATAAAGATTTTTTGTTTATATTTAAAAAAGTGTCAGCCAATACATATTTGATTTTTTAAACTCCCATATATCGTTATTAGTACTGGCCTGAAAGATCCAGTATCCAGTGACAGTTTTGTTACATTTGCCTCATAAATAAAACTTAAAACAAAACTCCAGAACTGTAACTTCATCATAAGCCACTGTGATGTATACACCTCAAGTATTTAACCACATATAAATAACAAAGAGATGAAGAATGAAGCGTGCTTTGACAGATATAGCGATGGCAGGAGTCCAACATGTCCTCCTTTCAAAACCAGGGGCCAAATGGACACATAAATCTGATGAAAACATTCCCTGGGAGAGGAAAGAGTCTCAGAAGCCACCTCCATCTTAAACACACGGTTGACAGTGTCATCCAGCAGGTGCAGCCAGTGTAAATTTGGCACAGAATCTCGAGCATAACTCCATTTTTAATTAAAAGCAGACAGAATTTCACTTTTTATTTGTCAAGAATTTAACTGGTAATGAATCGCAATCAGTCGCTGCCTTTATTAGCAACCTTCACATCGCCCTGCAGCTGTACACCATACTATTTAGCCTGAGTCGACCACATTTGCTCTTCGGGTTTGCACAGGGTTTCCCACGCTACACATGATGCAAATCAAATAAGAATAAAGCGAAGGGGAACACAGAACAAATAGATAAGACTCATGACACAGACGTCTCAGGGTGATAAAATGAAATCTGCTGCAGTCAGGAATTGGGGTGGGTGTTGAACTCCCACAAGCCCCGGCGGCAGATCTGTGAGTGTTTGACAAAGTCGTTAAAGAGTGCTCAGTCTGGACTTTCTCATTATGAAGGGGATGGAGGGGTCAGGTTGACATTTAGACTGAAGCTAGGCAGGAACCATTAGGGCTGCTAGGAGATCCTGCTAAACCCTCCACAGCATACGTGTGTGTGTGTGGCTGTGTCTACAGAGTGTGTGTGTGTGGGTGCATTCATGAGGTGAGTTATCTTCTAATTACACTGAGTGTGGTGGGATATAACGCTCTTTTATCACGCACTCAGTTGGCCTGCGTTGCTCAGTGCCAGCAGAGGATGATGGGAAAGCGGAGTCACCTCCATCTGCTCTCACTATCTCTACAACTCTGGACAAAATAATAGAAACACCACATGAAATTCTGGTGAGAAAAGGTTGATACACATGCACATATTTACAGAATGTGTCTAATTTAGCTTCACTCAAAACACAACAAAAACTAACCATAAGTGACAGATGGCTTTGAAAACCACTGCCTTTATTACTGCACATTCAAGCCTGAATATTCACATCTGACCTGATAAATCAGGAGCTATAAAAACTGCACACTGCCTACATGAGTCTGTCTTTTTCATTCATTTGCATCTCATAAAACACCAAAGAACCCCTTTAATACACAATATCAGCTGTTAGTCATAGTGCTGTATTCCCTCTGGCCTTCTCTTTAATCAGATTTAATGCGACTGAACCCTTACGGGAAGTAGATTTCTACATTCTTCATCCCCCAAATGACTGGAGGCTTTCCTTCTTGGAGCTCCATCCAAGAGCCAACAAGTGTGACAACAAGCCAAGAAGAAGCAAAGCTGCAGTAAAGATGAAGTGTGGCCTTATATCTTACTAACTATTTGACACACAAGGACTATCAGGAGTTCATTTTATGCATCATGGACCTCCGCAGTTGAAATCAAGTCCTTAACAAAGTGAAAACGTGCCAGTAAGCTGCAGCTTTTCTGGGTTCAGTTAACTCCATAGAAACTGCACAGAGAGGCAGAGAGTTTGTGAAATGAGAGAGAGAGAGAGAAGAGACTGGAGATTCACTCAGCGAGAGAGGAAACAATTATCTTGTCATGCGTCGTCGCGTCCTAAAAATTGCCCCCAACCGAGCATCCGATTATCTGCCAGGTCAGAGGGAAGCAGCGCGTGTGGTCTCTGCTGCCTGTGCAGCTATTGAAAATATGAGAGTTGAGCGATAACACTGAACAGAGCAGGCAGCAAAGACATAACGCTGCTGGAAAGCTCTGCCTCAAAACTTTGTAGAGAAGTCACAAGTTAATGTCTGACACATGCAGGAGCACTGACTTACCCTGTTTACTACAATTAAACACCATTAACCTCAACTCTTGCAGGGTCTTTATATCATTATTCACTCATAAAAGCTGACAGGTTGGTTTTACAACCTCTAAACTCAAGAGTAGGGGGATTAAAGCACTTGAAAGCACCATCCCTCTGTCTATAGGCTACATAGCAAACATCCCATGTCATTGCTCAGTCATCCATGTGCAACATTAACCCATTTCTCTTGGTTAATTAAAGGCAGAGATACTTCACCCATGACCGCGGAAACACAAAGCATCAATTTTCAGCGGATGAGCTCCATTAAATGTGCATTTCCTGCCCTTTAATACTATAAAACAACGCTCTGACAAATAACAGGCAGTAAATCAGATGTTTAACTCCTGCCATTTAACCTTAATTGCAATAAAAAAGTTTAACAGATGTCAACCAGTTTGCCAGCAGGGAAGGTCACAGTGTGGGCCCACAGTAAATCATGTGGTGCCTTTACAGTGCAGCAGCGTTTTTTCAGGTGCTGAACAAATGTCATTGACCTGTTAACACTCAGTATATTAAACCATAAATCATCAAAATAAGCTTCTACCAAGTCTCTGTGCATCTAATATTCAGCACAAAGATTTCCAAACATGTTGATATACGTGCAGGTTTCTGCTCCTGAAAGCTCGTTGTTGAATACTACTCTGTATTTTACACAAAAAAGGACAGAAAGAAAGAAAAAAGACAGGTGACACAGAGTTAACTGAGGTTTTAAACAGGTGCACTCGCATCTCAGAAACAGGTTTGAATTCTGTCAGATTAGATGAAGCCTGAACGACACAGAACTAAGCAGCAAAAGTTCTTCTCTCACCTTGTCAGCTGTCAAATGGAAATTAATATATATATATATATGTATATCACAGCTCCACGTTTCTCATAATTTCCCCCCAGAAAAAGTTGGCGTCCGGACGCTGAAACTCCAGGTGTGTCTTCCTTCAGTCCGTCAGCTGTCAGAGTGTCATCTGCAAACTGCACTGCGTTAAAAACGGTCAAAGTGCTGCACCGTGCACAGCCTCCCTGAACGCAGCAGACACAGAGACAGTCCGCGGCTCTGTAGTGAAGAACAAACTCAGACATTTGGAGTAATATACTCACAACATAGTCACGTGACCATCACAAAACTCCAGCTGATGTTTTTTGCTCTGCCTGCCGAGCAGCTGGCGGAGAGGCCGAGGAGGAGAGAGGTGAAGGAGTTTCCCCTCCACCTGCTGTGCACGTGCGCCCTCTGTCGGACGAACTGGACTAAAAAGACTGATATCACTTTATGTTGTTTTATGGATTTTAGCGCGGGGGAATAAAGTGCATGTAGGTCAAGTTACACACAAAATAAACCTTTAATAGTAGAAGGAAAAAGGTGATTAATTCCTCGTTTAAACGTAACCTGATGATTGATGACGCCTTCAGGAACCCCTCGTAAATGACTCGATCGAGTGAAGAAGTAGTTAACACGAACATTTTCCGCATGTTTCAGTGCTAAATTTGTCTGATCTAATTTAACAAATAACCACAGGCTACAAGAACAGTAATCTGGGTTTGTACATTTTAAACTATAGATTAAATATTCAAGAGGAAGGGAACTTCTATCCATTCATGTGCAGCCACACTGCTGAACTGTTGTTTTTACGCTGCATCTCAATCTGCCTGCTTACAGAGGCCAGCATTAAAAACAACAAACAACAAAACACAGGCAAACTGCCAATAATGTTTTCGTGTGATTTTATTAAACAAGATAGATATTAGACCTTTCGCTTGTTAATATAAATGTTGTAGATGCCAATATTTCTGACAGGACCTGAAGGCCTCACGTGGGGTCGTGTAGCGGGGTTGTGCAAGGAGGACGTGTCGAGAGCGCGCCTCCGTGGTGGGCGGAGCTGGGAACAGGAATGTACCTAATGTTACTCTCCGCGGACTGCACAGGTACAGACATGGGTCGCCATTAACATTGTATCACTAACAAACGGACCAGGGCTTCAGGTAGATACAACCTGTGATTGAACAGAAGCCTGTATAAAGTTTGTTAAGATGTCCTTGTGTTTTTATACCTGCAGCATGTTGTGAATATTTGAAGTTGTTACTGTACATCGTTGGCTTACCGTAAACCACTGGGCGGGCCCGTGTCCAGATGTTCACAGAGCGGTACGCCAAATTCTATTCACAATTCCGATATTTTAACGAGGTGTAATTTATAAACAGAGGCACACACATTTTAAACCCCGGAGAAGACGTTTGAGAGTAACAGCTTTAATTCGGCAATAGCGTCTTAACAAGAACATGCCTCAATTAGTCAAAATGTCAGGGTTTACAACCAGTTTAGCAGCTTCCTCAGTGTGTACAGCACTGAACAGCGTGACTGTGAGGTAATACAGTTTAAAGTAAAGAGATGCATGGTGAGTGTATCCCCTAAGGCACAAGTTTCATTTGATGAGTCCATGTTTTGCCATTTTGCTAAAAGGAGACACAAACTCAAGTTGTAATCGTTCCTACATGAACAGAAACTGGACTAAACCTCCTACCACAAGAGAGAGACTGTATCAAGGTTAGACTGCATGATGCCATGTGGAAAAAGCTGATTAGGGGGCCAAGCCTAAGTTCTGTTCAAAGTTGAGTTGCTGCGCTCAAATACTAGTAGTTCTGGAAGGCACCACAAGGTGGTAGGATTACATCTCTGGATGCATGAAGGATGCCTGCAACCTGGAGTTTAGTTTGGCCCATTGCATCACACGAGAACGATCCCATTTGAACTCTAATACTTTGCAAGATATGAAATAGAGGAAGAAAATGTAACTGCTGTCTTTAAGTCTTGTACGCATGAAGTTGTTTCATTGTGAGATGTAAATTAGTGCGACAATCACAATATCAGGACTGGGAACACTGAGCAACAAATAATACTTTTTTGGTATATATGTCACAGAGTACTAACAGCTGGCATGGTGCTTGATCATATTTGCATTCAACCGTTTTATGATCTAAATCTTACTTTTTCCATTTTTAAACAACATTTAACTTAAGCAAACAGATTGCTGCACATATTTAAACTATTAACAGCTAAAAAGTTCCTTTTGAAAGGAGGAGGTAGGTGTAGAAAAACATGATTACATTCCTCAAATAAACTCGCACAAACATAGTTTTGCTATCAGTACACTAGTATAGAGAAATGCCCTCTGTTCTCCACGGCTTGCTCTTGAAATATAGTTTCAGTTTTTGCATATGAAATCAAGTTTGTGAGAAAACAGATAGACCTGCCCACATATTCAACTCAACTGTGCAACCCAGAAGCAGGAACAGATATTAAGAGGAGTGTTGCAGCGGGTGAGGAAGACATCGGGCAGCATGTTGGTGAGATTAATAGCACTTAAAGCGCTGCAGTTCAGATGTTCAGTGAGTTCAATTTAGATTTAAACACACCAGTTTGGATTAGATGTTTAATATAAGTTAATAAGTTGGAGTTCAATAAAATAAGGAGTGGCAGAATATAAAAAAAAATCTACCACACACTCTGTAAGTGGTACAAAAAGCCAATTTTCCACCCTGCTTGTCGCTGCATATTACTTTTGTTTACAAGTCCTGGTTCAGCTGTAACTGGGCAGAGTGAACGTAAATGAAATGGTTCAGAGCAAATAAGACAAGCTGTATATACAGTCACTTCATTCCCCTGTAGATGTAGGACCATTGGGAGCTCAATTTGGGAGCTACTTTAAGAAATGCTGTCCTCAGGCATAAAACCAACATTACAGACAACAGCAAGAAGCTCACCCTGACTCTGAAGGGAAGTTTCCTCCGTCTCTTCGCCCCTGGTGGAAAGATCTTCACTCTTTGTATGTCAGTTGCTCCGACGGGACCTTGTTACTGCTCCGGCCAATCACGCCTCTCCCTTAATTAACACAGGAAATTACATTCCTATATTTATAACCCAGTAAGTAGACTGGCCCGCTGAAAAGGTCACATCAACAGTTTAGCAGTTTTCGCCCTATAGCAGTGCAGCCCATGAGGATATGGCTTGGAGGAAAGCCAAGTGAAGCAGCGTTTTTTTTTTTTTTTTTTTTGGAAAACAAGAAGTTTTTTGACCTCTGAGTGTCGGAGTTAGTTGGTTTCACCTTGCTGTAGAGAAATCCCACAGCCGCGCTCGGCTATTTGTCATCGTGTTCATGAGGTTGTCAAATTAATCACTGGAAAACAGGCTTATGCAGAGTAAGTAGGTGACGCCACATGAGAAGGAAATTTAATCCAAAGTGTCAAATATCAAGAGTATATGACATTTCCTCACGTTTTGAGGGTCTACCACAGACAACAGTGTCCTCAGCTCATGTGCCCCGGGCGAAGCTTCACACGAGCTGCTGCAGAGGGACGTCTGCACAGTCACAGTGAAAGCAGAGACGTCTGCACAGTCACAAAAATCATAAATAAATAAATCATTCATTAGGCAATAAATGCCAAATATGTACTTGTTACATGCAAGTACGTTCTCCTTTTCTCTGTTTTACATGAGTTTAAATGGAATATTTTTGGATTTTGGACTGTTGGTGAGACATAACAAACCGAATCAGGGCGACACGTTGGTACAAGTACAAACTGATTAACTGGAAAAATAATATACAGAAGTATCAGTAATAATATTAACCAGTTGCAGTCCCACACATAAGAAGTGAAAAGTTATTCTGGTTGCTTTATAACAAAAAGTACAAAAAGGAGAATGAGCAGCAGAAAACATAAGAAGTAACTAAAGTTTTATTTTTAAGAGCCGCTCTTGTTCAGCTTCTCTGTCTTCTCAGGGTGTTGCTGATGTGGCTGCAGGACGATGGACCTGTCAAAGCGAGTGTCAATGTGGACGGTGGAGGAAGTGTTGGAGTGGGTGCAGGAACAGTATCCAGCCCACATGAGCACGCTCCTATAAAGCCATCATGAAACACGCCATATCAGGTACAACTCACGTATCAGAAGACAGAATACAGCTTGTGTTAATGTTGAAATTCGTCCCTGAAGGCTCTGATTTACACTCGACACACACTCTGCTCGTGAATGAATTTGCAGGCCGTGCATTGCTGAGATTAAAGGATCATCACCTGGAGCTTCTCGGGGTGGAAGCTGAGGAGCAGCAGCAGGAAATCTTGCAGGACCTCCTCCTCCTCAGAGTTCAGGAGGAAATCAATGAACTCAGTGACATCTGTTCTGGTGAGAATGCCAAATGACTTTATCTTCAGGCTGTAGCTGTAGACGCAAACTAATAACAGTAGAAAAGTAGCTGTGCACTCAGAGTAGTGGAAGAGAAATCATGGTGTAGAATATGCACAGGCAATTCACAGGAATTACTGATTTGTGAGGTCACAGTGACCTTGACCTTTGACCTTTAACCACCAAATTCTAATGAGTTCATCCTCAAGTCCAAGAGATGTCTGTGCCAAATTTGAAGAAATTCCCTCAAGTCGCTCCTGAGATGTTGCATTCATGAAAACGGGACAGACAGGCAGACAACCCAAAAACATAAATGTCAAACTTTGGAATTAACATTTGAATGAGAGAAACCAGCTACTAACTCATATTTCATTTGTTCTCTCTTCTTCTCTCCAGAGTGTTTCTCTTCATAACAGAACATAAATCTTCAGTAGAATTTTTTTTTTTACTTCCCTTCCATCCATTCATCCATGAGAAGAAGAGAGAGAAATGTGGGAGTGATAGAAAACGCTGAGGAGACGGTGAAGAGAAAGAAGGATCACCGAGGAATGAAGAGAGAGAAACCTGTTTCCTGTATGAAATCTAACCTGTGCAGATGGATGAGATTAGTTTTTGTCTGTCTTTGTCTGAGCTGTTCTGTCCATTAGTCTCTGTCATTTTTCTCTCTACAGTTTTAATTCCAGTGTAGTATTATGAAATACTGATGTGCTGAATATGGAAAGATAGTCCATTAGTATCCCTTACAGTAATTTATTATTATGACTAACAGGTTCCACTGCACTGCTGTCAACAGATAATAACATTTTTTATCCAAATATCATGATTGACAAATCTCAAAATATCAGGAAAATTAAATGTCAGTTATGTCATTTGAAGACACCTATTAATTAAAACCAGCTCCAACCTGACACTTCGGACACTTGATAAATAGTTAAATAAAATCAAAACAAAATAATCATGAAACGTTTGTGGAAGTAGTAGAACATGAGCAGTAATTTAACTCTCAGGAAAACAGAGGGATTACAGGAAGATGCAGAAAGACGGAGAGAAAATCCAGAAATCTGAGTTGAAAATTTTCCATTAAAACTTTTCTTTGTGTCAGATAAGAAAAGCTGAATCCAAACACTAACTTTCTCCTATGTTTGCTTTTCTCTCTCTCTCTCTCACACACACACACACACACGCGTGCTGATGGAAATTGATTTCACAATCCAGCTGCTGGTATAAATCTCCTGTTTTTATTTGTCTTTGTATTTTTGACTGATAAACCAAAAACAATGCACCATTTTTTTAAAGTGAATATTGAACAGAGGCACAGGAAATCCTGCAACGTTTTCTGGATTTGATTCTGTTTAGTTTTTTAATATCTTCTGGCTGTTTGTGATAATGTGATTAAGGTGGATCCTGGTATTTTGCAAAGACTGATAATTTGTGAACGTCCTTAATGCAAACAGTCCTGAAACTTTCAGATACCATTTTTATATAATGGGTATGTCTATTTCTGAGCATCATGGCGCTGCTACAGTATGGTCAGCTGAATTAAAAGTGCTGCTTTGGCAACACAATCCCGACTGCAGAGTTTGTCCTTTTTTTTTTAAAGTCATCTGTCTCTGGCAGACAGACTCCTCTCAGACTCCAGTTGTTCTACTTTAGTGTAATCATCAGTCATTTGTTTGTCATCTTTCTGCTTTTACAGCTGCACCCTCCTGCCTCTCTCATACATACTGTATCCAGTGATTTCCTCTGCAGCTCTCTTCCCGTCTGGCTGGAAAAGTGTCTCGCTGCGAGAGATCTAGGACTCCTAAAACTAAAGGTCATAATAATAAAAACATTAATGCACAGTTGTGTGCAGCCCAGATCAGCATGTCGTAGACTGCGGACTACAGCAAGCGTAGTGTTGATGAACTGCGTAATAAAAATGTAATCGAGCTGCATCACATCCGCAGCATCAGCCGTATATCAGTCGACTGTGGTCCAACAGATGCAGCGCCACACTGAAGGTTTTTAAAAGCTGTAAGCCAGTTTTGAAGAAATTTCCTTTTGTCGACTCGACTGAGGAAATGTAAAACAATGTGAAGAGGCTGGTGATTCTAAGTCTGTGGTTGTACCAGTGAGGCCACTCGGTCTAGAGCCAACTCTATAATATTTACAGAGGGACACAACCAGTCCCACCTTGAGCAAGCAGTTGGCGACAGTAGCAAGGAAAAATGAACTTTTAAGAGGCAGAAACCTCGAGCAGAACCAGGTAACAGTGTATTTTGTTGCTATCCTTCCAGTGGTCACAAAAATAAACATAATTTTATACCAAAAAGACAAAGTTTGGAAGATATATTTGGAGACTGCTGAGGCCTCATATAAATTTCACCCATATTTTTAAACACATTTTTTGTATTGATATTTGGATGTCCAGCTTGTTCCATATCATCTTCTACTATCATTTACTGTATATCATCAGCTTGTTGCAGCTCTTCATTAAAGCTATGTGATTTAAACTCAAAACTACATTTTCTAAATCTGAGCCTTATATGTTTGATATCTTTGGAAATATTCGTATCTCAATTTAAGATAAAGTTCTGGGGTTTGAACGATGTTTGGCTTCACAGGGATGAGTTTGTGATGATCGACTTCCTGGTGAGTCAGTGAGAGACAAATAAAAACAAGAAAAAGGGGTTTTAAGATACCAAAAAATACATACACACAGGAGTACAAAGAGGAAGAAAACTCAACACATGAACCTGTTGTATGAGTGTGTGAGAGAGGAGTGTCAGAAAGCATGTTTACAATTATATATGTTTCCACAATACAAACCTCCGGTCAAGTAACCTTTTCTCTCTTTTTCCTTCTGCTTCTGGGCCTGATTGTGTGTGTGTGTGTGTGTGTGTGTGTGTGTGTGTGAGTGTGATTAATACCCCAGGAGATGGTGCGACATTTGATTTGGCGGGGCGTGGCTGGGGAAGTGCTTACTCAGCACAAAACGTAAATCCACCTCACCGATAGAGTGAAGGTGGGGGGTGTGATGAAAAACACCACTGACCCTGATGACTGAGCCAAAATGGAAAAGTCTCATGCTAAATGCACAAACGCAAATTCAGGTTAATTTAAGATATGTTGCAGAAAATCACACCACAAAGGGTTACAGAGTGCATTAGGAAAAAATGATCTGTAATTGTGTGCTTGAATACATGTGTTAATTTGCATTATTAAGTTAAAAATGGCCGTTTTTAAAATAAAAATGTTGAATTTAAATCAGATCAAATGTAGTTAAACAATGTTACATGCCTAATTTAATCAACTTTAAATATTCATATCATTGCAACAGAGTTTTAAAGTTCTTGACAATAGAAACAGCTGTTGATAAAAGTGAGTAAATCATGTCCGATGGTTGAAGTGAGATTGTTTTATCAGCTAATAACTCTACTTTGGACATAGGTGTGTATATATTTTATGTTTTTTTTATGCACACAAACATGTATAAACAGATTTGGCTCATGGGACAATCAGCTAAGACAGTGCTAAACTGTGTCACACCATGAGAAGGGTTGTCTTAACTTATTTCCACATACAAGCACAGTCAGGAAAAATATGTCTTTTTCCATTGTTCCATCCAGCCAGGCCAACGCTGCAGCTGTGATAGCGGCGAGGCATCCTGTGCTCCAAACAGGCCAGTTGAAAGTCAGCGGAGAGCCTCCTCCTCGTCCTCAGTCCCTCAGCATCTGCCAGCTGCAGCAGCCTCTTTGTCACTTTGTTTGTGATTTATTCATAGCTGCACCAGGGAGAAAAAGATCAATAGTTTCTGAAAGAAAAATGAGTTAGCGTCAGGGCACTAAGAGGGGAGGAAAAAGAGGGAAGTTCACCATGAGTTCAGGGGGGGATGCGAAAGTTGAGGAGGCCACGGCAGGAATCCGCTGCTCACTTCACTCTTATAGCAGTGCTGGACTACAAACAGCAGAAATTTGAAAATGCAGCATTATCAGCTTTAATTATGACTCCCTGGGAGCAGTAATTTGTCACATTATGTTTCTGTTACACCTTGAAAATTGGCTGTTGGCATCTGACTTACTTTGAAACATCAGTCTGCTTCCTCCTCTGTGAAAACTGCTGGTGGTGACAGGGATTAGAGAGTGGTTTATTTGCATTCTTGGCTTGCTAGCTCGCAAATGTCAGCAAACAGGACAAGCACCTAACGTTAGTGGACTGGAGCTGCTGGCAAACTAACACAACAAGGCACAAAGCTAACGTTTCACTGGCACGAGTAACATTACATTTATACCATGATGGCTGAATGGAAAACAGAAACACAAAAAACAAACCGTTAGCAGTGGTGGATTTGCAGCCATTTTGCCAACTAGGAGATATTGTAGTCGTCAGGAGTTTAGGGTCTAGTCTAGGGTGTTGACATTAATATTTTTTTCCACTCAAGCTCTGTATGACGTGAACGAGGCATAACCCACAAACACAATACTGTGAGCTAACAGCTAACACAGGCAGGGCTAAGCTACCAACTGTCTAATGTTAGCTAACATGGCACAAAGCTAACCTAGCACTGGTGTAGCTAGCTTTTGGAAAATGTGAGCTAATAGGTCACAAAGCAAAGGTACAATACAATGTCTCCTAACAGGACTAGCATGATTAATGATCCAACATGTAAAAATAGTCTTTCCCATCACTACTGATGATTTAAAGCTCTTTTCATAGGAGTTTTAAACATAGACCTGGTGTTGATTTGTTTTTTGTGACGTGTTAGCAATCTGAAGTGCCACCTGACTCCCTAGGCTCTCCGATTTATATTGCATGCATTAAAATGATGGTAATAATCATATTCTGATTCAAATCAGCTATGTGGATAAGAAACATATAAACGGGGACACTGAGTGCCTAAGTCACAGTGCAGACTGCTTATTTGATTTTTTTAGGTGTATTTACGCTCCCAAATTTACACTCTGCTGAGACTGGCAGAACAGCATTTACAACACCATACCCGACTTTACAGCTCACACCATGTGTATATAGATGTGTGCATTTGAACAATAACTGTGTGTGTTAATCTCACATTTGTGCGTACATCCATACATCCTTCCACATGTGTAAGAAAACGTGTGCATGCAAGCATTTTACGCTTGAAAGCGACCAAACACCATATCACATTTATTAAATTTTTTTTCCAGAGTCTGTGCTTTCTTATAAAATCACTCCTAGCCTGTCCCAGTCTGTAGGTAACCATCTGTGGAGCTACAAAGTGTGAAACACAGTGCCTGACAAATATCTGCTCTCAAACATTATTTATTTGCTGCCTTTGTCGAGTCGAGATGCAGAACGTGTAGGTGGTGGAGTGAGTTGAGAGTAAAGTTTCACCTCCTGCAGCAGTTAAACCTTGGTGTAGAGTTCTTGAGCAAAACATTGAATTTCAACCAGCACCAAGAGTGAGGCTTTAGAGGTGACAAGACTCACAAATAACAGTTCTTTATAACTAAATGTTGGACTAAACAGGTTTGTGAATGGAAGTTTTGTGTTTAAATCCCAAGACAGGCTGAGAAATCATGGAGGTGGAATCACTGTATCCATGACCCATCAAGAATTTGTTTCTCTCAGCAATAGTTTTTAATATTTATGTTATGTCTGTGTGTTAATGCCAGACGAATGAGGTGATTAGCTCAGTTTAGCCTAAAAATAGGAAAAGCTAGCTTAGCTCTTTTCAGATTTGAAAAAAACAACAACTTATCAATGCTGTAACTCACATTTTAGTTAGCACAGATTAACAAAGAAGATATGGGTTAAATAGCAATCTGAGAGTAGCCAGTAGGGGGGTTTAACTTTGAGCAGAGCCAGGCTGGCAGGCTAGCTGTTCCCACTTGCTGCCAGTCTTTATGCTAAGCTAAGCTAATCACCTCCGGCTCCAGCTCCATACTTAAAACACAGACATGTGAGTGGTATCAATCTTCTCGTCTAAATCTTAGGCAAGAAAAGTAATATATTTTCCACATTATACTTTTTTTTCAGTGTAGTGTGTAGAAATGGCTGATAAACATAAATCATCATCAGTCACTCAATGGACTGCATTAATATAACACTTTTTGATCCACATGTGCAACACTCTTCATGTCAAGGGCCATTCTGCGTGAAGCACTTTTTATTCTATGATGGAACACTTTAACAACATATTTAAACTACCATCAAAAATGTATAGCTTTTTAGTTCCTAGAATTTAATTATGAAGTGTATACTTGTCAGTTTTGTGTCCCTAAAGTGATAAATGAAGCAGAAAAAACCCATTAAAATAAAAAAGAAGCTTTTCAAAATTCATATTCAGTTCAGTAAGGATGTTAAATAATGTAGATGCAAGAAAATTAAAGAGAGAGAGAGAGTGCAGTTGGTCTTATTAGTGTATAATTTACTAAAAAGTACATCACTTTACATCAAAATCCTCTTCCTGGCTGTGAACTTGCTCTCAGTTTTCCACTGAATCTCCATTTTATACATTTTAGCTTTCTATACTCCTGCTGTGAATTCACTCTCATGGCTGTTTGGAAAATTTACACTCAAAATCTTTCATCTTATTCCTCTGTGGTAGAAAATCCTTACTGTGATTTAATGTCTGCAGCTCCATTCACACTGGATTTCTGCCATGAGCATCTTAGCAATCAAATTACAGCAGAAAGAGAGAGACATCCAGTTCGCCTGGAGCTTTTCTCTACTGAGACTCTTCATTTCAGCAGTGATCAATGTGGCGTAACCGGCAAACTGTCCACACATTCAGTCAAACTATCCCTCCAGGTGAGAAGAGATACATATGAATTAAAGAAAAAGAGGTAAAGACAGGAGGAGCAGGATAATGCATCTTCTCTAAGCTCATTTATAGCTTTTTCGCTTAATGATTTTCTGTATCGATCTTTGATTTTCTGCCTGGTTTGAAATTTTTGGACTTGAAGTACATTTGATGCAGATTTTTGGCTCTGGATTCGGTGAAGTCATGGACCTGTTTAGAAGTAAGCAGAGGGAAAGTAGGAGAGATAGGGAGATGGATAACAGAGACAGCAAAATAAAAGCAGATTCAGTGCTCCTGCTGAGTTTATTAGCAGAGCGCACCTGTTCACCAGCTACAGCAGGTGCCTCTCGCACACAAGGCCAGACTGAGCATAAATGTCTGGATATGTGTGTGTGTCTGCACTGGTCCAATCACTACGACCGTCTGCCAGCAAACACACCCATTTGTCACGACAAACGAGTGACACAGGAAGGAAGGTGGATGGGGCGGCAAACCTCCAGCTACAGCCAAAAAAAAAAAAGAAGAAGAAGGAGGAGAAGGAGGAGAGAAGAAGAAAAACAACAACACGGTGTACTTTATTACCTGGAAATGGGAAATGAGTTTTGTCAACAAATGGCCCATCTATTTCCCCTCACATCAATGGACTCATGGCACTTGATTTATCTTCTCTGTATTGGAAGCAACGGAGTGGAAAGGGGAGAGAGAGAGCAGTAAGGTGGGGAGGATGGGCTCCAGCTGCCTTTAAGTCTGGATAAAAAAAAAAAGAATAAACAGCTCAAATGTTTCACCGACTTAAGTTAAAGGTGGAAAATTTCAAATTATGGCATCTTAACCACTCCAAACAAGTCAAATAATAGACGCAATGTAGCAGAGAGTGGAAACTTTCCATATCTAAACTGTATTTTCATAGCACACACAACTTTTTTTTTCTCCTCTGTGTTCAGTTGGTATTTGAGTTATTGTGAATTGTCAGTGTGGTAAAAGACGAAGATGCAGGAGTATCACTAACACAGGAGAACAGTTCATTTGTTATGTTTGCACCTGCCTCTGCACGAATGTGCATGTGCTTCTATTTTTGTGTTCTTATGGAACAACAGATCCTAGAACAATACATTTTTAGGCAAAAGATTGCGTCAGAATGATGACCCTGTCTCTCCGGCTGAGCAGCGAGAATAAGGTTTTTATTCCACTTTGAAAATGAGAATTATTCATCACAAATATTTGGAATTGGTTCATTGAGATAAACAATATTTTTTCCAGTTAGTTCCATCGCAGAAAAAGAAGAAGGTGCAACAAGATGATGGAAGTAAAGGAGGAGTCTTTTTACTTTGGATTGCTAAAGATACCTGAATGTAGCATGAAGTTCAAGTTCGTAGGTGAACAGAACTTACTCACCATAAATCTTAGGTGAACTATATTTTCTTGTAACATCCTGCAAAGTTTGGTGGAAGAGAGAGCAGTGAGGTATTACAGCGGGGAAATGAAGAAGAGGAAGCCAATTACAGTGAGTTTTAGTTAAATGAGAGTTGGAGCGGCTGAGGGTGGAGATGTATGTTTGTACTCGTTTCAACTCCACACCTCCTCTGGCTCTGCAGAGAGTCATTGCTTTGCTCCACTCATTGATCAGTGTGTTTTCTCCTTTTCTTATTTTAATTACATTTGTATGAATTTCACCAAAAGAAGCTAAAGCTGTGATGCGTGTATTCACATAAATAAATGCAGAGTTTTTCTTCATGTGATATCAGTGACAAACAGTAAAGCCACCTGGTTTTCTCTCATGGTTTATGAAACTGGGGTCCAAGCTGTATTGAAACCAAACCAAATTAAATGAGCTTTATGTGACAGTTTAATTGGGTCTTATTATCTCAGGCTTGGCAGTAGTGAAAAGTACAGATCCTGAAGTATTTTTACTTTGCTTGATATTTCACTATATTTCAGTGTAAAATATTTTACTTTTTGCTTCATTACATTTGTTTGATTTACTTTCTCAGTGCACTTGATTTAGTTACCAGAATGCATGACTTTTACTTACTTCTGCCAACGCTGTCTGGCCATTATTTCTATCTGTAATGATAACTTTGGAATTTATATTGCAGGGATGTTGGAAAGTGGCTGAAAATAAGTCAGAAAGGCAAGAAAAGCAAGCAGTCAGACAGTCATGCAAGTTTTAAATAAACCTCCAGGCCAAGAAAATTTAAATTAAGATGATCAGTAAATTTATGAATCCAACAGTAACATTTTTGGTCTGCTCTGTTTATAGCTGACCTCCAAATCTTGCCTTGTTTATCATGTTTCATTGCTACTCTGATGATGAGTGATGTGTAGAAAATATGACCAAAACTATAAATATATGACACACGTACAGAATCAACACTTTCCTATAAGAATAATTAAAACAAACCTTTAAAATGTTTTAAATTGCCATGCTCTTCATTAAAAAATAAAGAATCAGCTATAACAGATGAGCAAGCGTTTCAGTATTTACACACAAAACATCTCACAGCTAAATCAAAAATATAAAAACTACATTTAAAAAATGAAAGCATGTATACAGAGTGCAAAACAGAAGATGTGAAGACACGAATTAAATAATATATTTAAAATTTAAATACATGCGTACTTTATATGAAATATATGTAGAGTGGCTGTTGTATCATGTTACTCAAGATAATCACATATTACAGTCAACATCAATGTCATGATGCATGCTTTCCTGAATGCCTGCTTGCTCCTCAAATGGATTACCTTCTAAATTATCCCTCTTCACAGACTCACTTGAGAATGTATGAGAACGTCATTCATTTGGCCTCACATAAATATTTCACTCTGGTTAGTCACTGAGGCATAGCTCCGGCTATAAATCAAAACTCGTGTGTGTGTGCGTTTGCACCGCACATATGTATTGCGAGTGTGTTTGTGAGCAGGCTTTTAAAACAGAATATTAAAACATTAAAGTTGACAGGATGACAGAGTGTACTGCGCTGGGTGTTGTGGATAATTGAAATGCCAAAACCTCAAGATGGCCGCTTCATTTAAACTTGAATTTACAGCTTCCATCACAAGCCATTAATGCTGAAAATATTTTATGAGGAAGCTGTGAGGGAATTTATTTATTTTCTGAGCGAATATTCTCTGGTTAAACCAATCATCTGGAGGTTGACAGAAACAAGGTCTCGCTGCCTTTAGACACACGAACATAGAAAAAAAAAGGCATCAATGGACAATATGAATTCATTTCACCTGCATCATTATGGTCACTAATTCTGCATTTTAGAAAATGGTCATGACAAAAATCCAGGTAAGGCTGTGTTTCAGTAGAGTGCACTGAGCTTATATTGTGTATAATTATGAATATATATAGGAGTTAATTAGCTGATTTTCAATAAAGCATGTGACCAAAAGTGTAAGGACGCCCAGATGTGATCTCATTTCACTAACATCAGTGTTAATCTGTTGATGTCTCCACTCGTTTGAGAAGGATTCACTCCCATTCTGCCTCCCAGTTCTGCCTCCAAAATCATGGAGGGGTTCAGAGTCGTCAACCAGGACGACTGGAGAACGATCGAGGAGGCCATCTGCTTCTGTAACGAGCTGTAGAAGCAGGTAGGAGGAGGCAAGCAAAGTAAAGAGACTTCTTACAAATTCATGAAGATGGTGAAGTCCAAAAGTAACATAAATCCAGAAACACACATAAAAGACTCTGACAGCAGAACAGACGAGATACAGGACTATATATACAAAGGGGAACTAATTGCAAATGAAGCACAGGTGGGACTGAAAAAAGGAGGGAAACAGACAAAGACAGGAAGTAAAGTGCAAAAGACACACCAGGCCAGCAACTACAAAATAAAACAGGAAATAACAAAAACACACAATAGGAAGAAATAACAAAATAACACAAGAACTTAAAGTCACAAGAAACAGAAGAGAAATAATTTTCAACTCAAACAAAGAATCCAAAGTCACTGTCATTAAAAACCGTTATGATCTCTACCTCACACACAAGCACCAGTTATCACGCAGCCAAAGTTCTACACGTCAGACTGAGCCATCTCCATGAAAACTGAGCAAACTGGAGCCACTGATGAGGAGAATGAGATGTAGTTAAAAGTCTAGAGCTGAGGCTTTCCCTCTCTGTCAAATCTTTACGCTAAGCTACATAAACTAGTAGATTATTTTGTGTCACAAAGGTGTTGGATGAGGATTTGATCCAGGTTCTGTCTGGATTTCCCGAGCTTGTCCACACCAATCTGTGAATACTGTTTCTTTATGGACCTGGCTTTGTGCAATTGTTATTATAAAGCTGGAAGCACAATAAATGTCTCAATGTAATTGAGCTGTAACATCTCCCTCGGACTGAAACTTAGGAAGGAAACTGTGACCACAGAAGTTTGTGATCAGGGAATCCACATAGGACATATAATATAATATGAGGGAACACATTTTGTCAGAGTCTTGATCCTTTATCTGTTTTTCTGTGTGTGTCCCTGACACAAAACAGGGACACATTCACAGAATAGTGTCTTTAAATCCAGAAGAAGAATTGAATTCTTTTTCAGATGCATGGTGATTCACACACTCTCTGTTTGTGTTTGTGAAGAAAGAAAACGGGAAGCAAACAGACAGAAATAATCACAGAGACAAAGCAAAAGACACATAAAAGGAAAAGTAATGTGACAGAGGACAGCAGAGACATACAGAGAGCGCTCATGTTCGTTCCTGAACAATATCCAACTGCACATTTTATTTCATTTTTCTCTGGGAGCACAACAGACCTGCTCTTATCTGTTATATGAGTTATATCATCTCCACAGAGCACTGAGTAAAAAAAAAGAGGATGGTGGAATGAATCCCTACAGGGGGAAGTCGCCTCTTCAGTCTATTACATGTCATCTTGTCCCAGTGGTCAAATAGCATTCCCCTTTATTTGAAAGAACATACTAAGAATTTCAATTTGAGATAAGCTGCGAGCAGGTTGGTGCTTTTTTAGAAGGAGTAGAGCAGCCAGCAGGACTTAAAGATGATATTATATCATGTCAGTCCAGATTACAGCTGAAGATCTGTGTCGCCAGGAAACTTTGGCTTTAGTAAGAAACTGAAGAGCAGTTTTCGAAGCTTTTTCTTAAAAAAACAGTGGTGCACAAACTTTTTTGTTGTTCTAAAAATTCATTTTACTACACTGATGAAACAAATAACCTTGACAATAAATATATATTGTCAAATATATAAACTAAAATAAATATTATTGTATTTTTAATTTCTTAGAAAAAAGGCAGCAGTTTAAGGTAATGTTGCTGTGGCGATTTATACAAATACACAATAAATAAAGATGAACTATACTCAGTGTATTTTTTGCATGTTGTTCAAAGGTAGAATTACCATTATAGTTTTTTAAAACAAACACATATCAGACTTTGTACATGTGGATTCTTGTCTACTATAGCTTATTTTAGATGTTTGAAAACATAAAATTAAATATATGTGATGTAAATCTAAAACACACAATAAAAAAAGGGAAACTAAGAAATTTTGCAGGACCCTGTTTTAGCACAACTGCACCTACACACAGGAAATAAAGGGCTAAACAGTGCCGGCCAGTGTTTCCCTCTGAGCTGTAAAACTCTCACCAAACTTCTAGATGTGATACGGTCTCCATGACAACATCCCATCCCTCCCCCGATGAGCTGTGGTGACATTATAAACATCCTCTGACATTTCACAGTTTGGGCGAAAGGTCACGAGTCCCGGGCTAAAGAAGAGGAAGTGGAAGAGGAGAGGCAGGAGAAGGAGGTCAGAGAGGATTCCTCCCTCTCTTCATCCTGAGTCCTGGAGGCTCTCTTTTATCGACTGACCCTAATATGTTTGTTACTTCTTCTATATGCACCTCCTCTGTGCCTGCGCACACACACACACACACACACACACACACTCAGTCAGTGAGTGGTGGTGACATGAAAAATCAATTTGCACTGCTGATGCATTCGGGTGCTGCAGAGCGATACATTGACCTCACAGCTCTCTGTGAGGCTGAAACCAACTGATGTAAAGTTAAGCTATGAAGAAAGCAAAGATGTTGTCTGTCATGACCCATGTAGAGACAGGTGTATTATTATTGGTGTATAAGTGGAGGGCTAAATAAAGTTTCCCTTGTCCTAAATCATGTGCACTCCTCTGCCTTTTGTGTACATCCTTTCTTTTAAAGGCTTTTAAACTTGGATTAAAACAGACTACAGATCACTCACTCACACTCATCCTTCATTTTGATCTCAACTACACACATGTATGATTTTGTGACTGCAAATACATGACTGATTGTAAATATAAACACTCGCCAAAGTACTAAAAACCACCTGGCTACAACATGGCCACATTTAGCCATGATGACACACAAGGTGAAAACAACCCCAGCTACTGTGTAGCAGCAGGGCATGAACAAATATCACTTTGCACAAATTACCCACAAAAAACGTATTTTCTCACATACTAATATTAGATGTCTCATCTTAGTAAGTGCACCTGTATCCCAGCGCCTACTGAGAATTTTAATCCATCAATACATGATTTTCTTTCTCATGCTGACTCACAATTTGCAGATTTATCTGAATGCTAAACATTATTATAAACAGCCCTGGACAACATTATTGAGAGTGAGAGATTCACATCATCTGTGACAACATATATTTGGTTTATCTCTCTGGTGGTGTTAAAGCCATGCAGATATAATTTTACCTGCAGTGGCCAAAACACCAAAAAACACTTTAACATTTGTAAAAGTTATTGATCGTAACAGACATCTCAGTGACAGATAATCAACAAAGTGTCTGGGCTGAGTGGGGAAATAGTTTTTAATTATTTTATTCTATTTTTGTTTAATTGAATTGACTGTTTAATTTGGCACAGATGATTGTTGAGGAGGAGGAGGAGCTGTAAATATTAAAATGAAATGATTTCAAAAGAATTTAATGCCTTATCCAGTGCGTTTTGTTATCTTTGCCATCAGCATTGTTCACTTACTTTGTATGACAGTTCATTTTGTCGTCCCCTTGTTACAGCTCTCACTGCTAGAATGAAGTGTTGCTTTGCTGCTGTCTCCAGAGTGTTGGTCTGTGTGACAGGGTGTAATTATGTTGTCGTTTTCTCTCTGTCTGTCTGTATCCATTCACTTTGGAGAAGTAATGGCCATCAATGCAAAGTGTTAACAGTGTATATAGTGTACCATTACTGTCAGAGTCTTCATTTTAAACATTTTTAGATACTCAGCCGTACAACAGCTGACTGAAGACACGAACAGAGGTTCAACAGGGCAGCTGCAAACGACTGCTCAGTGTTTCAGCTTCAGACTGACGGCTTCAAAATGCAAATGCAAGGCAGGAGGAGACAAACTATGCAAACTATGTACCTGGTGACACAGCCTGGAGTTCCCACTGCTCTTTCCAAACTCAAGAATAAACTGTCAAACGTAACTTTTGAGCGAACGTACATAAGAAATCCTAAAAGAATATCAGGAAGTTTGAACACTGTGACAGTTTTCTGATGAAGCTCCAGAACAAGCGATTACATGGACCTTGAGATTTGATTGTTTTGCTGTTTCCAAGCTCAAAGATTAAGTGTGCGTCCTGTTAGACAGAATGACGATCCACTACTTTTGGATGCAACAAGCTGTTTGTCATTTACCTCAAGTACAACACACAACAACGTAATTTCCCCTCAAGTATCTCGTGTTGCTTTGGTTAAGGTTCGGTACAAAAATGACTTGGTTAAAGACGGATCATGGTATGTGTTAAAGGGACTATTTGCAAGTTTTCTCCGCTTGCAAGTGGTGATGAAGTGGTGATGGTCGCTTTGCCAAGAGCTCGAGCTAGAATTGATTCTGACGAGGACAGTTTCTCATTATGATTCTAACAAGACTACAATCAGTGCTGTCATCACAAGTAGTACCCAGCTTGTGAACAGTTGTACGTGGATATATCAGAGGGCTGGTATTGCTGTGCAGTGTCGGTTTATCAGAGAGCACATCCTCATGTGGGTGTATGTGTTGGCAGATAGGAAATAATGCTGTTTAAAAGCTGTATATTTATGTATTTTTGACTTTTATTGCCAACACATAGGAGCTAAAATTGAAACAGCTTTATCTGATGTCATTGTAAGCTTGTGTCGAAGCACTGACGAAGGTCTAGTGAATGAAAACTTGGCTGTTTTTTCCCTTCTTATTTTAGGTTTAAAATATTTTTGTTGTAAATACCCTGCAGCTGGACTCTAGATCTTACCCCAGCATGCTTAAGGTTTGTGTCAATCACATGTTGTTGCACCACTCTTCCACTCACAAACTCATAAATATAGGTGCTTGTTTTGTGAAGTTAATCATATCAAATTTCTGATTTTCATTTGAAATTGATGCTCTGTGGTTCCAGCATGAGAAACTGGCAACTGATCTGCCATGTGTCACTTCATGCTCTTCTCTAGATGGAGCTTTTAGTTGTTTGGTTGGTTTGTTATGATTCTCATATGGATAATAATTACAGCAGCGCAGCCTCACTTTGTGTTTTGTTCGGCACCAGATGGTCGGGAAAATGTGGATTGTTTGAAAATTGCATAGCAGCCTCAAATCCTGAGCTCGAGCATCTGAACAGAGGAGGACTAGATTATAGCAGCTAGTGGCCCAGCTGGCTCTCTCTGTGTGTGTGTGTGTGTGTGTGTGTGTTACGTTACGAGCTAGCTTGAGTCATTAGATGAAACAAACAATCACAAGCCAGAACACAGCCATTGATTTTATATTTATGCGTGTTGGATGGGGGGTGGTTCTACATGTGCTCCCATCCGACGATGTGACTCAGTCAACATCGTTAGCATTTAGATGACTCCTCCACATGGCATACTGAACAAAGATTTAGACCGAGTCAAATCATTTTTCTCTCACTCAGAAATCACTTCGTGAGTCGCTGATCAACTTTGAGAACCATTAAAACTTTTTGTTTCACCCCAATGTCTCTGTAGTGAGGCTTAAAACTTCAAACAAAGTTTAAGTCCTGTGTTTATTTATCTTTAAATTCTTTACATTTTAAAATCTTTAAATTAAAGAAGTCTTCAAAACTGATTGAGAATCATAAAGCTGTTTTCTTTGGCAATGAACTTAGAAGAAAGGAACCCACCGATGAACTACTACTGAAGTGTTGTTGCCAAATGAAGCTTAGCCAAGACTTTTTTCTTTTCCACAACTTGTTGTGGTCAAACTCGTCCTCTCTCTGCACCTGTCAGGTGTCATTTCAGCGACCCATCTCCACCTGTTTCATCAGGACCAGTGTTAATCCGTCCCTCCACTGACCTCATCAGAAGTCCTGCTCCATCTCACATTTATCCACAATGATTTCAGTTTCAATTTTCTGTTGATTGAATGGGCTTTAAATATTTAAATGTGTCGCTGTAGAGATCGGCCTAGAGTACGACTGAGACTCAAAATTAAGGTCTGGCAAACGTGATTTCTCTCAGGAAAGCCAGACCAGAGTCCTGCCTCGAAGAATAAGATTTTTTCTCCTGTGCACGTTAACTTTCATCCTGGGAAAACAGATTGGAGCTGGACAGACCCAAACCACATCAAAGCAAAGGTGTTAAGGCACAAAGATCCAGTGGAGATCCAAACACCTGAACCACCTCTGGAGGTGATCAGACACACATCAGGCAGGAAGATGCAAATGTGTTTTTTTAGCCCACAGTTTTGTCTGTCAGGCTACATTCAGCCTTATTGGCTGTATGCAGTTTGCAGCAGCTTAAATAACAGATGAAGACTGGGGTGAAATTAAACAACAATCTGAAAATTATTACAGAGCTAGATCCCTATCTCACCTGAAGAGCAGGTACAGGAGAGGAGACAGACTTCAGTACCTCTGGACTATCCTTTAAGCTTCCAGATTAATGGTGAAAATGAGGAACTGAGGCGATGGACTGGGACTGGAAACCAATCAAAGCTGTCCCTCTCTCTCTCACTCTGCTGCTCTGTGAGCACCAACAGCACCTTTTCAGATTTATCATCTCCTAATCGTCCATAAAGCCATCAACAGCAGCCAGTCCTTCAGAGTTATCACAGCACGGGTAAATGAAAGTAAAACTTTAGACTGGTGGAGATCTGGTTGTGTTAAAGACAAATGCTTTGACTTCTACAACACAAAGTCATGTCCAAAGATTCATGTCATGTCTGTACAGCAGCTGTAGATTAGAAATGAGAAACCCTCTGTTAAGCATTGTTTTTCAAGAGGTCAAATAAATCCAGAACCTTTATTGGTTTACCATTCATCAACTCTTTAAATTCCAGGATTTACACCGCTCCCTTCTCCTGTTAAAGGTCCAGTTTTGGCACCAGAACAGAAGAAACGCATAAAACTGCACCAGCAACGTGGTTTATAGCCAGGTTTTAAAGGCTCTCGAGCAAAGAGGGACATCAAGACCTGACTGCTCAGAGATCAAACCAGATCTAAAATTACTGAATACGCAACATTTGTAAATTGGGCTTACATCTAACAGCTTGTTAGGACAGCTTATAAAGACCTAGAATATATATATAGCATGAGTACATTAATTTCAGTCATTAAAATTATTCAGGGAGTTAATTAGGATGTTTTTAGTGCAGCATATATCTGCAGATGTTATGTGTGTTCTGTTTCCATAGTAAACTACTCTGCTAAAACTTGTACATAAATGTCTCTGTCATCATGTAGATATTAAGCATCACAGGCTGACTGGATTAATATTAATGTGCTTTGTGCAGTTTGCTGATTTCACCCTACATGGTTTGTCCTGCATGTTTTTCCAGCAGCTTTAAAAAAACAGGCATAAAACTCTCTGCAGTGACTGAGAGGACACTCTCTTAATTACTTGTGCTGACAATGTGTTGTGTTACTTTGAAAGGATTTGAGCTGTTGGGCTGTTTGTGTGGAGGTGTGGGCTGCAAAGTTAGCCACAAGATGGCGCTGTTTGATGCACGATGTGTCTGTGTGTGAATACTGCAACATCTGCAAACTCGCTAACTGAACAATGACATCTATTTAAATCATGGTCAGATTAATTTGATCTATTAAATGGCATCTAAGTAAACAAC
Organism: Lates calcarifer; assembly: GCF_001640805.2. Lineage (NCBI taxonomy): Eukaryota > Metazoa > Chordata > Actinopteri > Centropomidae > Lates > Lates calcarifer. The sequence goes on along the minus strand of NC_066839.1, from coordinate 4,786,193 downwards.
AGCAACACGGATGAGAGGCAGGAGAGATGGAAAAATCTGTGGTCCGCACAATCAAAGTTCATTTATTATTAGGCCAAATATGTGAATCATTAAGAGATTTAATGAGCTAAGACTTAATTAAAAGTGCATAGGTTTCAAAAGCCTGAGCCATGACAAATCCTTTTAACACCGTTTGCCACCAAGTCATCAGAACCTTAAGGGGAGCTTGGGCTCAGCAAAAGATTTTAAAATGAAGTTCACATTGCAGCCTAACCCTTCCTGTAACCTGCAGAAAACAAAACGCCAAACTCCATTAGAAATCTTCTTGCATTATAGGCTGATAGAACAAGTGATCACACATTCAGATTTGAATTTGTAACCTATTCTGCACACATGATGCACCAAGCAGCACTTCATGAAAGTTCACATCGTCCAAAAATGCACGTTTGGCAATGACGCACAAGAAACCTTAAATTAGCAGATTTCTGAATGGAGTCAGGTTTGCAGACTGAGACTAAAGCCAGTTTAAAGATCCTCCAGGATTTCTCCTCTCAGGCTTTCAAAGAAATTTCACGGTACTTTTCCCTTTTTATTTTTTACTCTCCATTAAACTGACACAAACAAAGCAACAAATGCAGACTGAGAGATGCTGAATTATGGCGAGCTCCTGTATGATCAGAGCCAACTGACGCCCCATGCACACTCCGACCCCCCCCCCTCACTAACCCCCCAGTCTGCCAGCCTGCTGCTGTGTCTGGCTTATCAGCGCTGCTGCTGATGCTGCTGGATGCTGCACGGTGGCGCAGCCCAGATCCAACTGAGGATTTGAGGATGGAAACGTGAAGACAACGGGTCTGTTGGAAGCCAGCTAGTCGGGATGGTTTAACCCAGAGGAACCCCCCTCCCCAGTGTACACTCACGATGTTCATCTGATCCATTACTTTAACCCTATTGAGAAAAAGCCCCGCTGCCTGCCACTCAGCGGACCGTGAAGTCGCCTCTAATAGGAATAGGATTTTATTGATGCGCGTCTCTCTGGATCAGGTGCGCCCGGCATTTCCTCAACTCACCTGGGGTGATGATAATTTCTGTTTATTCCTCTCCGTGAGCCGCAGCGCACAGGTGGTGGTGTGGATTTAAACCCCAAAGTTTGGATCTTCTCTCTTCTCTGGATTCTTTTTTTCCTGACGATAAAGGGGGAGATGGCAGTTGTAGATCGGAGATGCACACGCCTTGTTTAACACATCAGTTAATCCTGGATGGATGCTGTCAGTGTTATCGCGGCTGTTCTGGCAGATGAGTGTGTATCTGAATTCACACCGTGGATACCTGCCGTGCTGACAGATCGCTGCGCGTTCGTCCTGTGCTCGGAGTCCGGCTCGCATGAGAATCACTCCTCGGTCCTTCGCCGGGGAAAGTTTGTGACCGGGACGCGGCGGAGGATGAAGGCAGCGCGCCGTGTTTGGCTTCCGTGAGCTCAGTGAACGTCCCCTTACACGTGGTTTTAAGTCGATTATACTGTTTGCGGATGGGTTTGTGATTCGGTGTTTGGAAGGAGAACTGGAGAATGTGTATCCAGACTGTGGGTTCCTGCTCAGGCTGGAGGGGAGAGCAGCGGACACCCCGATCCCTTCCCGGGACGACAGGTGTTCCGTGTGAACAGGTAGGTTGGCAGCGCGTGGACTTTGCTAACTCTCCGGTCCTGGACTCGTGTCACTGTGAGAAAACAAAGTCACACGGAAAATAAAAGTACCTGCACGAGCAATAATGAGGCCAGTTAAAAGGCTAAAACGGCCCCACGTGTCTGTGTCCTCTGCTCCAAACTCCATTCAGAAAACCTGCGGTTTAGTGCTGCATCTCTTATCGATCACAATCTAAAACATTTCTCTCGTAAATCATCCAGCTGCCACTCTTTCATCCGGAAAACACTCTTTTAACCAGCTGCCTCCTCCTATAGTTGTATTGATTTACCTGTTAGCTACAGGGAAATACCAGGTGGAGCTACTGAGAAGTGTTTGAAAAAGTTGCTACTTAGCAGACAGAGTGCTGCACAGTCAACGCCGAATATACAAAATCAAAACTGTGATTTGTAAAATGTCTCCAGTCGTGTTTTCTCAGGTGAATATGTCTGGTAAAAGGAAAACAAATGTTAAATTGCCAAAACTGTGAATGGCGCATTTGCTGTCATTAGTAAGGTAAACAACCTGCTCATTATGAACGCACTGTTTGTCTTTGAATGCACCACTGATTCAAGATGTCTTCGCTCCTATTTGACGTGTTTAAAACAATACTATCAAATGTAACCGTGTAACTGATGCATGGGATCATTTTTAATTGCTCTCGTTTGTGTGTTTTGTCACAGTGAATCCTGAAGTTTAGCCTTGATAAAATGCACTTTTTGTGCATTTATCCATTAATCAATAAACTTTATCAGGTTTATAACACATTGCTTTTACACTGGTTTTCCCTCTGTACAGCTTTCACTTTAAAAATGAGTCAGTCATTAAGATTACTTTGTTTTAAAAATGCTTTTGTTCCAGACTAACTGCTAAATATATTTCTTTTTTCTTTTAGTGACTTCAGATCCCAAAATGCCGAGCTGTGGATAGAGAGGCTGCCCTGTGGGTCACGCTGACCTGTGTCTACCCCCCTGCACCCCCTCTCCTCATTTCCTAATTCCTTGTTTCCTTTTCTCCTTTGATTAATATCCCCCCTCTTCCTCCCTGCACTCGTTCTTCCTGTCTCTTACTTTGCCCTCTTCTCCAAGTCACCTCTCCTTTCCCCTTCTTTTTTCCCCTCTTCCCTCCATCGCAATCGGCCTCTAACCTCCCCTTCTCCTCCCTCCTATCCTCTCTCCTTCCCTCATTCTCTTCGCCTCTCCCCCCTCCAAAACCCACCACCTCCTCCTCTTCCTCCCCCCACAGCACACATGCAGGCCAAGAAGCGGTACCTGCTCGTGTCTGTGGGGGCCGGTCTTCTCTTCCTCGTCTATCTGTGGGGTCTGCAAATCGGGGAGTTGCAGCAGCAGCAGCAGTCGTACCAGTATCGCCAGTTACCCCAGTACCCCCAGTATCACCAGCAGCAATACCAGTACTACCACCAGAATCAGGACGTGTACCAGCCCCAGCCCCTGCCCCAGAGGAGCCCGTCCAGACCGCCCAGGCACTGGCCGGAGACGACCAAGCTGCTGGAGCCGTACCTGGAGGGGGGAGAGCAGGAGGTAGGCTGCACCGGTTTACAGGGAAAGTGGAATCCTCCATCACAAGTCAAGGGCTTTCATTCAAATTCACAGCAAAATGCACAAATATAAGCGTCGTCATGATGCAGAAGGCCCCTTTCTTAGTGGTATTTTAAATGATCAGAAGAGGACCATACTTTTTAAACTTGCAGTAGCTCAGGTAAATAAATTCTTGTGGTTTTAAAGATGAACGATGAGCTTGTAGCTCGACTCAAAGCTTTAGGGAAGTGGTTGCAAGTCGCAAGGGTTCGCAAAATGATTCATTAGGTGATTTAACAGGTAGGAAATAAGTGAAAACTTGCTACATTTCCGCCACACAAATTCTGTTTATTTTTTTCTGGCTTTTCTCTGATATTTGCTTGAATGATAGTTTTACATCTTCAGGCCTCTGAAGCTGTTCAGAAAGGAGCATCTGTGGCTGAACAGCTCACAACTTTCAACTACAATCACTTTATCTATTGTTGATCATTTTGATTTAAATTGAAATATGGCATTACTGTCACAAAACAAAGTTTCGGGAACACATAGTTCAACTTTTTTGAGAACGACCTTTTTTTTTTGTCCTCTGTATCGGCAACCCCACTGTGCCTCAGTGAATTTTTTTCATGCAGTGCTGTCTGCTTTTATTTTTGGCTTTATGTGATCACCAGTGTATAGAGACTGGTAACATGGGGAGAGAGAAAGAAATGTGATGCAACAAAAGCCTCCCAGCCAGGAGTTGAACAATGGACGTTGCAGTTACATGGTTCGCCTTAACGGTTGGCGCCCTGATTCTGTGCTGTCTGTCTGGTTTTACTCGCTTAACTGAGACTTGACTTTGCTGTAAACCTGTTCATAGGTTTATATGTCTGGTGTGTGTCTGTGTTCACAGGAGGACAGCCCTCAGCTCCATCACCAGCACACCTCCCCTCGCGAACGCCGGGCGATCCGCGACAACATCTACAAGAACAAGCGCTGCCGCATGGAAACCTGCTTTGACTTTGCTCGCTGCCAGTCAGGCTTCAGGGTTTACATCTACCCTCCGCAGAGAGGAGACGAGATCTCAGAGACCTACCAGAAGATCCTGTCGTCCATCGAAGAGTCTCGCTTCCACACCAAAGACCCGTCGAGGGCCTGTCTGTTTATTTTGGCAGTGGACACGCTGGACAGGGACCAGCTCTCTGCTCAGTTCGTCCAGAACGTGAGGTCCCGCATCCAGAGTCTGCCCACGTGGAACGATGGCAGGAACCACCTCATTTTCAACCTCTACTCTGGCACCTGGCCGGACTACACAGAGGATCTGGGCTTCGAGGTGGGCCAGGCCATGCTGGCAAAGGCCAGCGCTGACGTGGTCAACTTCCGCACAAACTTTGATATTTCCATCCCTCTGTTCTCCAAGGATCACCCGCTAAAAGGAGGGGGTATGGGTTATCTGACACTCAACGATGCGCCGCCTTCCAGGAAGTACCTGCTGGTTTTCAAGGGGAAGCGCTACCTAACTGGCATCGGCTCTGAGACGAGGAACGCTCTATATCACATCCACAATGGGGAAGATATTATTCTCCTGACCACATGTAAACATGGCAAAGACTGGGAGAAACACAAGGACTCTCGCTGCGACAGAGATAATGAAGAATACTCAAAGTAAGACATACTTTTTTGATCTCTTTGCCTTGTTTTTGCTGCTTCTGGTTGTGCATTTATGTCCATTTGAAAGCATCTCGTCACTTCAGAGTTGCTTCTAACTGGTTTTCTGTCCTGCAAAGAGAGCAGAGAGGCTCCGTTCTAGCAGGCATTAGCGCTGTGGCAGTTATCTCATTACCAGGTTTTATTTGCTGGTTATTTCAAATGCAGCGTTTGTGCATCATTACAGCTCCTCACAAGTGATTGTTGTGTTTGTGTGCAGCGGTGTGTGTGTGTTTATCATTACAAATCTGGCTTATTGGCTGAAAACTCTCCTGCTTGAGAGTGATGGGTGAGTGTGGCTGCTGTGCACGAAGCTCCTGCTGTTTGTGTGAGTGAAACAGGTTTGATGCTTTCATGTACGTATTTCACAATTGTCAGGGGAGTCGAATTTCACTGTTGTGCTCCTGAGACAAAATGCTCTAAACATGCAAGTGTGTGTGTTTGTTGTTCATATAGTTTACTGTATATGTGAGAGAGAGAGAGAGGAGAGAGCCGTCGACTGTTGAGAGAAAGGAAAGTTTTGTCAGCTCAGCAGTTGGTCGAGAGAAAAGTGATCTGAGCCGAGAAGAGTTCACCTTTTGAAAATTTTAGCGAGAGCTGACAGTTGAAAGAAGTGAAAAGCATCACATGTGGAATGAAATGGGAACAACATTCCCCCCCCCCTATAAGATATGTTTCCCAAGGCCCAAAGGAAAACCGCTGTGGACCCAGAAACCTGCACCTGAAATTTTACGTACATCTGCATACAGTGCAGTCTGCAATTATTAGGACTGTGACGCATCTACATTTTACATATCGTAAAACAGTGACTGTGAGGTTAAACTGCTGACATTAACAGTGTTTGATGATGTTCTCATCCCTGTTTTTATACAGTCCTCCAGTTTTAGGCCCATGCAGCCGGACAGCAACCCAAACATACAGACAAGGCAGCAAAGGGCTTTTTAGGGCAAAACAGTTGAATGTTGACTTCACTAACCTCAATCTGACAGATGTGTTTCACATGATAAACATCAGACTGAGGTGAGAAGTGAAGATGGCGACATACAGGCCAGGCAGAGCATGGGGACGATACCAAGTCTCTGAGCGTTGGAGACTTAAGCTAATCCAGGGAACTGGTTAATGTAAAACTGTGGCTCTTAGTCTCACTGCAACAAAGGGAGGCTTTTTCTTTAACAGCAAACTGTACATTAACAGGGTTTTTTTTCCATTCATAAATGCTTTTGGTAAAACTGGTGGTTTTAGGAGCTGTTGGTTGCAGCCTTTGTGGAGAAGAAAATGGTTTTAGTCTCAGTTAGGTTACATAATTCATGTAAAAGGTGTTATTTTGCAGAACTGAAATAGAAATCGCCAGTGTACACTGCCTGCTGCATAATACACAAAGGTTGAAAGTGCTTAAGAGGCTCCTCCACTAAATAAATAGTGCATTAGTCCATTGTGTGTGTCTGTCTGGTATTGTCTGAGATCCAATACCAAAATCAAAGAGCTCATCCTGACAGTAGAAGCAAATTTTACTCTAAATGGTGCTTTGATTTCTCATTTCTATCTTCTCTCTCATCCCCATTCGTCATTGATTGAATGAGTTTACTTAACAACTTATTTCAAGAAACTTTGAAAGTTGCAAGCTGTCTGACTTTTCAGAAAAATAATTTTGTGGATCTGATCAACTATTTAAAAAAAAGCAGTAATGGTTTGGTATCAGTTATTAAAATGAGATTTGTTGTGTGCAAACAAAGAAAGCTCAAAAATACGTTGGCGAGTGGTCGTTACTGTTCGTTGAATATCAACAGGAGTTTAAATTTGAAAACTGTCCACGAAAACCAACATTACAGACAGGCTGTTTGTAACTTTAAACCACAAATTCCTAAGGTCATAGGTCGATTTAAAGGACCAGTCTGTAAGATTTAATGGCACCTAGTGGTGAGGCTGCACATTGCAACCGACTGAATACCCCTCCCTTCATCCTTTCCTTTCCAAGCGTGTTGAGGAACCTGTAGTGGCCTTCAGGTAACGTAAAATGCAAAAGACCCAATGTCGAGAGTTTGGTTTGTCTGCTCTGGGCTATTGTAGAAACACAGTGGTGCATATGGTGGCCACATAGATCCCCCTAAATCCAATGCACTGGTCCTTAAAAACGCTTAGATCGGAATCAGGGGGTAGTGAAAACCATCTGGGAAACAGGTAACAGGTATTTTAATGTAAGAACAATAAGCACAAGGGATTATTAGGAAAAGTACTTGCCAAAGTGTTATTTAAATCACCAAAAAGCCAAACATCGTCTGTAAATTAGGTGCCTTGTCTCTGAGTAGTTCAGGTCATTATACAGAAAAAGAATCTGCTCTCTAACTGAAGGAATGAGCCACTTTCATGCCTCTAACCTTTTTCTTGTGTAAACTTACTGAGCTTCACAATCTTTTGAATCTTGAAGTTGTGGCTGTGAAAGCCTTCCTGCCTGTTTGCAGCTGCCTGTTCTGGTGTTTTACAGACAGCACATCGATACAGACATCACCCAGTGCAGTCGAGAGGGTGGGGGTGGGGTTCCTGCTGCGAGGCTCCCTGATGGGAACAAAAACCAACGAGGATCCCGAAGCCTCGGGGTGGTCGATAATTGCCCTCCAATTGAATTAAGCTGCGAATGAAGGGGATAGATAGAGATCTCACCTCCCACTGAGCGCCGCTGGATTGAAGTCGGGCTGTTTTACTGTACATAGATAACAGCCGGCTAAACCAATTAGAGCCTCGCTGTATAGAAGTGTCTCCCCAAAGAATGTTTGATATCGGAGGCTGAGGGCTCAATTTACAGAGCGGCAGATAAAAACGCTTAATTCAGATCGCTGTCATGTCTTTCGAGGCGGCTTTCATGGTCAAAAGAGAGAAGGGAAGAAGAAAGAGGAGCGTGAGTGATGGTCAGACATGATGAGAGGTGGTCGCGCTGACTGTACAGTAAATCCATAAACATTTCCCTTCATCTTTCCTCTCTGCTCATTGACCCTCTCTCCTCTTTAGTATCTATAGGGACTATAATCTATTTTAGCTCCTTCTTTCCTCCCTTGCTTCAGCTTAACTTATTAGCCCTGTGGCAGTGCTGGAACAGACGGCCTTTTAATGTACCGGATGTACATACACAGATCAGCTACAACATTAAAAGCAGTCACCAGTTTTAATGCTGTGGTTGAATCCACTACCACTGGATTACCACCACAGCCAGTCCTCTTGAAGAGATCCTCCACTCCCCCAAGAAACCAAACAAGTTTTAATTATTTATGTTATTCACCTAGTTTATATGCATTTATCTCACATCAACTCAGTGTCTCTACTGTGTTTTGCTGTTATTTACATTCGTGTTTCTCGCCTCTGTGCAATATGACGACATATATCTGATGAGGAAGTAAAAAGGTCTGTCGCAAAATGCTTCTGTTTATGGAAATATTTTGATGACGGTTTGCAATCTTACACGCCACCACATGGATGCAGGCGAGTGAAGATGAGACAGAACCAGGCAGCTCCGAGCAGGAGGGAGGACGAATCGGTTTGGTGATGAAAGGTCTGACAAAGACCAGAAAACCAAGTCAAACACCACAAACCTCCTCTACCTCTTCACAAGAACCACGTGAAAGAGTATTGAGAGTGTTTACCATCAGGTGCTGAAAATAAACCCCAGAGTCCGGGCAAAGTGGCGACAGTGACGACGATGCTAGCTGCTCTTCTGCTAACGGCGGGGAAGCTAGTCGTGGCCAGAGCACAAGCGGACCTCCTGTTCTTACCCCCAACAAGCACAGGAAGAGGCCAGGCTTTGACCCAAAGCACCAGACAGACATCGAGGTCTAACAGGAGAGTGTTCTGACACACTCTGTGCTGCCAGCGTGTGTTGTCTTTATTGTATTAACAGGACATAACGTATAATACAAATATAACATCTCTGATCATGATGGATCATGATTTTACACCGAAGTGCTACTTTGTCATCATTCGACAGCTCTGTTTCCATCACTAATTGTTTCATAATAAGCACGTAAAGGCACTGAATGAATTAGTCATAATGTGCTCTTTCCGTTCAGTGTTTCTAATTTGATGCGTCCCAGTGTGCATGAAAATACTCAGATGGAAACACAGCTGCTGTCACATCTGTGAATGTTTGGCAGCTGCAGAATTCAATATGTATGACGGGAGAAAAGTGTCTGACTGTATTAATTTAAATGTCAGCCGCGGTCATATGGGTGGCCTGTGCTGTCGATGTGTAGTAGAGTGGAGTGTGTGTGTGTGTGTGTTTAGTTATTTCTTCCCGGCCTTGTTGTGAGATGTTCTATTAAAGCACATCAAAAGTCAATGTCCTCTCTCCTTGTTGGCGCTTATCTCCCTCACTCCCCTTCCTCCTCACTTCACCTTCGTCTCTCTCATTCTTCTCCTCCTCCTCCCTCTTCCATCCTTTCCTTCTTTCCCTTATCTGTCCTCATCCTCATTCTTCTCCCTCTCCCTCTTTTTTTTATCCCCCTCTTCCCTTCTCGCCTGCCGAGCTAAACTAAACCATGGAAAAGGTTTTACTGCTGTCTCAGTGCATCTTTGATGCAAGTCATGATGAAGAGCACCACGAGGAATAACAACAGAGTCTGCCAGTTTCAGAGCCAAATTCAGGACTTTTAAAGAACTTTAATGTGTGACCAATTTAAGGACCTAATTAAAGAAACAAAAAGCAGGCTATACCAGTCTGTTTTTAAAATTGTGTAGCAGAAGAACAGGAAATGAACTCTTAAGAAAAAAGAAATTCGATAAAATACGTTTTTTTAGCGTAAATATGAAGTGATATGATGTGAGAAATAATCTTATCTTATGTGTTTTGAGCAGGATTGACAGAGTTCACTTTTGCATACAGACAATCTCTTGAATAGTTTATAAAACATCTCCATATTTCTTCTTATCCAACAGTGCTGAGCTGCAGGAAGCTGAAGACAGTGAGCTGTAAATGTAGTGACCACCTTTGGCCAAATCCGGCCAATGAAGAAATAATAAGAGATTAATATAAAATTTATTAGGACTTATAAATAACCATCATAACATGGTACATAAACTGATGAAAATAGTAAATCTTGACAAATGATAAACATTTCTTATTGCCTCATTACTTAAACCAATAACAGTTGTGCTGGATGTGTGTGTGTGTGTTTGTGTGTGTGTTTCTTGGGGGCCTTTTAGCGCCTACAGATTTTCTCAGCCAGCAGAAGACAGCAGCAGAACTCATCAATACATTGAAGGTGTCTGCCAAGGCTGGTTGGAGGGTAAAAAGAAGCTCTATTGATCAGGTTTGAGTTGACCACCACGGCCAATCAGCAGATGAATAGAGGTTAATGGTTGTTCTCAGTGTGTGTGTGTGCGTGTGTGTGAAAGCCAGACATGGATTGGCATTTAGTACGACGAGGCCTTGGCATTTATTTTAGCTGACCCTCTGTCAGTCTTAATGGGAAAAAGAGGTTAATGTATCAGAGGCCGAGCAGTCGCTGTGAAGATCGCAAACGAACTTCGGATTGATTGAATTAACTTTTTGTGGAATAGCACAGAACGAACGGAGGTGTTGGATAAATCCCAGACTACTTAATGTTCAATCTAATGTTGTTAACTTTGAAGCATATCATGATGCGTCAGAGCCAAACTGACTGATTAGAGAACATCAGGAACCAAATGACTGGGGCTCATTATCAGTTTTCAAATAAATAAATGAATGAATAACTAACATGTCAGTTTACAGTACTTGGATGATGAAAGAACTGATAAATAAAGAGAAAACTCCAGCTGAAATCTTGTTTTAAAAGCTAGAATTTGAAGCTGAAACACAGCCTGTGGTTAATAGAAACTAAAAACTATGTCAAATTTTGAGTTTCTTCTTTCAGCTAAATGGTGAGTGGCCATTCCTCACCACAGCCAGCTGTAACAGCGCACACTGGAAGAACAATCTCTTTGTCTGGGGAAAACAACTGTGCTGTCTGTCTGAGGAAAGGTTGTCATTTTCTGCAGCCGTACGAAGCGTTGCCAGCCTTCTCTCTCAGCCACACATCACTTTCTCTCTTCGAGCACCCAGAAAATGAGCCCAGAACACAAGTCAGCTCAATCATTTTTTTCCCTCCGTCTCCTCCTGCTGATTTCCACCTCTCTGCCCACCTCTCTCTAATTTCTTTGTTGTCGTTTACTGTCCTTCTCCTTCCTCCTTCTCTCCCTCTCTATCCATTTGCTAGTCAAGAACTGATGATCAGTTGAGTTGAAGTAAGGGTTTCGCAGGTCGTTCCAGGATGTCTGCCATCCATCCTCGCCGAGAGCGACGGCGAGGACAGAATTAGAGAGGCGGTAAAATAGTGGAAGCGCTGTGTGGCAGGATGGATTGCAGAGTGAATCCATCAGGTTTCACGCAAACTGCTCTTTAGTCGCTACAAGAAAGAGAAAGAGAGAGAGATGTTTAGGAGAGAGAAACAGAAGTGTTGTTCCTCTACGACTTTTCATTTGCTTCATGTCAGTGTGTATATTTGTCTCTCTTGAGCTGAGAAATGGTCCAAAAAGCAGAAAGACGGTCATTTTCTTTACTGTGGCGTTTCACAAACATTTGAAGCCGTAGATCCTCAAACAGCAGAAGTATGCACCTTTCCTTTCCTTTGTAGTTCCAGGGACTCATACAGAACTATTTTAGTTGTGGTTGATTTAGTATTGAACAGCAGTGATCTCTCCTCTGTCGTATTGAGACTGGATGTTTCACAATATCAGAGGAAACCATCACTTTCTAAGAAGCCTTTTATAGAGAGTTTTATATTAAACTAATGACTTTATTAATGGTTAATAAATCATATTCTTATCCTTTATGGATGGCTTTAACATTTATAACTGTATTAATAATTTACTAGACAGTAAGATGTGGGAACCACACAGTGACTGTATCGGACTGTTTCTTATGTTTGACTTGGAGATACATGTGGAGGTATAAACATGTGCATAAACTGCTGGAATGATTGACTGTAATATCCCAGCTCTACATGTGAAGTCTTTTGTTATGTGGCTTCCTTGTTTTTTATTCTCGTGTGGATCTGACTTGTGTTACTTTTGAGGATAACCAGTAGATTGGGGATAAAATCTGTGTATCCAGTGGGAAAAACACAGATTTTTGGGTTGGTGGTTATAGTTAGGTTTATGGTGAGTCTCCAAGAAATGAATGCAAGTCTTTGTAAACTCCACCTAAGTAACTGAAGTGGAAATCTGTTAAATCTAAGTGTTGTTGGCCTTTATCTGGTTGTATTAGCTTTGCTCCAGTCGTATGTTGTTAATGTAGTAACAGTCACATTGTCGTTTCTCAGTCTGTGTCTAATTTAGATGTAGTGACTCAGTTTGATGGTGAAATAATCATGTGTGGATTGAACAGCATTATCAGTGATTAGGATCCAGTTTTGCTCTGGACTCTGATACCAGACTCTGGTGCAGGGAACAGACACTACGCTTGTTTTTCCTCGTGACGACTGAGGGGTCGATCAGAGCTGAGAAACTGGCAGATAAACTGCTGCGATTAAAGCAGATTAAAGTTTTATGTCGTGTGATAAAATGGAGTGAAACAACATGGTCCACTCTTGTTAAGGAGATCAGTGTGTGTTGCTGTGTTTGTCTACGTGGGTTCTTGACTGGGGGACAACATGTCAGTTATTGATTGTATTTTCACTGCAGCTGCATCCATTGAACTATTGCAGAGAGGTCAAGGTTTGGTTAAAGTCAGGTGACAAGTGCGAGCTGGTTATCGTTAAGGTTAGAGCAAGACAGTCGAGAATCAATGGAAGTCAGTTAAACGTCTCTATAAATGAGTGTGTGTGTGTGTTTCTGAAATGAGTCATTGGTAAAAATGTGTCTAAGTGTGTGAGTTTACACACTGTCTGACACCTTGTGTACTATAACTTGCCTGTGTGTATGCTGTCAGTTTTCATTAGCCTAGGTACACACACACACACACACACACACACAAGATACACTCCTGCAGGCATAACCAGTGAGAGTTGAGAGTCTCTTTGCAATTAGTTTGTTTTTAGCTGCTACATTTATTCCACTTTTCTTTGAGTTGAGCTCTGAAACCATCGCCTGCAGTAAAAAACACCCCCCCAGCTGTAATGGTTACCAGCTCCAGTGGTTCTGCTCCGCTGACCTCTGACCCTCCTGCAGAGGACGACATGACCGTCCCTCACAAGGATCAATTAAATATCATGTGTTTACATGAACTGTTTTGTATTTTCCAAATCATTTTCTTATGTGCGACTACAAGAAAGGTCAAGTATTATTAAAAAATATGAATAATTTTGCAGTGAAGCCTAAATTTGTTATAGCAGCTTGGGAACAGACAGTAAGTACTGACAATAAAGTATTTATCTATGAAAAACACTGTGTTCATGGAGGAAAAAAAAACAAATAAAAAAACAATAAAAGTTTTATTATCCCATAAACAAATCTGCTGCTTTGTATATTTTTTTGTATCAGAGGAGAAGGAAGCTTCCACACACACACACACACACACACACACACACACACACACACACACACACACACACACAGATAATGGCAGTATGGGATGTGCTTAATTAAAACTACGTAGCTTGTAAACCTGGAGAATCTGGGGGTCACAATGGGAGTTTAGCAGTTAACCACCACATGCAGCTGTTTCTTGTTAAAGCTGACAAACACACATTTCTATATATAATGTATGTTTAAAACAAACACACACACACTGCACCTTATGCTGGAGGGAGGCGACTGTTTAATAGTTTCAGTATCGCCACCATAAGCTCTTCTCACTCCATAACTCTGTCAGCAGGGATTTACAGCTCATTGGCTCTCATTATGAAAATGTGATATTGCACTTGAAACCCTGAGGCTATTCTTGGCCTATGGACTTCTGCTGTGTCATGGTTTATAGAAGAGGGTGGGGAGACACAGCCGACAGCCTCCTCGTCCTGCAGGTCCACAGAGGTGGAGACACTAGCATCAGTTCACCATGGGTCGTTCACCAGGTGCATCATGCATTATGTTTATACTAGTTGGCTGCTGCTCACCACAGACGAGCTAGCTACAAGTTTGAAATGCAGTAATCAGTATTTTTGTTTTGACAATATATATTAACTGATGAATCTGCTGATTGTTTGTTTGTAGTTTGTTTTAAACTCAAACATTTTCAAAAAAGCAGCAAATTTACAACATTTTCAGTTGAAGTCATTGAAGTCTTTTTATCAGACAGAGGAGATGAGAGTGACGACACTCTGCAGGTTGAAACGGTTGAAGTGTCTTTAAAGTGTGTTTGTGTGTAAATATGATCAGAATAGATGAAGTCTTATCTGTTTCTCTCCTCAGGCAGATAGAGTCAGATCACTGCTGCTTATCACCTGCTCTCTCAACAACCCAGCAGTCTGCTCCCTCCATCCCTCTCTTCTCTTCTTTTCTGCCTCTCTCTCTTCTTTTTTTGTCATCTATACTTTCTTGTATTTTCCTTTCCCCTTTTCTTTCTCTCCTCTGCTTCTTCCCCTTTCTCCTTTTCATTTCCTCCTCTCCTCTTTCATCCCCCTTCTTCTTGCCATGTTTCTTCTTCTTTTTCTGTCCTTTTCCCCTCTGTATCCTCATTTCCTTTCCTCTTCTCTTCACCTCTTTCCTTGCTTCTTGTAATTTCCTCACCTTCCTCTTTCCTTTCCTTTCCTTTCCTCTTACATCCTTCTGTTTCCTTTCTTTGTGTTTCTTTTCCTTTCTTGTCATTCCTCATTTTTTGTTCCCTCTTCATTTCCTCTTATTCTCCTCTCCTCCCTTTGTCTTTCTCTCCTTCTCTCTCGTTTCCTACCCTCCTCTTTCCTCCTTTTCTGTCATGTCCTTTTCCTCTGCTTGTTACCTCGCCTCCTCTTCTCATCTCTTCTCTTCCACTAATTTCTCATCTTGCCCCTCCCTTTCCACCTATCCTTTTATTTCCTGCATCCTTCTCTCTTTTCCTTCTTTCCATCACTCTTTCAAACCCTTTCTCCCTCGTGTCTTTTCCTCCCTGTCTCCCTCCTTTCTCTCAGTCCCTTCCTCATTTACTTACCAGCTCATTCTGTTTTTTTTTCTCCTCTCAGTCCTCACATCTCTGTCTTTCTCTCTGTCGTGGTGTGAGGTCCGGCGTCGGTCTTGTAGCGTGACAGCAGGTTGAGGAGCGGGTCGTTCCAAGGTCGGGATCAGACTGAAATAGGGCTGTGTGATGATAGTGTGTGTGTGTGTGTGTGTGTGTGTGCTTGATGCTTGTTAGTTCATCCTTACATGCTGAGAGCTTTGATGTGCCTGAGGCGAGAGATGCCTACACACACACAGAGTCATAAATACAGAGCAGAAATAGCCTCCGGGTTGTCGAGGTGAAAATGGTCCAAGGCCTTTTGACTCCTGGCGGCAGAAATGTAACCGACCAGTTCTTCTCTGTCTGGTCTTTCCTACATGATATAAATGCTGTTTTCTGTGTCCAAATAATTCACACTGACAGTAGTTTTAGTTTTAGTTTTACAGTGTAGTAAATACCTGTTGAAATACCTTTCCTTTGCTCTACATTAAATATGTAAATATTATATTTATAATGGATTTTAATATGGCCCCGATACCAACATCTCTACTACCTACTGAAGGTTCTAGTTCAAAACTGTTCAGATGATATGCTGGGTAATGTGGACAAAACACAACGAGAAAGGACCAGGATTTGATTGGGTTTATTCTGGACAGTACGATCCTTTAAAATATTCCTGGATCGGTCTTGATACCAATCCATAGCACTGCCTCAGGACGTCTTTATTAATTAGCTCTTGTTATTAAGCTTGTGATGCAAATATGATACAAGGATAGCAAGTCAAGTGGAAAATAGACACTATGAGTCATAATGGATAGAAGAAAAATATTAATAAACGCACATGATATTTAGTTTTACTAAACAGCCTAATATTCATTTATTTGCATCAGGATTTATTGTATAATCCTGTTTCCGTTTAGGTTTATCTGTTCTGTACACGGACTCATAAAAGTAAAGTATTCCTGTCTGTGGCTGCGCTGCTGTGTTGGCAGATCTAACCTGTTCTAGTAATTGAATTGTGTTATTTTTAATGGAGCCATATGTTGTTCCTGCTGACTGTGGCACACTCCAACACATCACACACAAACTGTGCTGCTGCTGTTTGACACCTTGTCAAGATTTCCTCTGGATATTTTGTGTCGGTGGCTAATTCTCAGACAGATCTGCAGCTCAACTTTTATTTTCCCTCTCACTTCTCTCTCCGCCTTCTCACCGTTCATAGAAAAGAAATGAATAAAGGAAGAGAAGGAGACCTCTGATATTCTACAACAGCAAAAAAAATAAAAAATAATAAAATAACTACAGAATATGTATATAAGACATTTTCAGCTCACTGAGGCAAATGATGCTCAACCATGCTAGAACCAAAGCCTCTCAGGTTTTTAAAAGATTAAAAAGATTGTTGATTGTTAAATTTCTGAATAGTATCAAACCTGTTCCAACCTTTTTTTAGGTCTAAAATAAACACAACATGAGTTTGCCACAGGCTCCCCAACCTTCTCCAAACTTCTGCCAAGAATGGAAAGTTAACCAGAAGAATAAATCATTTCTCTACAAATCTACTAAGTGAAAACATCAGTGAAAAACTTGTGGTAAATTTCTGTCATTTGTTTTGAAAGCAAATGTGTGAATCTCAGTCCTCTCTCTGTTCACCGAGCCTCGTGTCTGTGATGTGATGACACCAGTTTGTCTTTCGACTAACTTCTGTTTTCAGTCGTGACCTGCTTTGCGTGTGCATTTCAGTGTGTGTGTGTGTTTGTGTGCAAGCACGTGCGCACACCATCACCGCCGTCTCCTGTGACCCCGTCTGCTATCTGCTGACAGCTTCCTTGTTGTTTTGTTTATTTCACGTCGCCATGTATTTGTTCCATATGCATATGCATGAGCAAACACACACACACACACACACAAACACACACACTCACACTAATGCAATTTTCCCTCCTGCAGCACAAGCGATGACACATTCCCCTTTGAGTGCTATGGCTGCCGATTGGAAACTCAGACACACTCTCAGAAGTGAGCGTTCAAAGTCGTTTCTGTTTGTAAACGCTGAAGGCGAATTGGCCACGGCTGCTTCTCAGACGCTCCGTGTCAAAGCTGTTGGAGGGCTGGAGAATAAGAAAGCAGTTTAATCGAAAGTCTAATCTCCATTCTTATTACCTCCCACTTCTTCTTCTAACTGTGGTTTGTGTGTGTGTGTGTGTGTGTGTGTCTCGCTTTGACGGCTCAGAGTCGTGTTCATCTCCACTCCTGTCACATCTGCACTGACACACACTCATTGGGTTTCTGATGAATACTTAAACTGTATTTCCAGAGCATGTTACATATTATTATTGTTTTCAGTAGAAGAAATATTTCAGTTTCCTTCGTGTTAATACAGCCAGACCAATCGCCACAGCGCTGGAAGTTATGTGATGGTGATTATGACGGGAGCAAAGGAGGAAGTCAGGTGACGTAGTGTGAAGAATGACGTGTTAGGAGACTGCCAGTGTGAAAGTGATCATCACCTCTGCTTCTTTCACCCCTGACCTTTCCACAACTTTAACCGTGTGTTTATTACTGTAACCATGACGACGAAGGACCTCTAACCACGAGGAAGTACTACCCCAAACTGCGATGTTTTCCTAAACCTAAACAGGTGTTACCATGACAACAACATGATTACAGAAATATCCAGTCTGATATCTCTTGGTCTTTCAGCCCTGGTTCGGTCCACCAACTCCTAAGACAAGAACTTGGCTCTCTTTGGCTCGTTAGATGTTTACATCTCTACACTTGTTTACCTCAGCTCACAGCCATTTGGCTCTGAGCAGATAGTGTACAATCAGTGTGTGTGTTGGGAGCTGCTGCCCACAGTTTCCTGGGGGGGGGACCAAAACACTGAGCTGAAAGCTGAACAGAGCTGCAGACTGTTGATTCTCAGTGGGATCAGCAAGACTAGAGACGATTTCACTCTTAGCAGGAGGCATTCAGTTCAATGTTAAAACTATGATTGGTGCTCAGGGAACCTTTAGAGCAGTGCTTTGGAAATGAGCAGGTATTAAACATATAACCATGTGTCCACTAAAACACTGTCTCAGTGATCCATCACACACACAGCAGCTTAACCTGCACAGATACTCAGTTGTAAATATCAAACATGTCCGATATGACTTGACTCCGTGTCTCGTTGTCCTGATTGAATCTGAAAACTTTATACTTCCAGGTGGATGAGCATTGGTGCCAACTGAGCTTCAGATCACGGTTTCCCCAACGTCTAAATATGTTTACATCATCCGAGTTATCCTCCGGTGTATCCCAGGCTTAAGTTATGAAACCATCTAATGGGAATCGGATGGGATAAAGACCAACTTTAAAATTCTGTGAATATTTTATAAATGATTTCTCTGACATTCCCCCTGTTGACATGAGTGCACAGTCTGACCCTGTGGTTTTACAGATACTGAAGTTTAGCAGCTTAAAATTATGAAATGCTGCAGGGGAAGTATGAAGGCATAAAATGGAAAGTGTCAATGTCAGTAGTGGGATCATATTTACATGAGCACACTCATACAGCACAAACAGCCTGGAGGTGGGTTTTGCCTTGTATCTATGCTTTCCTACAGAGGACAAATATAGCATTATCTAAGAGTGGCTACCATCACAAGTTTCTTGCTGTACTGTGCACTGAGCAACTTTCATGATAAAGTGAAGTGGGAGCAGTTATTTTCAGGTGTCCAGCTGTCCGAAAGTAAGGAGCTTTCCCACTCGAATCGTGAGAAAAATGCAAAACTACTCGTCATTTTTATTTATGTTTTTTTAAAAAATTTGTACGCAGATTAAAGGTGCTATATGTAAGTTTTTGCTATCGCTACATAGCCAACGTTAGCATTAGTAGCCGTCTAGTTCAGCATCAAACTTTCTTCCTCCACTCACTAAAAACTGTCTCCAGAGGTGGACGCCAATGTTAACTCTTGATTTGCTTCTTTTTCTATCACTTTTCTTCCACCGAAGTTAGCATGCTAACCAGCTAGCTTCTGCCTGTCCCTTTGTGATGGTGAGTCACTGTAGCATCCAGTCTGCCCTCAGTACAACATGAGAGGATGAAGAAGTAGCGCTGCTTAGAGGACGTACTCTAACCTCTTGTTATGTAAACACGATGATGGCTGAAGCTCTTGGTGAGTAAACAGCTGTTAATGCTAACATTGGCTATGTAGAAATAGCAAAAACCCATAACTGTAGACCCAATCTTTTAACTGGTAAGTGCAGTCTAACTGTATAATAATCTTCAGTTATCCAGGAGACTCCTGTGTTTACATGTTGTTGAACACTGAGGTCCCCATTACAGGAAATCTTTCAAGTACTGCTGATACTTAAGCTTCTTTGCCATTTTGCTTTAAACTGTGTAAATATGAGGCAGTTAACCTTCCCTGTTAAATGAAAGGTTTAAAAACACATGCACACACAGAGACACACACAGAGACACACACACACACTGTGTTGGATGTGTCTGCGTTGATGCTGTCCAATTACAGGCCAGGATCAATGGCCTTGTCATGCTGCTGCAAAAGGTCGCTTATGTGAGTACACACACACACACACACACACATTACCGTCATTCCTGGTTTGTGAGGTCAGGGCCATCCATCAGGGTTCGTGTCGAGTTTTGTTCGGTGTCAGTTTGCTCTGTCACCGCTCCCAGGCTGACTTTTTAAACACCCCTAAAAGCAAGGACTGTTTGCTTACCCCCCTAAAGAGACAGGGAGTGATACCAAGACACACACACACACACACACACACACACACATGCAGAAATAAAAAGAGGAAAAAAGAGACACTCGAGGAGCAGAAGCCAGAGAAAAGATGTAAATAAATCACGCCAAGGTTGTGGCCTTCCTGTGTGAAAATGACGTCCGTCTGCAGTGCGAGGGGTAGAGGTGGAAACTTTTTTAATACACGTGAGTTGTTCGTCGTTACTGCCCGACACGCCAGACACACTCTTACAGTGTCAGGGGTGTGTGTGCCTGTGTGTGTGTGTGGGATTGATGGAGGAGGTGAGAGGAGGTGCAGAGTGATGCTTTAAAATGCCTCTCCAGCTGTGCATTGGGGAAAATGGAGCTAGCTGTCATTTGCATTTGTAGCTCAAGGACGAGAGTAACATTAACCGAGCGAAAGGGATCACTCTGATGGCAGCACGCGCTCAGATGCACACGCATGTTTTTGTGTTACTATACAAATGAGGACCTTCCACTGGCCTTATTCAACCCATAATATTCAAATGCTGGTTTTAGTTCTAGTCGTACACTGAACCCGAATGAACTCTAAAGTAAATCACTGATCTAAACATTTGATTAGACAAATAGTATTGGCACACAATTAAAAGATGCCAAAGTACAAAACATGCAAATAAAAAACAATGTTCAACTGAATGTTTATGTGTTAAACCCACATTAGTCATATCCATACACACCTACCTCAGTTAAGAAAAGAGTACATTTTCTGTAAAAAGAATACCATCCAGATTCATTTCTTTGTTTTAAGAAACAAAGCAGAAAAACAATATATTGTCCTAGTTGATTTGACAGGTGACAAACCTGAAAAATTAATAGAGAGACAGATTGATAATGCCCGATCCGTAGAGCACGAGGGGTCACTGAATAGCCACAGTCACCAAATCTCAGCCCAGCTGAACACGTGGAAGATTTTGGGCTGTCGTGTTACAGCAAATGAAGGAATATCTTTTTTTAATTAATGGTGTTCAGTCCCTCCAGTAGAAGAGAATCAATGCCAAGGAGCAGTGAAGCTGCTCGTGGTCGCCCACACCTTACTAAGATACTTAACGTTGGTTTTTCCTTTAATTCGTCACCCATCTGTATATTGGCTGACCATGCAAGTTATCATGACTTTCCAGTGCCAACATAATTGAGTTAATTTAGAAACAGTGTCTGCATTACATGGTTTGTAAGGGGAATGACAGCCTCATTTTCAACTGTAAAACGCCCCATTCAGTTTGTATCTTAGTCACAACTCTTTAAAAAAGTATATCAGGTGCTTATTGAAAAACTATTCCTATCCTATTTTCTAAACTCTCAAATATTAATATCAGCACCGTGATAATTTCCTAAATTTAACCTCATGCTGGCAGATTTAGGCTCTGACACCAGAGACGACCAAATCCCAAACAAGAAAGTTGCCAGTGAACATAACCCAGGCAGCAATTACATTTCATTCAAAACGTATTTGGCAATGCAGATTTGTATGTCATAGACATAGATACTGTATCCTATTCAACTGTGGTAAACACACTCAAACCTAATTCACCAAAAGATGAGACAACCAATCGTCTCAACATGGAGGTCACCTAGAAAATCATTAGCAGTAAAAGAGGAAAACACTTGAAGTCCCATATTTCATACTGAATGTGTCACATTTTGGTTTTACAGAAATGAGGAAAAATAGGCCGTGTAAAACGAGGGAGAAAAGAGGAGGAGCAAACGTTTCATGCTGCGTTTAGCTGAGCAAACTGTCTTCCTTTATACAAAACACAGGATCAGAGTTCAGTCGAGAGGAGGAAGAAGAGATCAAAGGAGATTAAGAGAAACCAAAAGAGAGCTGGAGAAGAGCTTAACAAAGTGAACATTAAGAGGTCAGATATTGTATAATTAATCAGAGCTCTGCGAGGAAGCAACTGCTGTGTACGAGTCTCAGAGATGATAAAACATTTATACACACACTCTCACACACACATACATTCACTTCCTTATAGATAAAGAGCACAGAGCTTAAATCCAGCGTCGTTCCTGTCTCTATTTCTGCCTCAAGGTTTACTTTGCACCACGGACAATTTAACAGCAATTTGAACATTCCTGTGATTAATAACAGCGACCAAGGACATGAGTGTGTGTTCAGTTTCACTGTGTGTGGTGTGAGGAGAGAAAGGCTTAGTCAAGGCTTTTGCTCATGAGAAATGACAATGTCTTGTTTTTCTTGCTTTGCTGATTTACATTTATAGGACTACATAAATGCAGTTCTGGAGAGATGAATGGTAAAATGTGTGCTATATGGAGAAAAATGATGTATCTACACTTTTTACTTTTAATATTTCAGTGTTCATGTGACTCCAAAACCTATATTAACAAGCATACGCAGCCTCAGACCTAGGTCTCCAAGAGACAGAATGGAAATAAAAGCCATTACTCAACATTAGGCAGATTTCTGAATCTGGCAGATCCCTTCTTTATACTTAATCTGAAATTCAATAAAGAAATTGAGCATAAAACTCCTGTTGGATCTGGTGGCTCTGGGGTTTAAGGCATGAAACCATGATGTTTCCTGGGTGCACATCTGATCTGGGATTGTTGCATGTCGCCCTTTTCTCTCACAATCTTTCCAGTGTCTCACTGTTAGGCTCGATGAGTGTATATAAAGATGGAGGATGTGTTTCCACCTCCTCCCACTGTACAAAAATAAAGCCAAAATATCCCATATACGGCTGCCACCATCTTTTTATAGCATCAAATAAGTAATTAAAACTAAAAAAAAAAAAGAAAAAAAATGTGTTTAATGTGTATTTTGATGTTTTTGTTGGAGGCAGGTTTATACAGTCATTGGTTGGGTTACAAGCTCACGTCAGTCTCTACACCTTCACTTTATCACCAATCTATGTCTCCATCACAAAGTATTAACTGAATATGAGAGATAGCAAACTAACTTTATCAAACAAAAGCATTAACAGTGTGAATATCCACAGAGAATATGTGGTTATTATCTAAAAAATAATAATTTTCCAGTTAAAATCTTCTCCAGCTCCTGTGCATTTGAATAATCTGTGCTTTCCTAAAGGCCTGTTCACAACATAAAGTTCCACAGTGAAATTCAACCACGCATCTTCACACAGAAGGCAGTGGTATTAAGTGGGGATGCAGGGACCAAGCTAACGGCAAACACTCAAGCCAGGGACATGCTCACACAAACCACTCACAATAGTTCTCTGTGCACTATTTTCTTTGTACTGTGATGTTTACTCTGACTTTGTTCTCAGCCTTGTACGTAGGCTACATCACTTTCATTCAGTAAAGGGCTATTGTGGAGAAATTTACATTTATTTTAAGTTGAATTTGATGACCTCAGCCTTACACGATGAAAATGTAAACACTTGAAGCGGAGAAGTCATCCTCACTGCAGAGTACGGCTGTATCATCACAACAATGTTGCACAGAAAAAAGAAACGGGTAAGCTCTTTAGCTGAAAGAAATTACAGAGCATATGCTAACCTGACTAGCTCAGCTACTTTCACCTAACACCCTCAACATGATCTCTGCTTACTCGTTTTTGTTTATATGGGAAATCCCACCTTAGACAGCACTTCTCACTAATTGCTAATGCCTTCTCTGTGTACATTGTACTTCATTTTATGCCTCCCAGGCCTGTACAAAAGCAAGTATACTCTCTGAGAGACATTAGGCTAGCTTGCTGACTAAAATGTTTATAAATCACATAAATCAGTTAGACTGGATAATAGCAAAAAGTTAGTGTCTAATCAGCCAGGAGACCATTTTAGAGGACAGAAAATACAAGTACATGTAAGATATCTACAACATCCCTCTACCCACAGACTGTAATTTCACAAAAGATAGAGGACACTGAAGTAAATAGGCTTAACACTCACTGTGGCTGAGAATATTAACTCCCCTCTAATGGAAACCCCACTCTGTAAGTAAGCGTTTAAATTAATGATTTCAGCAAGTGTGAACTGCAGCAAAACACGCAAATGTGTGAAGTGTATGAAGCATTTGTGTGTGTGTGTGTGTGTGTGTGTGTGTCATCCTTACCAACAGCATCATTTTTTGCCTGAAGCTAAAGTCTAACATTTTTACACCTCACCATTTGAGCGCTTTGCCTCCGTAGACAACATTAGTTTATGATACAGTGGTTCTTAATGGGCCACCCAGGTGGTTGTTTATATCCCCAATACTGTAACAGCACAGCTGTTTAGTTTTATTGGATTCTAACTTTTTAAATCAGCTGATAAATATTCAGTGCTACAAATCAAATGCAAAATAACCGTGGAAATTGGCTTTTACTGTTGTTTATGAATCAAAACGTGTATTCGTTATTAAGAAGAGTCAAATATGGGAGCACTTTGCTTAGAGTGTTAATTCTTGTTTTAGGTATCTCTCCTGCTCCCTGACATGTTCATGAATTATTAGAGGAAATCCAATTATGGTCAAAGGGGAGGAGGACCGTTTCTCTTTGCTGTGTCTTTGTTGTGCTTTCTGCATTTTGTTGGTTTAGTTGTGTCTCTGCTGTGTGGAGGGAACTGTGGAGTTTTCCTTGTGTTTATGATGATGTTTGCTGCTGAGTTCAGAATAAGGCAACTAAGCCAAGGTGAGGATGTGGTGGGACAAATAACTGGCTGACTGAAGTAGGCTTCGGCCTGGTTTATCGTCTCTCAGAACTGATTCGAGAGATGTGCTGTCCGACCGCATCAGAAATCAAAAGTGTGTGTAGAGAGGCAGAGTGAAGAGCCGGCTGTCACAGGGGGAGACGTGATATTGTTTAAAAACACAGCGTTGCACACACGGACAGAGCCACAGATAGTTGTGTAACAAATGGAAAAAAGAGCCAGAGAGAGAAGTACAGAGCCTGGCTCCTGTCTCACCTCTGCACAGCTGACCAGTCAGGATGTGAAGTGGCTGTGAATGTCCATCTGACCCCGCTGTAGACACAGGTTAATCAAGCAAACTCGACTTTATCTTAAAGGACCAGTTCACCTGAATTACCCCACCTACTGCTAGCAGTACAGAGTGTAGCCTTGCAGGTACTTTCTGTGTTCTTAAATATTAGTCTTTGACATTTCTTCTCTCCTCAAAACAATGCAAATGATGGAATCTGAGAGAATCTGGAGCCATGCTGGTGGCTTTGTGGGTCTGTGCTTACTGAAAACACCTGTGGTGCTTTGAGCTACATGCTAACATCACCATCCCATCATGCATAATGTTAGCATGCTGAGATTTCCTAATTAGCGCCACACACAGAGCACAGTTGAGGCTCATGTGAATGTCATTAGTTTTGGAGGTTTGTGGTTATAAATTTGACAAATTAAACTTTTTGACCTGATGATGGCGCGAGATGAAAAGTCAGGGGATCACCAGAGGTATTTCACTTAATGTTGAGGGAGATGTGAATGTGTGCACCAAAGTTCACAGCGATCCATCAGGTAGTTGTTGAGATATTTTACTCAACAAAAACAAAAAACAAAGTCAAGTTCATGGGTAGATGCTGAGATATTTCACTGAATAAATGGAGACTTTGACGGTGCTATATAAAGTGTCACAGAACCACTAAAGTCGTCAGAATCCACCGTGTTGCTAAGATTAGTTTGGACCAAAGTGGTGGACAGACAACATTTTTCTTTCAAAATTCAACCAGCAATGTTTATTTCAGGAAATGAAGTCCCAGTTATTGCAGAGATGATCTGCAGACTTCACTCAGAACAGCTTTTACTGCAAAGTACTTTCTGCTGAAGAGATAGTCACACTGAAAATGGAATAAACCACTTCAGACATCCTTGACATGAATGCACTCTTAGATGATGCTCACAAAAGATTCCTGCAACAAAGGTCTCACAGCTTATCAGTTTATGCCAATCTATCAGCAGCAGACTGCCAATATTTCTCTCCTGTAGCACTTTGCAGTGATGTTTTTCAATGAAACCTGCCGGGTGCCAGGCATTCAGACGTACAAATAACAATAACAGATATTCTGCCGTAGCTGAATATCAGTTAAAATAAAACTTTTCAAAATGCACAGGCCAAGCAATAACCAATAAAAACAAACTATATATTGAGAGGAGGGAAAGTGTGATTGTGAGAGTGAAGTGGAGGAGGTTAGAAGGTGAGGATTGGAGAATGAGACAGCTCTGTCTGGCTGTCTCTCTCTCACCATCCAACCCTCACCCCGTCTTATTTTAGCCTCCCTCTATCCTGCAGGCCCTCGGCGTCTGGCTTCGGCACTCACTTTCCCCGTCTTTCCCCGTTGATGCCGATAGTCTCTGAAGTTCATTTATTCGGATCCTTCTTTCTCCTCTCTTCCCGTTTGAGTCGGCTGTCTCTAGTCAGATACCTAACAGGCTTTCTACGAGCTGCCTGAAAGCGAAGGTACCACTTTTATGTCCTGAGAGAGAGAAACAGACAGAGATGAGAAGACAGACAAAAGGAGAAACCGATGCCTTGCAGGAGTTTCCGAACATTGCTCAGCAACAGAGTGTCAGGAATATCTGTCGAGAGTAGCGTCTCGGAAAGCCAAGCTGACATGACAAATAGGCATGTGTGCGTTTAGAGTGCACACAGTATGAAATATGTGTATAATTTTGGGGTAGTTTTTTTGCTTTGGAAACACATTCTTGGACTAAGAGGTTGATCCAATTTAAAGTTTTGTGAATTATCAACAGAAAAACATGAAATAGTGACTGTAAACTCACTGAGGAGATTTTTCCTGCGTGTATGTAAACAAAAAATAAAAGCTGAAAATTGAACTTTCCATTTCTGATTAAAAACTCAAAAGCATTAAGCTGTGTTTGAGGATATCTGACCTTGAATTTCTTCAGCCGCCGTATTTGCTGTCTCTGTTTAACTCCTGAGATCACACCCTGTCTCCAGTATCCCATTTCTTAATTCAGAACTATTATGTGATTGATGTTTTAAAAGCCAGAGCAGCTCATTGCTTTGCATATATTCATTTTCAGTGATGGAGCACAAGGGTTTGTATTTCCTGCTTGATTTGTATGTAAGGGCCCTAATGGACTCAGCGATGTGTGTGTGTGTGTGTTTGTAAATCTATATGTAGCTGATTTAGTAATGCCTCCGGTAGCTAATACAGTAGCTAATGGCTGAAATAATGATTGTTGAAAATGGAACTGCCGATTGCTGCTGTTACTGAGTTTAATACAGCAGCACACGGGTCATTCATTACAGCTTGATGAATGTTTCATGTATGAACAGGCCACATTCATTTCAGCTTCATTTATAGCCCACACTATGGATTTCTATTGTATAAACAGGAGGTCATAATCTTAGAATAACTATTCCAGGAGTAAATGGAGTTAGTAAGCAGTTCTCTCCTTGGGGTGGCAGCCTCCATGGATGTGGCTCGTTCTGGTGCGTCCCACAGATCTTTGACTAGATTGGGATCTGGGGAGTTTGGAAGGGCCTTTGTCTGTAACAGCGTTTAGGTGGATGCTACGTGTCAAAGTAACAGCCAGATGACTGTCAGGACCCCAGGTTTCCCAGCAGAATATTGTATTGTAACAAGATGATCAATGGTATTCACTTCACCTGTCAGTGGGTTTAATGTTGTTGCTGATTGGTGCACGTGTGATTAATGACCTAACAGAGAATAGACTAAAGAAATGCTTAATGTTTGCCAAATCATTCAAAGGTAACAGTCACATTAATGATTCATTTAGCTTGTAAAACACAACACATAGCTCTCCTCGATGTGATAGCACATTGCCTATAGCTGCTTTTGTCATTCTGGCCCTTGTATCACTTTGTAGTGGATAAAAGCCCACTCTCCTTCCTTTAGTAACTATACTCAAATCCCTGTAAGGCAGGACAAACCACAT
The DNA here is from genome assembly GCF_001640805.2 of Lates calcarifer. Lineage (NCBI taxonomy): Eukaryota > Metazoa > Chordata > Actinopteri > Centropomidae > Lates > Lates calcarifer. The sequence continues at coordinate 4,758,632 of NC_066839.1, read as the reverse complement.
GAAACAGTGTTATGCATCTGTTTATATTATAAAACAAAGTTCACTGTGTCTTTCTGTGACCTTGTCTATATATGTTTAAATACGCTCACAGGCTTTTCAGTGATGTTGTGATGCTTTGGAGCATATAGGTGGACATATACCGTCTGCTGAGGGCTGGTGATGATCTGGGTTGTGTTGTGTCAAGGTGAGCCCGGCGGCCACAAAGAAGAAAAGCCAGAGAGATAACAACAACAACAACAACAAAGAACACTGGGGAAACAAACGAAGGCAACAAAACTGAATGTTTGTGGAACCATCTGACAGCTCAATGGAAACTGAAAGTGACTCACAGCTGCCTTACGTACTGTTAGTCATGGTTTGTGGTTTAGTTCGTTTATCCTGTCATCAGGCTTGGAGATGCACGATGAACGTTGGCACCAGGACTTTTGAACTTGCACTTCACTTTTGCTGCCTCAAGGGGAAACTGTTGTGTTTGAGAGACTGTTCTCATTAAAAAGAAACGACCCCAAGCTGCCTCTCATACCTTAGACTTTAACACTGGAGGCTGCTGTTTGTTTTAAACCCATTATCAACGCTGTTTCTCTCAGCAATGACCATCGTTCAGTAACCTTAACTACGTTTTTATTATCGTAACCATGACAACAAATGTCCTCCAGCCTTAACAAAGGACTTATTTTAACCCAAACTATGATCCTAAAAGGTGTTGCCCTGCCATGCTATTTCAGGAAATGCCCTGAGGGTTGTATCAGAGGGTCGGGACAAATAACTTATTGTTGCTTCAGTTGGAGGGCTTGTAATTTATTTTATATTCTTCGTGACTTTGTATATTATTGTTTTTTGAGACGGATTATCAGTGCAATCTTTAATAAAGAATAAATTATGTGTACGTTAAAATGACTATAGATTCCTCACAGTCTGTTCAGTGTTGGTTTGAGTTGTTCAGGGAGAATGGCTCCTGGCCAGCGAGCTTCGACATTGTTTCAAATCGCTGAGAGGTTTTTCTCGCCTTGTGAAAAGATTTACTTCCACCATGACAAACACACTGCCCTCATTCTTTCAGTATCCCAGTTTTCCCTTTTTTGCGTTTTGCAGTTGCTGGACAGAAAGACTGAAAGGCAGAACAGAGGAGAGAAGAAAAGGTGGGAGACGAGACGGGAGGATAAAAGAAAGGGTGAGATTAGAGAGACAGACAGAGGGAGGGTCAGACTGTAGATGGATTATTAGTAGCAGTGAACATGGTACAGGCCAGTCCGTATACATGAAGTAACTTATTGGAAAACCAAATGACCACAAATGGATGAAATGACCACATATAGATAAAAAATGGCAACAAACAGACTCAAAACATCTGCAAACAGATGACAACTTACCACAAAAACAACCACAAAGACACACACTCAAAAAGAAACAGAATGAAAAAGTCTGTTTGGGTCTGTGTTTGGTCACAAGTCGCAGCTATTTGTTGAGATTATTTCACATTATCACAACAAACAATCAGTGTTACTTGTGTATAGAACAATTTATTGTTATAATTCTTAATATATTTCCAAATTTTTCGACTGTGCCCCGTCTTTAAAACTGTGCCTCAGTCTCCTCCCACTCAGCTCAGTCTCTAAACCCGACCCTGGTCCCAGCCCGGCTCATAAACCGTCCTGCTTTAACACATCTGAGCCCCGACATGGCCGGCGTCCATGGACCTGCATCGACCCACCTCATGCAATCGACCCCAGCCACAGTAATGGAAATGGCTTTTGTGTGAGTGTGTTTGGGTGTGGGCTTGTGCGTGTGTGTGTGTGGGAAGGGTGAGGCAGAAAGTAGCCACCTTTCTGCAGCTGAGAGCATAAAAAAACAACAACAAAAAAAACAGCCGTCCAGCTAATGGCACTCCAATTAATGCACTGATGCTGTAGTCTGAGTTTGTGCTCAGAACCTGTTTATTAAATGTTTTCTCTCTCTCTCCCTGTGTTAGCCTCTCTGCTGAGGCCAGTGTATTTGTGACAGAACGAGGTTATTGTTATTATTATAAGCAAGGAGCAGCAGAGAGATGGAGTGAAAGCAGAAAATAAGAAATGAGAAGCAAGGAAAATGGCTAAATGGGTGTAACCAGCTTTTAGGTCTCCCCTCCTCCTCCTCTGCTTCAGCTGGTCACAGAAATGCCAACTGAAGCTTTTTTTTATAACTTTAAAAGGGAAACTGCCTTGACAGTAGCAAATTGATGTAATAATAGTGTAGGTGTCCAATATTACTATCTTTAAAAGAGAAAGAGAAGGTTATATTTGACAAAACTTCCTCTAGTTGGTACAATATGTTGTTCATCATCTGTTCATTTCATCCTCCTTCCCTTCTTACTTGAACAGAAAAGGGGAAGATACACGGTTACGAAAAAGGTCTTCGCTCTTGTACCTTGTCACTTCCACTGCAGCGCCATAATGAGAGAGAACATGACGCAGAGAGGCAGCGCTACTAAAAGGTAGAGGCATGTCATGAATATTACACCGCTACACGGAGAAATCACTTCCCCGGCCAACACCGCGGCAGGAGGCTGGGAGTTCAGGTCTTTCTAGGGAGAGAGGGTGCACACACAGGATCTACACCGGGATAAGCAAAGTGACTTGAATTAAATGGACATCAAGTTGTACTGTACGGCATAGTTTTGGAAAATACACTTGCCTACTGAGAGTTTGACTCAGCTTACAGCCCTTATCGATCCTCTCGTCTAACTTTCTGCAAGAGAGGGAACAAGTGTGTTTCTCAAAATGTCAAACTCTTGGCCCAGAATAAGAAAGCATCAGCATCATTGCTTATATAGCTGTTTCACTGTATTGTGATGGAGATATTGCATGTGTTTCTGCTCGTGTGCATCACACTTAACTAAACATATAACTGGATAATGTTTTCCTTTGTTTATCTGGCAAGATAAGGGCATGTTTTTCTCATGTTGCTAAGCTGTAGTTCTGTGATTTGAGCTGATCCCACTTCTTTCAGGATCATACTAAACATTTTTCATTACTGTAAAATATTTTCTGAAGCACACCAGGCATGTTGAGAATGACTTCCTGCCTTTAAGGAGCTTGTTTCACCAACTTTGGAACGTGTGAGATCATTTTCACCTCACTCACTTTGAATAGGGCTGTAGGGTTCACAAATTAATGTACAATTTGCGGCAATCAAGAAACATGCCACTGCAGCTGTTTGTGATCTGCATGCAAACAGTGCTTGTAAAGCACTTCTGTGATAAATCAGTATGGGTTTTTATTCATGTTCAGTGCAGTATATATAATAAAACAACTGACAAAAACAAACTGTCTACTTCAAGGAAATAAGAAAAAATTAATTGAACGTTCAGTGTGTTGTTTAAAATGTGGTACGACCTGAGACCTCAAAAACTCATTAAAAGTGACTAAAATTTAAACTATTGCTTTCTTCACCAATATAATAAGCTGATATAATACACTTGTTTTAGTGCATTTTATCATTTTTAGTTGCTTGATTTCATTTAATTGTAATGCTTAAACATTTTCCTCTTTGTAAAGCACATAGTATCATAACTGTTAATGATAGTTAAAATAGTTAAATTATTATAGCTGTACATAGTACTCAGTATTTGTCATTTTACATAATCAAATTCACAGATAATACCACTGCATTGTTAGCATTGAATAAAAGACAGTAACTCTGGTCTGATCATTGTTCTTATTGTTATTATTGAGATTACTGTCTGACTAATAAAAAACCTCCTGGTTGAAGACATTAAAGTTGTTGAGAAGAACTTTATTCCATTATATAACCTCCTTCCATAAACAGATCGACTGAGAGTCATGTCAGTATGTTTTAAATGTGGAATCTAACCCACAGTTTGCAGCAATGAATTCAGGATCAAACAGCCCAAAGTAACGACTCTGCCTTCAGGCCGGTATCCTCCATAGACATCCTCAGACCATTACGTCCAATCAGACCGGTGACAAACACTGAACCAATGAACAGCAGTGAGACAGGCACCATTTAGTGTAATGAATATCTACACCATGTCCAGACCCTGCAGACTTATCCCCCCAGCACTGAAACTAATTGCTGGATGTTGATTTTCATTGTCTGGAGTGAGTTCACAGGAAATCGAACTGATGTGGTGGCAGTTCGTTAAGAGATATCAATAGTGATCTCGTTTGCATGGTAACTAATGAGGTGAAGCTTCAGGCTCTTTGTTACTGGATAAGTGGAGGCTGACAAGGAGACATGTAACCTACAGCTTCAACAAACAGAGTAGAATAGAGTAGAATAGAGCGCAGTTTCTGTTATTTAAAAAGACCGACACAATGTGATTGGTCATAATAGTTCAGGATCATTTTATACAGGGAGAATAATCTTTTTTAAAATCCATTTCTTGACTAATAATCATCCAAAACTCTTTTTTGTAGATTTGGTTCAGACAAACATCATCCTACTTTCACAAGTCTCATAGGTCTCTAAGGTCTAGACATAATATTTCAACTTCAACTTAATCATTAACTAAATGGAAATTTGGTTTGCAGGCAGGTATTAGACACATACATCACAGGAATATGCAGTGATCTATAGTCAAATACATAAAAGCAATATAAAATATATTTATAAAAAACAAAAAAATATACATAAACAATAAAGAGACCCAGACAAATGTCAAGTCAAATTAAGTAATATTTATCAGTAACACTTCAGTGTACTTTAAGTGCCCTTATGTAACATTTATAAGAAAAGAACATGAAGTGAGGCTGCTGTATAATAAATCAAATCAAAGTAAAACAAGTACTGGAAATTATTAACACTTAAAAATGTCTTTATATCAGCTTATAGATACTCTCCACAGTGTGTTATGCTGTAGTATCCAAAGGAGAGAACTGATTTAGTCAGAGCTGCAGGAAAATAAACAGGCAAAACAAAAATAATCACAGAAAACCAAATATCTGGTTCTTAATCCTGAATGTTCTCCCTCACTAACTATACACTATAGCTTGTCTGTAACTACCCACCCCTAACAACTTGAATAACATTTCCTAAGACCATTATCTTTGTGAAAAATATCCTGGTTTACATTATTGTCTAGATAAGCAGAGAAAGGAAGCACAAACTCTTCAAACATCATCTGCACACTCCAGACCAAATCCTCTTTGACAGGGAAGAAAAGTTCTGTTGAATCTTTTTCTGCAGCTTTGCTGTCAAAACTTTACTTTCTCCACCAGCAGTGCAGCCTTGTATAAGGGCTGGAGAGGCAGAGGCAGAAAACAAGCGTCTTTTTCCTCCTCCGTCTTAGAAAAGAAAGTATTCGCTCAATTAGCCTTAACTTGTTTTAATAGCAGAATTCTCAATAAAACACACTAGATTTGATAAAGGTGGAAGAGCTGAACAGACATTTTTTTCTGCTTCCACTTGTCATTTAACTCCTACACTGGTGTGAGCTTTTACGCACACTGGCTAATGTGTCAATAAAAGACACACTGACATAACTTCAGCAATCTGCTTGTTCTCTAAACTGTGCTGACTGTAAGCTCCCAGAGGCTGAGGTGCAGCTGGATGTAACAAAAGCACCACTGTTTTAGCTGCAGTGAGCATGTTTACAATGACTTTTTGTTCATTACTTTCTGCATGTTGAGGCTGCACTGGATGTAAGGAATCTATCAGTGAACAGGCCTGTAATAGACTTTATAGAGGTGGATTGTGTTGTTTACCTATAGAAATTTGGAAGAGCTCAAGTGTGAGTATTAAACACCATTGTCTGGACTGTTTGTACGTTTTCTCTGCTGCCAAATGTGGTTCCCTGGTGGAAGTGGGTCGTGGTGATCAACTCTCTTTTCTTATTTATCTCAGGGAGGTGCAGGAGAAAGGACAAGCTTATATACCTGAACACCAAAGGAATGAGATGTTTTGTTTTACCCAAAATTGGTAATGACTTTCTCTCCTTTTGCAGCCCAGACAGTTTGTTGTTAAAAGCTAATGCTATATTTGTTCATTTAAAGAGCTAAAATCACTGCCAGTGACCATGAATAGTTTGTGGATCCCTGACGCAGAGACCAGCTGTCCCACCCCGTCCTCCTGAGCTTTTCCATTGCGATCGGATCAGACAGGCGTGCACAGGGATAGTGGGGAACACTTCCTAACGTCGTGGAGATGTAACTGACAGCAGGACAGCCCTACTGTACCTAGAAATCCCCGGACGAAGCCAAGAGCACTCAGCCACTGTTTTATTTACACGGCCAGCCGTCATGCCATAATATTAACCAGCCTTCATGTTGAATTAGTGACACAGGATCGAGGCTGTGCTGGTTCTCCTCCTGCATGCTGCCACAAATATCTCAGCCTTCGTGGACTGAGGTAAGTCAGCTGAGGTAAACAGCTGTGGATTTCACAGCTTCTTCTATCTGTAAATCATAGCACAGAAAATATTTGCTTCTGATTGACTGGTAGGTTAGAAATGGATAAATCGTGTAAAGTATATTAAACTACAGTACAGGCAACCATAGCAACAAACCTTCTCTTATTGGTTACTATACACAACAAACTTTAAAGAGAGATGGATGAACATTTATCATCAAATAATGGACGGATTATTTAAATAATGGACCTCAGATTTATATACAAAATAACAACTGTATAGATGTTAAATAACAGACTGAAATAGAAAATAACAGAGAGTTCAAAACAGTGGTTATCGTCTTTTGGCAGGTCACAATCTACCCTGCTCTACCACCTGTACCAGTGTGATACACAAAATAAAAGGCTGATATGCAACAGAGAAGAGTTAAATACAAAACAAAAAACTGACTATGGACTTAAATATAAAAAAGACTGAGAGAGAACGCCTCTCTGTTTCCTGTCAGGGCAATCTTCACCCTCACTTGTACCATTATTTTCATTTATTCTGACACAGTTTTTGTTGCGTATTCTCGCTCATGTAAAGGATTTGATTTTCTGTCCTGGTGCATGATCTTGAGAAAAATGAAATATTGTTAAAAAGAGAACAGAGGAAGAGATGATACGATTTCTTTGACATGTAGCAGTGAGATGCACTGCATGTAAGACAGCAGAGAGAGAGAGAATTTCCATAAGAGAGTAAGAGTTTGTATTGAAGATGGAGACAAAGAGCTTCAGCAACATCTTTAGTGCTGCCGATTAAACTGTCATGCCCCGGTCCTTGGCTGTCGTGATCTGAGGGGATTCAAGGTCTGGCCTTGTTGAGTTTGACTGTCTGTCACTGGAATAAATCTTTGTGTTGAAGAGCTGACAGATGGTGACAGTAACTGAGGCGTTTTGGTTTGGAGTATATCCGAAGGGCAAAACATCCAGATAAAGTTGTTAGTGCCAAGAGCAATTTTATTTGAAACTGTGGTTGTCAGCAGCGTCTTTACAGCCGTGCTGTCTGAATGACTGAAAGCCCACAGCCGGCTCAGGGGGGAAGGAGCTGTTCCGGATACATGCTTCACGATGTAAAGATGTCCTCGACACAATGCGCTACATAAATTACAACATGAACTATTTCCCGCATGGGTGTTAATCATAGCCCCTACCCTCAGGATGAAGTAGAAAGAAGTGTCCTGACCACAGAGAGTGACAACACAGCAGCTGAGACTTTTTGTTTTCCCCCAACTTTACCCAAGACCTTCCTCAAATCACACCTACCATTCATTTACACTGGCACTGAGAGCTCAGTGACTATTTTTTAATCAGATTTCTTTTAAATTCCAATCATAATAGAAGAAAAACGAACTTTTTAAGTCAAGTTATGTCACTACAGAGTCTTTATGAAGTGATGCTTGTTAAGGGTGCTCCAGGCAGACAGGTTGAGTATCACCGGATTAGCTGGCGTGTCAGCTGACCTCATGTAATTGCTGTCTCATATTGGGGCAGTCTGTTTAAGCTGTCAGACTCGCTGCTCATTCTCTGCTGCTGCTGCCAGTTCATTCACACCCAGTATCCATCTGTAAGCTCTGCATCTTCATGGCTCCCCACTGGGACACCAAATTGATTTCCTCTTGCCTTCCTCCCTCGACATTGTTCAGCAGAGAGAAAAACACACATGACAAAACAGTCCGACAAGTCCTCGTGCCTGAATTTAAAAAATTGGTCTGTGCCATTAAAAAGACCCATAGAATCTTCCCAGAGATGATTTATTTTGAGCTTTTCTTTGGTGCCCAAACCATGTACCACTGTACCAGTAATCCTTCCAAACCAGCTTCTATAATTATACATCATTTGTGATGCAAATTGATGCTACGTTAGTTTGTTAGCTGAAGGACCCCAAACTATCAACTTAATAGAGGAATGTGGGTGATGAATGATTTCTTAATGTTTTTTATTTTTACATATTTAGTTCCTTACCTGCCATATGCAGGACTGTCAGCACATCAACCACTCTGACCCATCTAAATGCAGCCCTTGTTTCAGCATACTGACCCTGCCATCCACCAGACTTTTGTTATTTTTCTATAACAAAACCTAGCTGGTCTCTCTCTCTCTGTCTTCACTGCCGCTGTTTCTTTTGCTCGCTCTCCCTCTCTGATGAGAAGCGACAGGCAGGAAGACAGGTGGGATAGACGGGAGGAGACACGGTGAAGATGGCAGAACTGCGATGTGAGCCTATTACAGCTGTAGCAGCAATACAGGCAGTGCTGTCAGCCCACCACCACCCTCCTGCACCTCCTCCTGTCCTCTCTTCATCCAGCTCTAACGCTCTCCGTCCACCTCACACCTCTCTCTTCCTCCCGTTCTTCCCTTCATCTTGTTACCTCCATCCATCTCCATATGCCACATGGGGCTGGAGGGGTAGTATATAGAACCTGCTGCTGCTGTCAACAAGTACCTGCTGCATCTGTTGTGAAGAATGTTCACAGTCATAGGAGGAGAAATGAAACAAGCAAAGACTCAAATGGGACCTCTCAGATTAGCACAACTGGATTAACAAGGGAGGCTGAGCAAAATTACATTTTTCTAGTTGTAGCTGAGACAGAAAGTAAGATCAATTAAACACATATGCAGTATGTACAGTCATTGTGTACTGATGATATATAGATTAGTTAGGCAGTTTTTGCAAGAGAAGACAAGCTAACTGCTTGTAGCTTTTGCTGGCTTTACTTGAGGTGGATTTAGTTTCTTAAAAAATGTTCAGATTACACTGACAGTTCCCTGTCTAAACAGTTGTGGCTTTCACTGCTTGGGCTAACACCATGTCTGCACAGAAGGTGTAACGTGAACAGCATGTAGGCAGAGCAGCAGCAGCAGCAGCAGCAGCAGCTTCGGTGCAATCTGTGTGTCTACAAGGGAGGTGTTCAGGTACAGTATTGAATTATAGGTCGCCCACATTTTGGAAGCACTCAGAGCCCAGTATACAATCACTAAAATAAAAGCATAGAAAGAAACTTTGGGTCGCATTTATAGGCATATATCATGTATAACCTATGGAGACAGTTGTATTGATTAAAATAGGAATAAATCTGTTCCGTCAGACACCCTGATGGCTGAAGCTGAAGTGGTTTATGTGTAGACAGTGAGTCCTAGTTCTTTTTTCAAGTAGACAAACCAGAGGTATAAAACTTAGCCTAAACCTCATTTCATCAGTGATTCCATTGACCCTTCTTGCCCTCCTTCCTCTTCCTCCCACAGTACTTGATCATAATGCCACATATCATGTGCCTTGCAGGGACTCCAGGGGACAGAGAGTATTTGCTTGTAGTACTTGCAGTGCTTGTCCCGCCAGACTGTGTTGTGCTCAGGTAATGATTCACAATCCCGCAGAATTCTGGGCAAAATGGGCTCCTGGAGCTTACATCATTGTTGACTCTCTCTTGGTGCTTGAAGGGTCTATTTTAGGAGGTTCACCTGAGTTATCACAGTAATGGAAGAGCACTTAAGACAGCAGCAGGGATTCTCCTGAGGAGAGGAGCTAAAGGGAAATCTGTGAGTGTATGTCAGGTCAAAAAGGACTCATGACTCATGAAACAGGGCCGGTGTTTAAAGCAGCAAATGCTTTTTGTGATGTTCTTGAATACAGCTGCAAAAGCTTATTTATTGATATAGAAATGCTGCAGATTAATATTTGTACTTAACTGAATTTTGTGAGTGAGTTTGTTCAGATTTGCAAAGTGTTCCTGTCTCACAAAAAATTACTAAATTCTGAGATAGGAAACATGAACATTATACTGTTCTACTACTATACACCACATGTTTGTTTTCTTGGCAGTTTATGATTCCACTTCTTTCATTATCACTGGAGACAATTAAAATGTATTTTCTCAAGATCGTCAAGCACAGCCTGTGTCTTATCACCCAAAATAAATGTGTTAAACAGCCATGATTGCTCCCTCTGACACTGTCAATTATACTTTAGTCAGTCTGTTCACTGGAAGCTGTAAAAACACTTATCTCAAGATGATGAGACTAAAGATCTGATGATAGCATAACAGAATTTTAAAAACACAACTCTGTTATCATGACCCTCACAAAACAAAAGATTAAGCAGAAATGTAGCTCTGATCATCAGATTATGATCAATTTCATTTTGAGCTCACCCTGTTTAAGAAATAAAGATAAGCCATTTATAAGAGAAATTGGATTAAGGATGAATTGCTCAAGTGCATGTAAACACACTCAGTGACAGCATTTAGACACAAAGACAGATTTTTAAAGGATCCCAGCTCGCTCAGCTCTTATTGTCTGATCAGGTTGACTCTTAAATGTACAGCTAGATTAATCTGCAAGGGGAACAAAATTGAGCTGTGGGCATCGATCCACTCACGGCTCTTTGTGCATTATACATGCATCGTGTTGCCTTTAAGTACCTATTAGATACAGACCGCAGAAACCAACCAGTGCTCTTGCTGCTGGAATACTAACAGACCTAGGAGTATGGGCTGTAATTTGATTAAACACAATTATATTTAGGAATATACTGTACACAGGGTAGTTGTCCCTTTGCCCAGTAATCCAACCTTAACCATAGTCTGCAGTGAAGGATGAAGAATCCTACATGAATGGTTAATGTTGTAAAAGTGTTTTTATATTTCAAATATCCTATTTAATCCTGTGTTATGTGCATTTTCACTTTTCTCTACTCACAAAAGAAAAAATTCCTCTACAATAACCATGTAAGCTGGTAACCCACCACACTGATTTAAAGTGTTTGATTGATTGCAAATCTAATTTTCTTGTTTGTTTGTGTTTGTGCAGATTCATGTTCCTGCATATTTGTATGTGTCCCTACCTGTTCTATGAATTAACATAGTGGGAATTGGGTATATTTCTCCCTCTACGCTGAAAAACGCACTGATTAATGAGCAGACACCGCAGTCCTGCAGGGCCATAATTCACGTTAATTCATAATTCATATTTCACTGAGAGGATTTTTGTGGGGGCTTTGTTTATGCATATTAGGCTGATGCTTGTTCTTTGCTGATGTTTACTGTTCGTGGTTGATTGTCCAGCTGTAAGTGCTGTGTATGTATGTATGTATGTATGTATGTATGTATGTATGTGTGTGTGTGGATGCAGTTATGCAACCAGCAACTGTCTCTCTCTCTCTCTCTCCTCATCCCGTTCGCACTGCCAACCAAAAAGCTTCAAGCACCAATTCACTGTTGGCTTAACTACCATGGGCAGTGTTTTTCCTCTATTGAGAGTGAACAGTTTTGCTCCCCTGCCTATTCTTTCTTCTTGACAGTCCTATTTATTGGCTTCAACAGCTGAGGGAAGGATTATGGAGGGATACAAATGAAAGGAAGCACACAGAGAGTCCTGCTGGGCCTTGAACCCAGGAAAAAGAGAGCGAAGAAGCTCATCCAGGAGGGGATCGCCTTTGTTTTACAGCTACATGTGACTTTTGATCTGGCATACAGTGTGTAGGGTTTTTAATGCAAAATATTAATACCAATTTAACTCTGAAACACCATGTAATTAAACCCAGAAGTGTTCATTATGCCTCTTACATTAGATCATTATCAAGTTCAAGAAAGACAGTTTGATTGACCTGCAAAAGAGAAAGAAAGGAGGAAACCAAAGTAATAACATATGGTGTGTGCTCGCTGTCGAGGCTTTTTAATGTTTTTACATGACAGACAGAATCAGGATTTCAAATGCTGCAGTTTTGTAGTCGAGTTTCAGTTATTAGATTTGTCATCATTTTGGGAAGCATAAATGTAACACATGATTTATTGTATTAATAACTGAAATAGCAGGGACTTTTTGCCTCCTAAGCAATTTGTTAGCTATCAGATTATTTTCTTGCTAATATAATGGACTTGTTTTCTTTTTTTGCTTGCCAATAATTAAGTTAATGGAAACAAGGCAATAGACTGTAGTTATGTATAGCTAAGCAATAAATTAAAATTTACAAGAAGTACTAAAGTCAAGGCAAAGATGGCAGGGAAGGAAGAACTAATGGTGGGGGGAAGAGAACAGGGAGCAGTGGGGTTTAGAAACATTAGCATTGATAATAAACTCAGATTTCCAATTTGTTCTTCCAGATTTGATGATTTACTTCAGGTTTTAAAGCTTTTACTTGTAACGAAGTGTTTCACACGTTTGGCCACCAGTGGCCGCACTGACGTCACTGCTGAACAGCACGCCAGCGTTTGACCGAGGAAGACCGAGGTCAGCCATCTTTGATTTTTTTGCAAGGTGCGTGTTGACTTAGATCAAAGGCAAGAGTTCTCTGACGGAGTTAAATTTACCGTTTTTCTGGTGACTTTATATCATAGACTATACATTTTAAAGTACAGTCTGTGCTCCATATCCACCAGACATCGTTTTTTTCGCTGCAAAAATGATCTTTCTTCCGGTGAGTTGGTCTTTTCAACAATATTCCTGTGACGAATTTTACTTTGAGTCACTAAAATGGGACAGGTGTAATTAATTAATATACAATGGAAGATATATTTAACTTAAACCTTGTAGTTAAGTTAATTTTGCCTGATTAATTCGAACAGACGTAGTAAAAGCCGGTAGCAGTTACGCTAGTTGACAAGCTAACGTTTTGTGTGTGTTTTGCTAACTGTTAGACTGGCTCATGGTGCGTTCCAGACGCGTCGGAAAGTCGGAAATTACACAATCCAATTCGAGAAAAACTTATATGAGGGAATGAACAGGTTGGAAAATCTTCACCCGTCTTGACATCATGACAACTATAATTATAGCATCCTATTTCGCTAGCAAGCTATTTCGTCACTTGGAACAAATAATTTACATTATCGATATTTTGCAAAGACGTTTTTAATATTGGATAATAGCCCACTTGTCTACAAATAGAGGTACATTTACCTTAGGCATTTTCTATCTTGCTGTACTACAGCAAACATCTGCAGTAATTTATTTAAATGTTCCTTGTAAAGATGCCAGTACAATGCGAAGTTGTGACATCCATATTGTTTTTGAATTGCATTTTTTCCCGTTTAATGGTTGTATTGAACGCAGCATGAGGTTACAAACAACTGCTAAAGTCCGTTAGCTTAAACTTTATTTCGTTTTCCTTAAAGGATTTGCTGGGATGCTGGGCTACATTGTTTCAATTCATTGAGGTAAGTTATCAGCTGTGTTTATTTATTTTGGCGTTTCATTGTTTAATGATAAGTTATGATGCCTCTGAGGCTGTTATCTTTTCTTGGTGTCTACTCTTGGCTAATATTTGCTGTTATGATGCTGCCATCTGGGTACTGTTTGCATTGGTATTAATTGTGAATTAATTTCTTGTAGTGGCTGAGCTTGTTTTACTTTTGCTTGTTGTTTGGCATATTAATTTATTTGCTTCCATGCTGTTTGTTTGAATAGTGTAAGAATGGGAATACTTATGTTTGAGTATTATGAGTGTATTATGGGCTGCACTGGTTTTTATAGTATATCTGTCCTGCAGTTGTTGTTGTTGTTTTGGGTCTTTTTTTATTAGCTCACTATAATCAGAAAGTGTAGGCCTATTTATCACACTGCTAAAAAATTGGACTTAAGTCAAGGATAGAAATTAACCTTTACTCCTATTCACAAACTTAAGCATAAAAACAATTGATTGAACTTCTTTTGACCAGAAACAAGAACATTGTTAGTCTATTTGCATTTGAACACTTGATAGGATGTTAGATGTTTTTTCTTTTCTTTTCTCTTTTGGTTTGACATTTATCACGACTGCAAACAAACATGTGTACCTTTCTGCACATGCATGCGCTTGTATCACGCTTGTTGTCCACCTCTATCAAACCAGTGCTTTTCAAAACTGTGGTCCTCACTCAGATCGCTCTTTTTGCACAACAAGATCAGAGAGGATACAACAAGTCCTCCATGAAAAATAGAGTCCTGGAAATGTGCTACAAGACAAGGATGGTATCTCTGAACCACAGTCAGGACAGGAACTTGTAATTTATTGACTAATCTGTTTGAACGCTGTGAATTGATCACATAAAGCAGATAGCATCAGAAGGAACAAATAATTAAAGCAGGTGTCATCTTGATCTTGTGCTCTCTTTTGTTACTTGTTTCTCTTTTACTGCTTTGTGATGATCGCCTCACTTTATCTCATGTGAGAAATGCTAACATTGACTCACATGGCTCAGATCAGAGTAGATCAGATTATGTTACATTTTAAAAAGATGCAAGGGTAAATTGGATTATTGCAGCAATTTAGTATGTTGTAAAAGATATAACAAATATTATTCTTACTGTAATGTCTTGCCTGTCTCTACTTGTAAAGGCAAAATACAAAATAATAATAATAATAATAATAATAATAATTGAGAAGACTTTGTCGCATAAATATCAGGTTGTGTATCACTATATGACAGTAGTCTATATCAACTGGAGAAATCCACATTGTGTTTGGCAATGTATGAACCATTGTAGAAAAGCTGTTACCCAAAAGTACAATTTCTGCCAAAAATGTGGACACTTAAAGTTTTAAAATTGTAGTAACTGAGAAGCAAAGCAAGTGCAAATGCTGTCAGACCTTCTCCTCCGTCCTTCTCTCCAGCCTGTAGCAATCAGTGTGCAGCTGACAGACAACTGGAGGTGAGGCTGTCTTTCTTTAAAGTTTGGCTGAACCGGTCAAATGCCTGACCCACAGAAATAACTCTTGAAGGCAAAGCAGCGCTGAGGTGGTATTAATATTGCAGAAATCCTGACCAGGGCTGCAGCAGATGATTATTTTCATTATTGATCTGATCTGATCTGGCAGTTATATAATATGCATGCACTTATATTTGTCTAGTATGTCCATTTACAATTCAAAACCCAAAGATATTCAGTTAATAGTTGCATCTAGTAAAAAGTCTCACAAATGAGAAGCTGAAACTAGAGAATGTTTGGCAGTTTTGCTTGAAACAGTTATCAACATACTCTTTAACTGGTGATAAATTATCAGAATAGTTGCAGACTGATTAATGATTTGTTTTAGCTCTAATCCTGACACATTTAAAATCAAAAAGTGCGAATTTATAACATCAGATCATGGCAGGATTCTGTTACAGTCTCACAGCAATGCAGTTCTGACGACTATTCAAATAACAAGCTTGAATTTTAGATGGTCCCGTGGCCAGTTCCTCAAGTGGAACATGGCTCTTAAAATGCCACTTATGTTGGTGAGTGGTTTTTGTAAAAGTTGGGCATCGAAGCCGAAACTGGACTGAAGAGCATTAAATTTAAGCTTAAGTATTAGTAAGCAACAGTCACACTGCTTGTGCTCAGTGAACTACTGCTCTCCTCATTCAGTGAGTTACTCCTTTACCAACTTCCTCTCCTTTTTGGCATTACCAGCTCTGGCTTGTATATTACATCATGTTTGCTTCAACGCCGCTCATTATCACTCTGTCTGGCTGGAGATTTACTACAAAGTATAATTAGTGCCAAAGGCAACAGCGTAGGGCCCAGCTTGATAACCATGTCATGTCATTCTTTAAGGACTAATATGTCTTCCTCATTGCATTCTGCTGCCCCTCATCTGCTTTTGTGTTTATACCCCATCGGTTTCTGTCTGTCTGTCTACATGTTTGTCTGCACTCTATCTTTTTCTCTCTAGCGCTCTCTCCCTCTGTCTCTCTCTCTTTCCCACTCCTTGTCTCTCTCCAGGTTTCTAAAAGGGACTTTGATCATTTTAACAGCCTTATAAAACTGACAGGTTCGCCAGAGAAAACGTCCTCTTGCACCAGAGTAGATGTTGGAGAAGTGACGTTGAAATGACCTGACATTTATGGGGTCACCAAGGACTCAGATGACATGTCAGCCAGCTGGGGGAGAATGCCTGTACGCAAGAAGTGGAATCAGCCTGTAAAAATAACTAAACAAATAAATAAATAACACATGGAGGTGCCAGTCAGCTGACCGAGCAGCCAGTGGGAGTTAAATTTTCAAAACTTTTGCTCCTCTGTAACCATAATAAAATCAAACTAAATCTTAAAACGATAAGCTGATTCACAGAACCATAAACATCAATATGTGAATTTGAATGTTATCCTAAAATTTCTATTTAACACCATTGTAAAATGAGTACCTTGAGATTTAAAAAAAATTGACAAATTTTTTCAGTATGAAGCAAATTAGTAGCTGCAGCCTTAGGTCACATAGCAAAATGGGAATTGACATGATCCATCAATTAACTGATTTGCTGATTGATCAATCATCAACTTTGAAGGAAAAAAGGCAAACATCACTCAGTTCCAGCTTCTCAGTTGTGAAGATTTTGTGCTTTTCTCTGTCTTTGTCTTCGTCTTTTTAACTCAAATGTGCTGCCTGGTGTCACAAAATGCTGTATCGAATAACATGCGTGTCATAACCCTAGCTCTAACCTCTGTTAAATGACACGTGTAAAAGCTTAAACGTGTAGACATGACATGCTGACATGTCCTCAAAAGTGCTATCCCATGGTATCATATAGCAACATGGAGCACTTTGCTTTATTGGATTTTCAGTCACTGGACCAGACAGTCAATCAATCTCTACCTCGGCTCCATCTTGTGTTTGACTGACTGACGGAGTGTAACTGGGTGTGAGAGGAAATGCATGGCCGACCAAGCATTGTTCTCCTGTTGAGGGTGCATGCAGGTGTCTGTCAAGTGTGCGGTCAATTTGTGTATTCATTTGAGTGTGTGTGTGTGTGTCCAGAGGAAAAGGTTGAAGGGTGAGCGAACTCAGGGCAGTGGAAAGTGAAAAGCTTACAGACTGTAGGACGGCTTTATTATGGTTATTCACTGAGGCAGAGGCTATCTCGTGTTGTTGTGTGTGTGTGTGTGTGTGTGTGTGTGTGTGTGTGTGTGTGTGTGTGTGTGTGTGTGTGTCGGTGGTCTTGCCTTTGGGCACTTCTGCCACAGATCAGGGTTTTGGTCTTAGCCTCTCTTTTGCTGCAGGCCAGAAGAGTCAATGATGCCTTTAAGGACAACAAAATGTCCAGAGAAGTATGAATCCCAGTGTGACTTGATCAGAGTATACGTTCAAATTGGCTCTTTGGAGTGTGTGTGTGAAACTGGCCTCTGGCTATCCTCAGCAGCCCCCTCAGGGCTTTCTTAAAGAATGAATGTTGCCTGTCCATTTCCTGCTGCCGTAGTGTCTACTGAATTGCAGGCAGCACCTGCTTACAGCCACACTGTCTGACTTATTTTGTCAACAAATGTAATGTTAATTGTACCTGTAGTGATGGGACATGTCTCAAGGACATCACTTCTTGACCCTGCTGGAAGCAAAGACAGTCTCCACTCACAGTACAAACCCGCCAATGTTGGTACATCCTGCTTGGATCATAATGATTGCTGCGCTCTTACAGTGTGCTTTTTCTGTCATATGAGCATCATTTTGAGTAAAGTGGCACCGTTTTCTCTCTTTAATGACGAGGGATGCTGACATCTGGCGGAAGCTTTTGTGTTCATAGAATATGCGGCTCCATTTTAAAGTTTCTGTTTTTTCTCCTCCACTGTTCTATACATTACTGCGTGCCGTCACTGCCATCTGTTTCTGCAAATCCTCAATTTCTTATTCAGATATGCTGCCGCACTATAGCAGATCCATGATTCACTTTCAAAATCTCTGTATTTTCTAATTCTTCATGGAACATTACTATGGTTTGACAAACATGATGTGGTAAGGCAGAATCACGGCTTGAAGTTTACTAGTTAAAATTCATTGTAGCAGGACAGGAAGCGTTTATTGCTTCTAGAAAAATTTTCCCACTATTTCTAATTGGAATAAAAACATCAGTCATGTAGAGAGGATTACTTGCCAGCTGCAACAGGCAAGCTGGTTTGTTGTGATTAAAAATGAAAAAAAAAAAAAAAAAACCCAACAAACTATAAAAATATTCATAAGCTTGGTTAAATACAGGCTTCTGAGTGACTTGACACTTGATTTTGGGGATGTTTCCTCATTATTAATTGAACCTTTATTTAATCACGCTGTGTCATGGAGTTTAGATCTCTTTGCCAAGAAACCTTAGACCTGAGGTCAAGAAACAATCACATATAAAATGTGTGTTTTTTTTAAGGCTCAGCATTAGGTTTTAAGAGTCAAAAACACAAAGATACTCCACTTACAAAAACATATAAAACGGAAAAAGAGAAAATCTAAAAGTAGTTGCAGATGAATTTTCTGTCAGCCCACTAAATAATTTTATAATTTTGATTTATCAGAGGTTATCATACCATGTTTGTATGAAGACCAAAACCAGAAGAGTACAAACAAACAGACCCTGGTGCCCTGCTAATTTAACAAGGAATCAAGATAAGAGTTTGACTGTGTCACTGTAACTAGAACACCTTGTTGCAGGTTCCCTTGAAATTATAACTTTCGTTTTTTAATCCTAAAGTAAGAGACGCAGCAGAAAAAGTTGTGACAGTTTGGGGTCGCTGTGCAGTGATGACTTAAACAGCTGAGCGTGCACACAAACAGCTGCAGACTTGTTATGTCTCCATGTGCCTCATGAGAACCTTGATGTGCTAATTTACTACTAATAACTTCCAATCAAAGAACTGTATGAGTTTTGGAAGTTTTTGGAAGTTTATTTTTAAAACTTGCTTCGAGTTGCGTACCGTCAGTCTAAATCAGTTTAGATTGGTCTCTGCGGTGTGAATGTTTTCCTTTATCTTAAATTTAGAAATGTGGCTCATACTGTATGACGCTCACGTAAGACGTGCGAGTTTGTCATCATCACTCACAGGAACTTTCTAAATCTCAAGGTATTGCCTCACAACGTACCGTGGTCAATCTGAAATTATGATTTTTCTACAGTGTTTTCATTATCGTTTAATCTGTTGAAAGAAAAATTAGTGTGATCCCTTCAGCTCACTTAATTTTTACAGAGAGAAAAATCCTTGCAGCTGTAAAGGCGGGACTCAGTAATGTTTGGCAAAAATAAACAAATGGCTTAAACTACTACTCATTTTTGCGTCAAAAAACCCCAACAAAAACTAAGAATGTAGTGTATTTATCATTTAACCATAGTCATTTTCTCTTTTCGTGTATGTAATTGATATATATTTTGAAAAATCTCCACACTGCATAAATCTGTATCATTTTAATAATTTTAAATGCTCATACATTACATTTGTTTCAGTGTACACACTTAATATTGCATCATTTAGATATTTCTTTTCATTCAAGCGTCTCTACTGAACAGTTTGTAATGCAGCAGATGTTTGTTTCCACTTTCCCTCTGTTTGTTCTGTTCTTAACTAAATTCTATCAAGCTTTTGTTGTATCACGTTACTATTTCTCTGTGGCAATGACCCAGTTTTCCCAGTTGGATCATTAAAGTTTTATTCTTATCATAGCTGATGTAATGTGTTGGATTTACCCCATGTCTTTTTTTCAAGTGTGAGAGCTCGGTCTGTGACTCTGGCCTCTTCCCCCAGTGACTCAGAGTGGCTACTCTACATGACTTTGCTGAATATTATGCATATTTAATAGGGTATGCTTTCCAGCTAAACTCACCCATTAGGATGAGTTTCAGTTACAGCTCATTTCAGCCCTGATAGGTCTTCCTTGGTGCGTATTTGTGTGTGTGTGTGTGTGTGTGTGTGTGTGTGTGTGTGTGTGTAACGCCTTCTTCCACTTCCTCACGCACCCTCTCGTCCTTTGCCTATCTGCCTATAATCAATCTTTCCTGGTCTCAGTGTCATTTGTCTAATGTTCTTAATGTTCTTCATGGTACTTTACCGTAAAGGCTTTGTGTAAATCACACTGCACCGCTGACAATTCAACCCCCCTGCACACACACACACACACAAACAGATGTATAAATGCAATGAGGTGTATCACTGACTGTAAACCTGTCTGTCATACCCTCACCCATTCATTCACTCATGACAGGTCTTAGTCCTGTATTGATCGGGTTATATTTAATTTCCCCCAGTGTTTCTCCTCTGCTTTTCTTGTACTTTATACGTGTGCTCTTCACTGCCGCAACAAGCCTATTTCCTCACCATTAAAGCAGTAAGACTCACCTTATCCTGTGCTTTGTTGATTGTCCTAGACTGTTTTCTCAGAGATTATTAATTATGTTTTCCTGATTAGACTCCTTAGGGTTGTTAGAAAAGGTGAATAGGATTTAAATGCAGCAGAGATAACTACAGAGATATCTGGTCATATGGTTGTAGTATGGCACAGTGTGTCCTTGATTTTCCATATTTAGAATGTAATTTTAAAAACTGACTGTATAATTTCCGTTCTCTAAATGATTTAAAGTTGAATGATAGTGTTACTGATTCATATTTTAGGATGTTGCCGGCAGAATCCGTAGTAAATCATACTTAGGTTGAAACAGGTTTAGTCCCTGAGCCTGCTGGTTTTACCCTGGACTATTTAAAATGATAACTTGCTTTTTTCTTTATTTTGTTTGCCTGTATTTTTATTTTCCATCTTAAATTATAGTCCTGCTGTTTCTTTATGCTCCTCTTTGGTTATATATAACTCCTCGTGGTTTATGTTTTTTATCTTCATCTGCAGTGAGATATCAACAGACAGATAGCGGTGCTTAATGTCATGCAGTTGGGAACTAAATGCTGTGTCAAGGTTGAATGTCTGGTAGGTTTTACTGCAGCTACAGGTGGCTTTTGATGAGGTTTTGATCTGACACTGTTGGGCACAGCTTGCTCTGTCTTGCTGTGTTGATATTTGTCGGCGTCTAAAGTTATTTTTATTAAATCAAATATTTTAACAGTGTAGGGTTGCCATGTTCTTATACTTTTGGTGTGCATTAGGTTTTACTTAACAGACAAAACAATAAGATGCAGAGATGTTTCTAAGATGTTTTTCAGCTGAGGGAGAAACAACTAACAATAGCAATATACACAGTAATGCAATCCTGCTGAAACACATCTACAATCGCAAGAAAATGTGAACATTAGGACCTTCATAAATGTACTATTTGGAGTGCTATTGTTTTTTATTGCATCATATTTTACATTTTTTTCCTATCCACTACCTGTATATGAAATGGTCTTTTTATTACTTGACTCAGTTCAGGCACATTTTTTAAGACTTCAGTCATTTTTACCATCCATAACCTTGCAGGGCAAGCTGAAAGGAACAAATTCATGCTCACACACACACACATACCATGTCAAGTCTGGTGTCTGACATCATTAACCATAAAGTTAAAGAGTGTCCCAATTAGCTTAGGGCTGTAGAGGAATCTCAGTGTTACAATGTGGTGACTCCCCACTCATTAACCTTTAGAAAAAGGGCCAGACAGACACACACACATTTGCACACACCTAGTGACCACAGGCATCTCTGCAGATATGCATATACACACATTAACAAACATTAATCTTGAAAAACACAGAGGGGTTGAGTTCTCATTACAGCAAATCATTTGGATATAATGACACAGGTGATTTCTCACTCCTATCAGTTTGACAGTTTTGGCTTAATGCAACAGACTCTGAATCTTGGTTGGTTGTGTGTGTGTGTATGTATCATTTTAACCCATATGAGTTTATCATTGTCAAATTATCAATGAGAAGCTGAAATTATTGCTGTACACACACGTTGCTGTACCTATTGAGGGGCTCTGTGGGCTAAGAGGGGGGTATGATCAGGGGTGGAAGCTTGGGTCTGGTGCCACAAGCAGGTCTGAGTTTTTACCTATCCAGTGAAATATCTCTGCATCTCTCAGAAGTATTGGCCCAAACTTTTGTACAGAAATTCAGGGTTCCCAGATGAAGACAGCAATTGCTCCTTCTGTCTTTATGAGGTTGATCTTTGTCATTTTAGGTGAAATATCTTGACTATTAGATGTTTTACCTTTATTTTTGGAACAGACAATCACGACCCCCCTCAGGGTGGGTTTCAGTTTGTCTAGTACTTTCCTTTGAAACCAAATAGGCTCAAAACTATTAAGATATTCTAATCATACTGTGTTTACTGTTAATTAGCAAATGTTAGTGTGTTGTTCTGGGTGGAGAGCAATGGTAGGAATACATATGATACCTTTTTTTTGGGGGGGGGGGGAGCATAAAAACATGCAAACTGCACAGGGCTTAAAGTCCTTAGGCCTTGCTATGAGCTTTGTATTTTGGTTTTTAAAATAATATTTTATTTTCCATATAGAATTTATTGTGGTCTTATGTTGCCAGACAGGAGTTACATCACCTCAGTGAAATAGCTTTAATTCTTGAACTGCACATTCTTTCACAGCCTCCCTCTATGGAGTGCTTTATTGCTGTGTGGGAGGATAAGTCAGGAGAAAAAAATAAGTGACAAACTGGCCAAGAACAGTGAACGGTAAGTTAAGAAAATCAATCTGAAACAGATTGGTATCCATTCTTATTTATCAACTCAATCCTCCCTTAACTGCAGATTATCCCTGTGCTTCACTGTGGAGTATGACAAGAATTGGAAGAAGGTCAAGCGGGTTTGATTTTCACAGACTGACGGAGATTTGTATCAGAGGAGCTTGGAATGGCTATAAATAGGCTCGTTGACAAGAGCCAAACTGAGATCCCGGGGAATCCACTAAGCCAAACTTCTGGCAACCTGTCTGTTCGATATCCCTGACCTTCTGCCAGTTTACCACAGAGGGGATATGAAAACTGTCACATGATAGCCATCACCGGCACCTCACACTGTGGTTCTGATCTTCTCCTGTGACCCCTATTTTCTTGACTGTGATGCAATTTTCTTTTAGTGACTTTGCTGGCAGGTGATATGGGAGCAGGACAAAAAAATGAAAAGTAGTATCTCCTCTCTGTGCAGTGTTAAGGTTTTGTTTTACCATGCCAGGGTGGTGCTAGGGATAATCAGGGATACGTCTGGGTCTTCTCCAGTTTTTAGTCATCCAGGCCCGACCTGGAACCCAAGTTGCGCCAGGTACAAATATTCAGTGTTAGGTTTTTATTCATTGTAATTGGGTTGGGTAGGATTCCAGTCTATTTCTGCAGGCCTCAGCTCCAAGCAGACTTGCTCTCAGCTCTGATCACAGTATGCCAACTGTAATTATGCCTCAGTCCCTCTCTGCTGCATGCCTCCTAGGTCAGAAACTTGATGTGCTTATGATCCATCAGCCTTTGTTTCATGTTAGGTTGTATCTCAGCAAGGAGGAGTGGAAACCATTGTGCTTTGCCATAAATAGAAGGTTTAAGGAGTCCTTACCAGCCCCTTCTTGTTGTGTACACGTGTATTTGTAATGTTCTGTCCTGCTTTGTAACTCATAAAATGTTAATGAGAACGGCTCTGGTCATGTGGAGATGCAGGAGAAAAATGTGTTTTTTGGGTGTTTTATCTGAGTCAACAAGTTTACTACACTTAAAAACTGCCATTACTCACTTTTAGTTTGGCCACATTTTGTTTTACTCAGAGAATGTGACAAGAAAGCAGTGTGTGCAGAAGATCACCTTAAAATAAGTGAGATTTATGTAATTTAAATGAACTAAAATGAAGAGTAAGGCATGGAGATAGAGGCAATGAGAGCGATGTATGGATGCCTGTGATGCTGTGATGGTGTTGAAGGTGCAAATGAAAGAAGCAGGGTGGATTTCAGCGTCATAGCCAAGAACCCAGGTGGCCTAAATTAGATGATGACCCTCCACAGTCAACCAATGACTTTCTGAGATTAACATGGTCAGACCACAAGACGCAGTGGGTGAGATGCCACATTAGAGATGACATTTGAGTTTTATAGTAAAGCAAAATCTAAGTAAGTAAATGTTTTGCAATGAAAATGTATAACTCAAAGAACTGTCTACATGATAAACACTGTTAATGTTGATTAACATACTATTATCTGGTCAAAGAATTGAGGAAATCAGAGAAAGCAAAGTTTTTTTTGTTACAGCTGTTTTCTACTAATAAGCACCTTCTGCGTTTCCATGAGAAACATGAATGCAGATCACATTCCAAAGTCAAAAAGACAGTAATGTTGGAGGCTGATGACTAGCAGTACCACACCTGCTAAAGGCAACACTGCACTAAAGTGAAATGTTTCTTTAAGGATAACAAGAAGATGGTGGAGAGCCAATCCTGAGACAAACCTGGCTCAGTCATGATCAGGGTAATGGAGGCTAGAGGACATCAGCATGGAGATAGCAGATGGGACAGAGGCGATACAGAGAGGGAGGATGATCAGACAGCAGGAGACAGGCAAGGTAAAGCAAATGAGTGGATGTGTGTTTATTTTTTTAAGAAAATCAGTAGTAGTTTTCCACTAATTTGTGGTGCCTCTGCAGCCTCACTTGGTTGACAAGTTAACAGGTGCCACCTCAGATTTGCTGTTGTGGTACTGTAAAGCAGTTACATCATACTGAGTCACCAATCAAATTTATATTTATCCTGCATTTTGACATTTATGCAAAATAATTGCCTTTCAAGTGCTCCTCTCCACTTCCACTTTATGTTATGAAAGAACACCAGTAGTCTTAACTGATGTATGTCTCTTGCATGCAGTATGGTATACATTAGGTAAATCTGGTGGTGTATTTGAAGAGCACCCCCTGCTTGAGCATAAACGAACCAACTGAGATTGAATTCACTTGTGCTTATAGACTGAGTTTTATGTATTTGACATAGATCACATACTGGCTGTGATCTTTGTCTTGTAGTTTAGTCATGATGAGTATTGAGGGTGATGGGTATGTTGAACTTTCTTCAGTTAGCATTGGGAGACTCCTATATTAGATTCCCTCGCACCACTGTAGATTTTTCAAGACCCCCCCACCTGTACTTATAATTTATCATTAATAGTGTGAGCCTTTTGATGTTAAATGAGATGAATGATCAGAAACAATTTCTGAGATTGTGTCACACCTACAACTATTGTCCTGGAGTTTCCAGTCCATACCATAGCTTGTTAAGAAAAGTGGACTGGATTTACTCACAACTTCATCCTTGGACAGAATTTGTGTATTTGTGAAACTGTCAGGTGTTAAATTAGAGTGGTGGGACAAAGTGGGAATTCAGCACAAATTCATCTAGTCTCTGTAACTTTAGATACATATGATTTGACTAGTCTGTGCTGTGATTTATCTCCTGCTGCTTGTACAGATTAAGATCACACGAGAAAACATCTTTAGTCTGGACTTTTTTCCCCTGACTTCTCCAAATATGATGAACTGCTGCATGTCAACATTCATCCTGTTGTAGCTATAAATCATTGTTTTGTGTCATTTGCTATAGTGTGGTTGAGTTATATTTCACTCCTAATGAACTGCACCTGGAAGAGGTCCAAGACCTGGAATTTTAGATGTCTGTTTTTTTTCCTAATTGCATTGTTCTCACTTGTCTGTGGTAAACTCACCGCAGTCAGAAACAACACCTGCGAAAATGCTTGATGTTAATAGAGTGGCTTGAGAGAGTAATCAGATCCCTTCACTTTGACACTTTTTATTGAGTTGTAGATTTAACTGTAAATGGGTAGGATTGCCATTTTCAGTCTCATCAGCCTAGACTCTATAACCCATAATGACAAAGTGGAAACATCTTTCAGACATTTTGGAAAAATTATTAAGAATCAAAAGCTGAAACCTCTTATTTACACGCTTCACCACTACCTGCTGTTCACTAGACATAGTGTTTGAGGCTCTGCCCAAAGAGTTAAATTTTTGTCTCATCCGATAGAGATGGTCATCCCTCCAGCAGGTTCTTCCATCTCTGCAGAGGACTTCTGAAGCTCTGTTAGAGTGACTGTTGGGTTCTTGGTCACCCTCATGATCAAGGCCGCTATTGCTCCTTACTTAGTTTGGTTGGATGGCCAACTCTAGGAAGAGTCCTGGTGGTTCCAGACTCTTTTCCTGATCTGTTCCTTCCTACAATATTATTGCACAGGTCTACAGAGATTTCCTTGGATTTGGATGACTTGGTTTTGACATGCATTGTGAATTGCGGGGCCTTGCTAAACCCAGTCCAGTGGGTACCCAGCTGGATACTTAGCCATATTCACGTTTGGAAATTCAAGTGTTCAATGAGGAGTCCTTGCATATTACATAAGTGTATCTGTGCTGTGTCCTGCTTTGAAACGGCAGTCCACCAGATCCAGTCAATCTCCTGTTAAATCTCCTCTCTTTTCTTCTCCGCTCCTCTGAGCTCATCCCTCTAAACGCTATTGTACAACAGACAATAAAGCCTCTTTTTATCTCTTTTCCTCTCTCTTGCATTCTTCTAAAATGCCATTGTACAACACACAATAAGATTCACTCGCTTTCCTTCTGTCTCTGTCGCCCTCCTAATCACTATTGTATGGCAGACAATGCTGCAGCCGCCTCTGCTACACTGTGATGGGATGGCTGACTGTCAGGCCATTGCCAGGCTGACAATGACATTTCATTTAGGGACTAAGTGTGTGTTTGTGTGTGTGAGTGTGTTTGTCGATTTGTTGTTACAGCATACTGCGAGCTCTCTCCTGACCCGGAGGTTTGAGCTTATGCGCCATATCATTTACCCCTCTGTACGCTGAACACAGGTGTGTGTGTGTTCGTTGCCTCCCACTGTTAGGTGCTTCCATCTGCTCTCTGGATTCTCTCACACACACGCACCGCATTTTGCTCAGAGCTGCAGCAAGTCTCATTAAAACTGAAAACAGGTTTCTCCCACGTAATGAACACAGGTAGAGAGAAGCTGTGTGCTATTTTAGATAGAGACACTGTATGATTGCTCCATGTTACATGGATACATAACCTCATGGAGAATTCCTCTGCCTTCATCTGCTCTTAAGAGTTACTGAGCAGAGTGCACAGCATGTGGAAAAATAATGTGCACTAAATCATACGGCAGTCTTTGTAGGGAAACTGCAGTTGCATAGTAAGTTTCTGTAAATATGTCACTTAAATAAATACCATGTTCAAGTATAATATCAACAATATAAAGGCAAAGATTCATTAGATTTTGGATCCACTTTTACATGTAAGACCAAATTATCGCTAACAAGAAGGTGAGAAAATGTCCATTTTGTGTGAATATTTGGGTGTAGTAGGTGTGTACAGCTAAAAAATACTTACAACTTAAATTGTTCCAGACACATATTTATTGACTTTAGTCGACTGAAAGACAGTAATTTAATTACCAATGCCAAACATTTGCTGTTTGTAGCTAAGTGTGAGTATTTATTATTTCTCTCTTTTATATCATTGTAAATTGAATCTCTGGGGGTTTTGGACTTGGACAAAACAAGACTCCTGAAAAAGTTACCTAGGGCTGTTGGAAATTATTATATTTTTCACTATTTTCTGCCATTATTTAGACTAAATGATTAATTAAGAGAATAATCGATAATGAAAATCTTTGTTTTCAGGTGGCCAGTTATACATTGCAGAGAGATGACATGAGTCAGGATTTGTAGATGAGACCTCCTTTTTTATTGGATTTGCCTTTCACTTAAAGAGCACCTGATCACGCTGTTTTTCCTTTGGGTCCACCTGATTCCTAGTATCAGAAAGTCTGCCAGGTCTTTAGTCAGGCTAGGTCCATATTATATTCACTCTTAAGAGAAAACTGTGATTTTTGAAGCTAGATGAAGAATCTGAGCTGTGAAGTGCAGGGGAAATTGATATTTATTGCGGCTCTTTCCGACCACTGCTGTGTGTTGATTAGTGGCTCATCATGCTGATGCCAGTGTTGATGTTTTCTCTATTAGCATCTCTCAGGTTGACTGCATTGTATTAGGTCTTATTATCCTCAGGTCGGACTGTCCTTGTGTCCCTTTGGGATTGGGTTTCTTATTTTGAAAAATGATTTGCCTGTTAATACCTCCAGGCTCCAGTGAAACATAGATGCCATTTTCCTGGATGTAAAGCTTGATCATGTTGTTTTTCTTTGTCACAGCAGTCTTATTTTAGTCAGCTACACATCTGATGTTAAGGTTTCATGTGAAGTAGTGTAGAACTTACATGGCTTTAGTCGTAAAATAGCAGAATGTGGCAGAATCCTGATCAACCAAATGCAAACATGGACATAAACATGAAATATGAGGGAAACTGAATGAGAAATCATGTTGCCACTTATACTTTGTACTGAAATAATGTTATTACACAATTTATACAATATCCAGTCTCTGTATTGATGCAACAGACCACTGACAGCCCATTTTAGGGCTCTCCTTTGTTAGTTTAAGCTGTATATGAAATGTGTCATTATTCATATTGTAACCAACACTATTAAAAACAGTAAAACATCACTATGTTAGGGACAAAGATGATTGTCATTTAAAAATACATCTGGCAAAAGGACAATTTTACAAACGGTACCTTCAGTAGAAATGTAGCCGGAGAGACTTGTCCAGTGAAGTTAGTGGAAGCACTGGTCCATCAGTCGGCTTCATTGTCTTTGTTTTGTTGTATTTTTGGACTCATCTGATATCCGAGGACTGGAGAGAGAGGAGCTGTGGAGAAAAGCTGTAAATAAAGGAAGGTGACAGAGAGTTACACACTGTCGTCTGCCGCGCTGGGCAAAGGGAGGATGTGTGTGTGTTTGTGTGTATGTATGTGTGTGTAGCTTTGTGAGTGCATGAGAGATGAAAAGACAGAGGGAGAGAGGGTCCAGATGAAGGGATTATATCTCAACACACTGTCCAAACAATTGTTCCCATCGCTCTGCCTCTAACAATTGCGTTTGGCCTGAGGTTCAACTGCTCAGGGAGCTTTGTGTGTGTGTGTGTGTGTGTGTTATAGGGATTTGCTATATTACAGACACGTATACATTGAGAGACCTTGAGAAGAGTCCCCCGTAGAGACAAAAAGAGCAGTTTGTGAAAACACAATCAACCGACGGCCCTCGAGTCCTCAGTAGATTTTACTATCATCAGTGTTATTTTCCAAATACTCAAATTACCGTTTTATATTCTGATTGATAATATTGCCAACTCATGAGAGCTTTTACATTGTTTCTCAGCACTCAGTTTTCAGAAGATTTCTCCCAGTAAAATGCACGTTACATTTCTGTTTGTGCAGCGTCAATAACCAGCATGACTGAGCTGACGGGGTAAAGAGTGCCACCAACTCAGACTTAAACTGCATCAACAGAAAATGTCACGATGAGCTCTCAGAAGTGTGGAGCTAAAGCACAGCACCCATAATCCTCCAGCTCATGCAGTTAATTAGTTCGCTTTGAATGATATTTAATAAATACCAGGTTTCAGTGACACCTGAGAACAGGATCATACTTGGAGGTATATCCCACTTCTTTTAAAAAAGAATTGTTGTTGTTTGGCAGGTGAAGGGAGACTGTGGTTCCTCTTCTATCACTGTTTGTCTCTGCAGTTACTGTATAATGTCTACTAACTTGTCAGGCCTCACGCCACCTCTTCTTCTTGATAAACTAAGTGCTGTTTCTATAGTTTATTATTGAGTTTCCTCATCTTTCCAGTACTTTTGGTGTTTTCTTCTCATGAGTATTCTTACACATTCTCATCACATTTCCATTCAAATTGAGAAAAGCTCGCACCAAAAACCATAGTCTGTTTTTTTTTTTTTTTCAGGATCAATGAGTCAGCTCTTTATAACTTCCTCTATTTTGAAATCTTCTGTAGAAGTTAAAGTGGTGCCATTCTCCCCATTTCTCATTTTGGGAAGATGAAATCTGACTTTATCTGAGCACATGCTCTGCTCACCAGCTCTGCCCTCACCTTATCTGTTGGAACTGGACAGTCAGCTGGCTCTGAAGGTGCCTTTATATTCTCACCCATTGAGGGTTCAGCTTGTGCTTGAGAATAAGTGTCTGTAGCCGCAGAGATGTACAAATAACATTGGTACTAGGGCAGGAAGCCTGTGGTCTTTCACCACATGTTTTAGGAGAAGAATACAGGGTGTTCTGTTTAAATTTTTGGGAAAAATATTAACAAATATTTACATGTAGATCGTTTATTAAGAGTCCTGCTAAATCACCTTGTTGACCCTGTTGTCATATCACTTTACATGTTCTAACTTCCTCTGCCCACAGAACAGACAGTAAACTATGACTGTAGCACGTGATGCACTTTGATCACCTAACGTACCTGTTTTGTCACGCATCAGATGTCTCAAAAGCACTTTGTGTCCATTTTCTGGTGGCTGTGGCTGCTTGAAACTGACAGGCTGCGTGTGAGGTTAAGATAGCACACAGCTGAGGCCGTATGATTTTATCTGAGATGACTGTTGACTGTATAGGACTCCAGCACACAACAGTTTTCACTGCTTATTAGTGTCAAAGTGGAGGAGAACAGAGAGAGGAGGGAGTTAAGACGGACGGGTGAAAAGGAGAGTGTGGAAAACAAAGTGCAGTGGTTGAGTTACAGAGTGAAAAGTGAAGCGAGTATTGCTGTATGTGGGTATATTTACTCTGTGAGATCCCATTGCTGTTTTTGAGACTGAACTCTTGCCAAATTGTTGTTTTGCACATACTTTTGTTCATACTCCTTAAAAATGATTGAGAGCAAACTCAGCCTGAGAGACAAACGTTTAATGAAACTAACAGTCTGTCTTATGTCCATCTGGGCTTTCTGTACAGCTCCTTCATTTATAGTATTTGTGCATTTTTGTGTGTTTTTGTGGATGCAAAACATGAAGCATATACAGAAGACTTAAAGAAAGCTGAACCACATTTGATTTGACTTCTGCTCCTCATCAAACTCAATAAATGTCTTATACATATAAAAGAAGAGTTGGTGATCCAGTAGCTCTTACACAGTTATAGAATTTAACAAAGTAGCTTTAACTGACATATAAACTTATTTTAACCATCACCACTATGGAGAACAAATAAATTTTCTTTATCTTAATCACTTGATTCTGATTGGAGAACAAATAATTTTTATCATAAAATTCACACAATTCCAAATAATCTTTCTCCTGCATTGACACAACATTAAATCAGTTTATACTGATTAGATGGGAAATGTAATTATAGTGATTACAGGAAATCTGATTACATGATGTTGAACCTTGCAGGGTTTTTCCTTTCTGAAGGCAGCTGAAGCTTAAGTGCAGTGGAGGAACTCTTCAGACTTTGGCGATGTCAAAGCATGAAACCCATTCATGAGTTAAACTTTGAAGACAAATATAATCAGTTATGAATTAGTGTCCATCTATATAATTGAGATATATACTGAGTTAAATGTATGGCATATGCCCATAAGTATGTCTTCCTCTCTTTTTCTCACTTGCTCCTGACCCTCCATATTAAAATCCCACTGGACCATTATGGATACAGGTAATTGATGGCTGTGTAAAGTTCATTAGCCGTGTTAGCTGATATTTAGGAGGATGTGGGCTGCAGGCTAAGAAATACATTTCATTTCATAGCTCATTAACCTAATGGTGAGCTGTATTCAATTCCCTTTCTCTTTCTCTCCGGCCTTTGCCTCGGCTGATGATTTAATTTCTGCATTTTTTGTTCCTGATGATAATCAGACGCACAGTGTGAAATACCACCTCTGCAGTTGAGTAAACGTTTGAAAAGAATGGCTTTGGATTGAGCATGTAAAATGTTAAGGAAGTAGTATATTAAGGGAAATCACAGGTTACTGTGACCTAAGACTACTTTTAAGTCCTAATTTGTTAGCTTTTTTTTTTCAGCTCCAGATGCAGAAAAACTCTGTTTATTAGTTAACTAGCCAGTGTTCTAGCAAAGTGACACAACTTTACATTTAACTACCAGCCATTATCAGCTCCTTCAATCAACAGCTTTTACACACGACAGATGTGTTTACCTACTTACTTACGTACTGGACAGATACTACAACAGGCAAACAAAACAAATGATCAGATACAGAATGTACTGTACGTAGTTCAGCAGTATGGAGGAAAGGGTGTTGAGGATAACCATAGATTTCAGAGGCTCAAAGAGGATCCGACTTACACATCTCCCAAATGTGAACTACACATTTTGTGCCCGAACGAATCAACACAACCCAGTTTTCTGTCAGGAAGCAGAGTAGAGAGATGGAAGCATGCTCTAGCCTTAAGATTGTTTTTACTGTTAAGTGTGTTTAGGCTTCTTCTTGTGATAAAAATGATTGCCTGGGTAGAAATACTTGCATGAACCATCTATCTATCCTCATGTTTGTAGTATTCCCCAAAAAATTCACCTTCGTCTTTAAGAGGAGGAGTAGGTTCTTAAGACCCAGTATCTACAGTGTACTTTTATATTCAGGTCTTCAGCAGTTTACTGCAAGTTCAGGATATTCAGAGGAAACTATCATCCGCATTTAATTTCAAACTCTACTGTGTCTGCCTTTCCTCAGCACCATCCTGAAGGTATACTCAACATTTCTCCAGTCATCATGAAACGCTGATCTAGAGAGAAGTTACTTATCACTGTGAGGAGTGCAGCAGTCGCAGGTATTAAGGGAACATTAGCTGCTCGCCAAACCTGAGGAGTGTGTCTGCATGTGAGAAGTGCTGACTGCAAGTCTAGCAAAGGTGAGCTCCCTAGATCACATTCAAATGTTAAGCGATACACACACAGACACAAACACACACTCGCATACACACACACACGCACAGGTGAGGTCCAATACAAATGTTGCTAATAAGCAGCACCACTGGGCCAGATCCTATTTGTCAAACCCTTGGGTGCCGACCGCCAGACGGGGAGTAACCTGCTGAGCTCACACTTCTGAAATGCAGAGACACACACACACGCACAAGCAAATATGCAGACACACAAACTTCCTAGCCATCTGTTTGTCAGTGGGATGTGACAGTAGTTTAAATAGACTTAAAATTTACAGTAGCATACCTCTACTTACATTTATTCAGGTTTGCTGCAGCTGTCTCCAGTAATAAAAAAAAAACACATTTGCAATTCACCACCATTATGTTGTTCTACTATATTTACATACATTATATTTTTCCATTCATCTTTATCAATGCATCCCAAGGGAACATAAATGAAATGCAGTAGCAGAATGCACTTTAATTTCTACTATAGTGTTTGACTGATATGTTTGAAAGTGCTGTAAAAATATTAAATAGAAGAATATTTTTCACATATTGATCTCAACGTAGTAGACAAATATGGTCCAGTGTTATTCCAAAACTCACAGAAGTTCAAAAACTGAATTCATACATGTAAAATACAAACTTCATTTACTCCAATTACTCAATCAATTTAAACCAAACGATAACACAATATGATCCTCAATTAAGTCAACTATAGTGTTCAGTAATCACCTGGTAATAATTATGACAACTATTATTCTTATTAATATAATATTAAGACTGTATATTTTAGGCACAATGCAATATTCAGCTAGAAACACAATTGCATTTATTATACAATACACATAAACAGAAAAATAATGTGTTCAGATAGTGTGAAAAGCAGAGTTGTGTCATCCCATATAAAACGCACACACAACCACACACAGCAGTGTATTGATTACCCTGAAAACTGACAGGATCCGCTGCAGCTCTTTCCTCTTTCTTTTTATTTCTGTGTACACCTCTAAATGTGTTTAAGGTAACCTTGTACACAAACACACACACACACACACACACACATACACACATACACAATATAGAGCTTCGGTTTCACTGCTTTGTCTATTAAGTATCTCACTGTTTCCATACACATTGCGAATCAAAAATCAAAGATTCACCTGAGACACATAGTAACCAGCCGAAGATTCAGTACGTTTCAAACCAGCTCCTGTGTGATCTAATACAATGTCAATGCAGTTCAATACTTCAACTGTAGTTTTCCCACTGGCTTCCTAAAGAAATCTATGGGAAAATCAATCTGTTTATGTGTAAGAAAGATGAGTTTCATCTATAGATGGTAAGAAAATCACCTTTCCAGCAGGCCTTTATTTATGAATAATGCCTTGCTGCTGTGTGTCTAAATGCACCGGCCTCAGTAATGGATTCTGCCCATGCAGAGCTGTTGGCAAGTGAAGCATGGAGGAACATTTGTGATACCTTTTTGTTGCTGGTGTTACTGCTGGCTGCAGCTGCAGAGGGGAAGTGGGGCCTCTCTCTCCCACAGCGAATCCATGCCGGCTCTCAGAATGGGCACCAGATTAGTGCGGCTGCCTGAATATTTCACTGCGTCTCTGCAGGTTTTACCGAATGGCCTAGACACACCTTTATCATGTTTTTGGTGCATTTCGCACTCTTTGCCAATATTGGGAAACTCTTCTTTCATGTTGAGTCCTTCTGGTGCATCATTTCTTCTGTGATTTCCTCGCAGTGAGACCTGATTCAAGCTGTATGAATTTCTTAGATGTTATCTTAGATGGTGTATTGATTCCAGCTGGTGATAGAACCATGTTTGCTGAATGAGCATGCTCTCGAATCTTCTGAAATTACTAGGACATTGCAGTCCTCTCAACACAACATATCCTCGTTGCAACAAGACCAGCAACTCGTGGAAGGGGACCTCACAGAGACCTCCTGTCATTGCAAAAATCAGTTAGTATTACAAACTACAAATACAATCCTGGTATTGACCTTGAATGGAAAGTTTGAGCTTTGCACTTAAACATGTACCAAAACCAGACAAGTGCAGAGACGAGGATGCCAAAACAAATAAAAATAAACTCCTGTTATCCTTGCCACGAATATTATAAATAGGAACTCATGTATGCCTCATGGAGTTCCTCTGATAGCAGGTGTTATGCTGTGTGTCACACAGTGTCTACACTTGCTCAAGGCGTCTACCTTGAGATCTCAGCATGGGAGTGTTCCTAATGGATGTTAAAAACTCCTGCAGTTTTTTATGTGTTAGATGATGTCCTATTTTTAGAGAAGTAATTCGGGATTTTCTGAACTGAAGAGATTTTTTTGCAAGATCTGACATCTTAACCTTGGAAAAGATAAGATTTTAATCCCAACTGCACTTAGGCCCTGTCCTGTAATGACAGAATCCTAAATGACATTCTTTAATGAGATAAGATGTTTGGATAAACAGGCTGAATGACTCCAGGCATTCCAGGCATTTGGTGCAGCGTAGTGTGATTTGGATTTTTGGCCACTGTCGCCTTTCCACAAGTGACTGCCAGTTTATTCCAGGGAATGCTGGGAGGTCTGTTTGAACCACAGTCCGTGTCATTGTGCTTCTGCAGAACATAGTGTAATCTAAAAGCATGGGTTCAATAATACAACAGCTGTGTTGAGTCTGTGTGTGATTTCACATCATTCTGTTGACAAGTTGGCCACTGTGAGTGCATTTAACTTTATAGCCAGAGCAGTCCTAGAGTTTTTAGGCTGATACTGAGTTTTAAAATCATTTTTGTAAGGATTTTTACATGTACTAGATGGGACATTTTACAGTTATCAGTGCTCTGTGGTGGACAAATGATATAATTGAGACTATTGAGACTGCCTAACAGCAGCTGAAAAGCTTGTTTTTGCCAACCTGCAGTGCTTTAACTTCTTACATTGCTACAGTGATGTAGACGTGTATCTATCTTGGGGTGGTCAGAGATACAACATACAAGCTAGTGTTAAGTTACTTTTTTAACTTCTTATGATGTTTCTTTTGTTTTTTTGCAATTTCATACAACTTAACAGATACATATATACTTTAAACCAAACTGCCTGACTGACTGAAAACTGCAAAACAAAACGGCTAGCTGTGGATACAACCTAGTGCCAATTGCCCATGTATTTATACAGTATATTCTGTTCATGTGGGTTGAAGTTTTGTTTTTGTTGAGTCTGAGGCACCTGGAGTTATCACTTCTATAGAGCTGCCCACTAAAAGTCAACAAGTCGATGCATCCATTTAGAAGTCCACACACACAGACAGAGCCAAGTCCAACCAGGACCCACTGCCTTGTCACCCTGTCAGTGCATTTGCAGTGAATGAATCATTTTACCTGATTATTAAGATGGATGTCAATACAGTCAGTAATTTGTCGTTTTTGACAGAGTGAGGTAAACAAACAGTCCCACAAACCAGCGTAGGTTCAGCATTTGGACTTTTAACCTGCTCTGCTCCCACGACTCCCAGTGACCATCTGGAGGTCCAGCTGGCTTCACTGACTGTAGGAGTCAGGACGACTCATCTGGACCTGTACTCACTCACATGAGCGCACACACAGGAATCCTGCCAACTGCTCTTGTGGCACATACTTGAAATAACAACCATAGCACGAAAAGGATTATAATAAAAGTAATGAAATATCATAATACTAAAAATACAGTAGAGCAAATAAGACTTCCTAAGGCAGCAAAGAAAAATAATAAGAGATATGAGGACAAAAAACGTTCCAATAACTCCTAGACCTGCAACAATGAAGAAGTTGGGTAACAGAAAATTATTTGGTAACTACTTCGCTTATCGATTCATTAATTTGAAGTCTTTTTTTAAGGAAAAAAGAAAAAAATCCAGCTCAAGATTGCAAATATCATCTGATTTTATTCATTTTCTACCATGGTAAACTGAATATCTTTGGATTTTGGACTCTTGGTTTTGCAAAACGAGACATTTGAAGATGTCACCTGGGGACCAAATGCCAAATTGGCAATGCAAATCATTGTTATTTGCAACTCTAAAAATACCAGAGTGAAATATTAAAAATGCTCTTATTTTTTACAGATAAAGGATTAACCACAATTTAATACATAAACTGTAAATTGTCTAAATAAATAAATAGAGAGTACAGTGCAGTAGTGAGTCTTGGAGCTGAACAGGAGCTGCAGTAGTTGAAACCAAATGTCCTCTCTAAATCTCTAGAGGATAAAAATGACTTGAATTCATGTTATGTTTTTCACTTGCAGGAAGCAGAGCTGCACTCCTTTGTTTACATGTTCACATTTACATTTGCGCTCACGTTCAAACATCATGTTAACATCCACACACACTCACAGTCTCTCTCTCTCTATCTCTCTCTCTCTCTCTCTCTCTCTCTCTCTCTCTCTCTTTTTTTACTCACACACATTCTTACCAAACACACTTTGCCTGGCAGTTGAAAAATCTCGTCTTTACCTGTGAGACACACAACATCGCTGAATAATTGAGAAGGTTGAGGTTGTGTACTACTGGAGCTGTTTGGTAATTTGGCTTAATTGATGAAAACATTGGCCCCAGCAATCAGTCATCTCTGACTGCATAATCTGATATAATATGCAGCTGGAAAGGGTAGACCCTTATTGAATTACACTCTCTATATGCTTCTGGTACACACACATATACTGTCTTGACATTTAAATATCAGTTTAAGGTTAATGCGTCTCCCTCCCAGATGGATAAAATGGCTTTAATGTCATTCTGGTTGGCACACTGAGCTCTTACCACATTTAAATAATAGCTCTTAATAAACCAGGCAGTGTTGGAAATACCACTGTTGAATAACAGCAGGTGATGTGTTTTTTACTGTGTAATACCTCTGTTGTTTATTCTGATTTCTGCCCGCTAATGAATGAATGAATGACCTCCCATTCCTACAGATTAGTTATAATATATTGAATGTTGATTTTTTTTAGTGGATACATGTGATATATTGTGATACATGTGGGCGAATATGGTTCAGGAGATGGAGCAGATCGCCCACTACTTGGTTAGTGGTTCAGTCTCCTGCTTCTCCAGTCAGTGTGCCAAAGTATCCTTAAGCAAGATACTGAGCCCCAGATTGGCAGCAGTGATGGAGCGCTGTATGTGTGTGTGAATGTGACCTGTAATGTAAAGCACTTTGAGTGATTGATATAACCAGAAAAAGGCTGTATAAATTACCATATTGGTAATAAACATACTAAAGCTTGAGTGGGTTTCAGTAGTTATTTTGGAGACCTTGGCAAATGGAGAAAAGACAGACGTGGACATACTTGGTGACATGGTAGATGATACTTTGTGAGTTTTGGTATCGGTCTTGACTGTGACTGATCTGTGTGCCTGTTTTTATCAGCCTCTGATGCTGCAGCAGATAATTTGTCTTCTCATCTTTCAGCCATACTCAGTACTGCTGCTGTATATATTACCATGCATAGACAAACATATAAAGACAGAGCGGCACAGACACTTAAATCTGTTATTTATTTAATGGCAGACAAAGGAAGTGCCCTCAGTCTGAGTCCCATACAAAGCCTTTGCTCCACCCAACACAGAGTCCCCATTGTTGAAATCTGTTGTTGAAATGATTTCAGGACATAAATAATCCAAGATGATGGCAACAGTGCATTGGCAATATTTGCTGTTTGCTATCTCTGCAGAAGTTGCAGCTGTGGTATTTTTTGATGTTTATTAGTGCATTTTTATTAGTTTGAGAGAGAAAATCAATGTTAAGTTTATGTTTTTATCAATTTCTGCACAATGTTCTACTGCAAATTAGCTGCCTTGTCTCAATACTATGTAATATAAATGTCTTAGTTACAGAGACATTGTGAAGACCAGCATATACACATATAATCAATAGACACTGTTAATTTGAGGACACAACACACTTGAGCAGTTGGCAGTTTTACACAGAGCAGCATGTTTTTTGGGATTGGCTCAACAGATTTATAGGATTTATACCAGAGAGGATGGCCCATAAAATACACTGTTTCTCATTTAAAAGGCTGCTTTTATCATTCTGCGGTTAAATAATGACACTAAGTTCAACAATCTTTTGTCCGCTGAATGAAGCTTATCTGATGTGAGCAGTTTTTATAGGCCAAAACAATTTACTGTGAACTGAGACAAATTTTTAAATAAGAGGAAAAACCAAAAGCCTGTAAAAGAAGAACAGATACCTTGATTGAGTGCATTTGACAGCATTCATACTCTAGATAAACCTTTTTAGATTTAGTCTGTTTAAGAAGGAAAGATCAGTTACTGTTAGTTGTGTATGTTTTCAGGAATGAACACTACATGTCCATAAGATGCAAATGAGTAATGTAAAGCAGCATGTGCTGCAGTATGCTACTTTCCTCTTCAGCCTTGTCTACCATCTCTACCATTCCTGCCTTGATGAAAACAAATGTGTAAAAGAAAACATTTAAACAGAATAGCAATCTATGTCATGGTCTAAACATAGACGTAATAAAGAACATGTTAGAACAAAGGTTGATGATGTTCTGTTTGTATCTTAAACAGCTCAGCCTAAATTCTGCCTTCCATATTTTAATAAATAATCAGCAAATTGAATTGCTGTTATCTCACCCGCCATTTTCATGACAGCCAATTTGTGAGCAAAAACACCATCTGTTCCACAGTGGTTGTAGCAGCACGCATACACACGCACACACACACACACACACACACACACACACACACACACACGTGTATGACACATACACCCCACTGTGTTGTGGTAAAGTTAACAGTGACACCTGACAGAACTCCCAGCGTGCACCACTACTATGACAGGGTATAATCAATGCTAACTTATGTTATGAAAATCACATTTATACCCTTGTATATCCTAGATTCATCTTAACTTTTTTTTCCAACTTAAATTTGAGCTCTTGTTGCTATGAAGACTGACCCTCATGTGGTGATGTGACATTATGCATCCTATGGTGAGAACCAAATATGAAGTACGTTCTCAGCAATATGTATGTAGTAAGTGTATGTTCATAAGACAATTAAATGACATTTAAAAACACTAATCATGGCAGCAAGTGTTTACGTAAAGAAGGTTTTCCTTTCCAGAGTGTGACATTAGATTTTGAACTGATGGATAGAAGTCAAGATGAGCTATGAATGAAGGAGTAGAGGCAGGGTGATAAAGTATTCTTCCTAACTGAACTTTCACTAGGCTTCATAACTCTTTAAAATGTTAAAAAAAAAAGAAGCACAAATGCCCCCAAATCTTTAAACAATTCAAATCTCTTTCTAAACATAATAAATTGGCAGGGGACCCAGTTGTCGTGTTAGAAAACTTCACAATGGGTCGATGCTGGTTGGGAGCTTGCAGTTTTTCCAACACTTGGCAGTGTCAACTTCACAATCATTGTGGCATAAATACATTCCTTTCATAAGGCCCACAACCTCAAAGACTTTGTGCAGTGGGATCACTTTAAGGATGACTGCTATCACTGCACATTCAGAGCTGCCAACCACACTTGCAAATATGAGATAGGAAGCTCTGCCAAGGATATATCTCTTCCAATTTTCAGAGACTTAAATCATTTGGAAGCATTGACTGAAAAGGTATTTGATTATTGTTTAATGACAGAGTCAGCTTTTATTAGATTAGTCTTAAGCTCAGTGTGCCTGGATCTGGCAAAGGAGGGAGGTTATTTGGGTACACGGTTCTCTTTTGGGACACAGTTTGCATATATTGATGTAAACAAACACACTCTGGAGTTGTGGAACTCGAGTGTCAGTCGTTTGATTTTTTTTTCTTCATTTTTTGTAAGGCTGTACATAGCAGAGAAACACTTTGAGGAATGGGAAAATGTTTGATAACTCCACACTTATTACAGTCCAACACTGGTTGTGTGTGGCTTAAGTTAACACAAGTAATTACAAATTTTTACATTTGACCTGTATCTTAATTTATGCTCTTTCACCAAAAGTGTTTGGCCACTTTATCCTCTGGATGCAGAGCTCAAAGATAACTGCCCTGTGGACATCATTACTTTCTTTTATACTCATTCCACGCTTCAGTACGTCTGAAAGTCAACATCCACTCTCTCCTGCTCAGTTTGAGTGGAAGACGCAGAAAATACAGCACAGTGGGAAGGTTCAGGCGGCCACCATGTTTATCCATCTGCTCTGCTGAATCCAGTCTGTTTCGAACACCTGCTTGTTCGAGACGATCGATTGCAGATTGATAATGAGGAGCAGAGATCTGGAGTCTAGACATGTGATCTTAAGAACGGAAAGTCACTGGTTCAGATTCTTTCCAGTTGGGGAAAGCTGAGTGGGGAAATGGGTCACTTCCGGCACAATTTTTGCAATATGAGTGTGCATTCATGCAAGACATTTAATCCGCACCTCAGCAGAGCTGCTCGGCTGCCAACAATTTGAAGCTGGTTGTACTGGGCAGCGTCCAGATTCGAGAACCTTTGTGCATAAATCTCTTGCTCCCTTGTTGCTTTAAATATGGAGATAGGACAATTTCTCTCAGGTAATATTTTTTGCTCATTTCAGTTACATGAAGATATCCTCCTCTCACGTAAGTTTTGGAATTGAGTGGCAGTGCTACTTTAATCTTACTTGTGGGTGAAGTTGTCAACTCAGGCAAAGAGGTTTTCTTCTGGGAGTGAAGCTTTCATTTTCACAGAAAGTTTCTCTCATTTAGCTATGACCAATGTTTTACCCTTCAATTAAATTCTTTTATTTTACTAGTAACCAAAGCTGTAAATACTCATCAGAACTTTAATTCTATTTTTAACCAAAGTTGTTTTATTTGCCTTAATTAACTGTCAGTTTACCTCATATTGTTATCACAGGATCCCTTTGTGCTGGAAGAAAGTTATTCACTTAATTACATTCATTTCATTTTACCATAGTCAGAAGTTGGAGAATATTTTTTTTTTCTTCAGTAACATGTTCAGTTAAGCCACAATCATATACACAGTTTGAATAATATAAAAACAGTTATTAAGGGAAATATCATTAAAGCATGATGTGGCCTGATCACACTCAAATACACCTATCTAATGTATGGCTGACATAGGTAGATATCTGTTAACCCTTTGTGTCAAGCAAAAACAAATTAATCATTTTGTCAGTGAACATTTTGCTTGATACTGATCTGTTTGATGTAAATGTTTTGTTGATTTAAAATAAAAAATCTGGGAGGCAATACATTTAGTCCAAAATATATAGTAGCAAATGATGGTTGTAAATAAAGATAACGTTAAGGAGAAACTCCTGTCTCATGTATAGCAAATGTACATCCACATGTAAAGAGCCATTAGTGAATGGTGACCATGTTCTCACTTCTACTGACTAAACAGCAGCAGCTGCTGTCTGTCTGTTTTAAATAGAACTGGTGAAGGTTGCATGTCCCCTCAGGTTAGTTTAGCTTTCATTTTTCCCTTTTCTTTGTTCTTATGACCTCTCCAGCTCTTTATTTCTGTCACCCTTCTGTCTTTTAGGTCACAATTACTACAGTCATAAATTGCCTTCTACACTGACAGTGTCCACTAATGTTTGATTCGTGGTGTAGCTGCAGAATAATGAGCTGAACAGATTCATCACAGAGTTCTGCTGTTGTTTCAGTTTATTGGTGTATTTGCTGTATTATCTTGGCGGTCTTGTTTATTTCTCTTTTGTCATTGACAGTGTGTCTTCTCAGATTATGTGCTGATTGATGCTGCTGACCCCTCCAACATGTTCGCCCTCCCCCAGACCGCTCAAACCAATGTGTCCCTGCATTACTAGAGGACATTATAGTTCAGATACACACAGTTGGTACCAGACAAGATGGATCAGCTATCAGCTATTTTATTTCTGTTCACAAGGCAATAATAACAATCCTAAAATAGCATTTCTGACTCACGCAAATATTCTTTTTTAGCGTCCTCAAATTCACAACTGTCACCTCAATAGATTTTCCAGGATATTAATCGAATGTGAAATGTTCAATAAATTCGTTGGCCAGGCATTTTGATGGCTGCTGCTGTGATGGATGTGCATGTATGGAGACGTACGAATACCTCCACTTTCCTTACTTCCTTCATAATGGTTTTTGTGATCCTGCATGAAATAAAGTCAGATTTTGTACCTTTTTTTTTCTCTGAGTTAAAGTGGTATTTACCTTTTGTAGATCATTTTTGTCTTTAAAATGACAATTGTTTTCATATTACAAATTTATAGTTTATATCAAAGCTGTTCTTGATAAATGTGCCATCAACATATAGCCATTTTTTTCACCTTTCAAATTCACCTTGTCTTGGGCTCTGTATGGAAACAACTTTAGAGTTTAGATGCTTTGCAGAGAAACCAGAGAATATCAGAACACTTTGACTTTGAAGAGTAGTTTGTACATGTATTAGAGTTTGAGGTCCGTTGGTATGAAAAATGATATCAAACAATGAATTTGTTTATGGAAAGACATTTATTCAGCAGCAGTTTTGATGATTAATTGATTAGAATCTTTGTTCTTTTAAGCAAAAATGCCAATAATGTACTTGTTTCCACTTTCATATGTGATTATTTTTTCCTGGTTTTTAACATTTAGTTTTAGACTGTTGGTCCTTGAGCTTTGGACAGTTATTTGTTTATAGACCAAACAGTTATTTAATTAGGTGAGAAAACTATCTGTAAATTAATTGAATGTGAATTGGTTCCAACCCTAAGTGCATGGCATCAGTGTGCGACAACAATGAACCTACAGCTATTTTAAAAAGAAACAAAAAGCAAATGATCTGGGAATTAATGGGGACATGCAGAAACTGGGAAGAAGAATTGCATTATATGATAAATAGAAATATGAGCCATAGTTAAAAATGAACTGTACAGATAGAATCATAGGAGACAAGTAAATGTGCTATGAAGACTGACCTCATGTGTGATGTGACATTATGCA
The DNA here is from genome assembly GCF_001640805.2 of Lates calcarifer. Lineage (NCBI taxonomy): Eukaryota > Metazoa > Chordata > Actinopteri > Centropomidae > Lates > Lates calcarifer. Next base: position 4,714,840 of record NC_066839.1, on the reverse strand, counting down.
TCCTATGGTGAGAACCAAATATGAAGTACGTTCTCAGCAATATGTATGTAGTAAGTGTATGTTCATAAGACAATTAAATGACATTTAAAAACACTAATCATGGCAGCAAGTGTTTACGTAAAGAAGGTTTTCCTTTCCAGAGTGTGACATTAGATTTTGAACTGATGGATAGAAGTCAAGATGAGCTATGAATGAAGGAGTAGAGGCAGGTGATAAAGTATTCTTCCTAACTGAACTTTCACTAGGCTTCATAACTCTTTAAAATGTTAAAAAAAAGAAGCACAAATGCCCCAAATCTTTAAACAATTCAAATCTCTTTCTAAACATAATAAATTGGCAGGGACCCAGTTGTCGTGTTAGAAAACTTCACAATGAGCAGAATAATTACCATCAAAACAAGAACAAAATAAATAATACAGTACATTTATGCCCCAAAATATGTGCTTTTGTGTGCTTTTAAAGGCCATATACTGTAAGAATACAAATTAGATCACCTTCAGCAGAACATAGACACGCACACACCTATACACACAGACACAATCTTAATGTCAAGTAATTTAAGAGAAACTGAGGGGTGGGAGAGCAGTATCAGAAGTTTGCTGGTAAACTTTAGTAATTAATACATCATGCTATTAGGGCTGTGGAGCTGACCCTGGGCAGCTTGGTTATAAAAGAGCTCTGATGATTGATGGTTCTACCAAACTGATTAATAGAGCTGCTATTTCCAAACTGTAGCCAGAGAATTAGGCCACTGATTTGCATGTTGTTCCGAAGGGTAACAGCTAACACCAGCTAATGCGCCCGGGTCCCTCGTGGATTAATAACATAAAAAAAAAAAAAAATTATATTGGCCTGGCTTCAAACTACGGGTGGAGGTAACTGAACTCCCCTCTGAGAATTTTGCACCTGATGAGGACATTGCTCATTTTTCAGCTAAAATCAGATTATATGTCCTTTCTACCAGACTTGATCTCTCTGTAGTCCTGCCTGCTCTCTTCTATTTGTCCCAGCATGATCAGGACACTGTCACCCGGTGTCTGTGTTTGTAAGTTTTACAAAGCTAAACATAACTTACTGACTTCTTACTTGGAACATAAGGTCATCATATGTTTGTCAGTATGTTTCATCCTCTGTAAGATGTGGAAACACTTTCATGCCATGTTCAAACAGGTGTAGCAGTTGATTATAAGGTGTTCAGTGCACCACAACAGACACACCAGATGTTCTGTTTGTTAATGAGGACAGTAGAGGAGTGATTGTTTTGGACATGGTGTCTACTTTTCACTTTAGTTTTGGAAAGACTGTATTTGATGTTCGTGACGAAACCAGATAAAAAAGCACGATATAGCTTAGATGATTATTAAATCAATTAATTAGATCTTTAGAAAATAAATCCGCATTTTTTTTTTATTTCCATTCAAACTCACTGAACAGTAACTAGTTTCAGCCCTAGAGATGTGAGAATTTTCTGGTATCCTTTGTCTAATGTGATTATTAATTGAATTAGTCTTTGGGTTGGAGAAAGTTGTTCAGACAAAACAAGTTTAAAGACTTCACATTAAATTTAAAGGAAATGTGATAAATATTTTTCACTCCTTTCTGACATTTTATAAACTAAACAACTGTTCTGTAATTTCTAACAGTGTGAAATAAGTAAAACTAAATTGAATTGCTGCATTCATATAATGCTTTTATCCAAAATACTTTACAGTTTGTTTCTCATTCACCTACTCATTAATACATTCAAACACCAGTGGCTGCAAGCAACCATGCAAGGTGCTGGCCTGGCCATCGGGAGGAACTGTGGCTCAGTTTCTGTGCCAAAGGACAATTCAACACATGGACAGGAGGAGCTGGGGATTGAACCACCAACCTTGGTGATCAAACTCCTATAGCTTCATGAACTTAGACTTTCACAGTGTCTCCTCGTGTAAGTGACACCATGATATTGAGATCAGGGCTCTGTGGAGGCCAGACCATCTGTTGCAGGACTCATTGTTCCTCTTGTCTCAAAAGATAGTGTCTTCATGACTCTGCCTGTCTGTTTGGGATTGTTTTCATGCTGTAGAATGAGTGATTCTTAAAGTATGGTGTTACTCCAGAACATAATGTCCTCATTCTTAATGAAGATAGAAGATCTGATTGGTCAGTTGTTTCTCTAACAGGAAGTAACTTTCAGCAGGTGATGAATGAATGGAAATTTTAAAAGAAAATGATCATTTGGGGATCATTTTCATGCTGGAGAATGATGGATGGATAAAAACGATGCCCAAAACTTCTGCACATTATTTTACACTTGCATGACACTTAGTGTATTTGCCCAAGTCAATTAATTTTGGAAATGAAATCTAGAGCAAAGTTCTTGAAAAGTTTATAGTGTTACTTCAGAACAAAAATAGTTGTTTTAGTTGTTGGTTTTTAAGGAAAATGTTTTTTTATTCAAAAGAAGAAACAGGAAAAAGTTTGACATTGCCTCTACATCTCCAGAGCCGTGTGTCTTAGTGGTTGACCATTGCTGAACTCCCATAAAGACGTGTGTGACAAAGAAATGTAAATGTGCTAAAACTGAACTGTGTGAAGAAAACACTGGAGAAATGCTCCTTTATCTACAACTAAAGCAAAACCTTCTACTGCTTGAATTCTTAACTGCTTTCAGGCACAAAACAATACTTCTTGACATTGTTTTATTTTGAAAAAAACAAACAAACAAAAACATCTGGTGTTAAAAGACATAAAAGGAAAAACTGGGTTGTTCGTGTGTGAAATGATCAGGTAATATTTAGCAGTAAGATGGAGATGTGATAATATCAAGTCATTTGTGAATGTACCTCTGCTGGTAATTGTAGAAAAGTGATCTTAGCATTGATGTTGTTAAATGGGAAAGGGGTTGTGTGGTGTCTCTCCACATGTTACAGAGGAGCTTCCATTGTTCGCCTTGTGTGTTTTGACAGATTTTAGCATATTAAGATCTACTTGTAGCAAGGTGCTCAGGCTTCATATGAGGTAGTTTCCATTTCTTTGATATTTTTTTCCTTTTGCTCAGACTGCAGACTGTCTGTTTGATGGATTGTCTCTATTCTCTCCTTTAGTTCCTCTGTCTACTCCAGACTGCATACTTCAGAAAATAATTGAAAATGCCTATTCCAGTGCGTGCACACATGCTGCTTTTTCTACTTTTCTTTTAGGGAACTCTCTCCTTCTTCCTGCATTTTCCACAACACATCTTAGTTTTCCTGGTCACTTTGTACATTTCTGCACCGTGCTTTTTTAAATTTATGCCATGCTGCACTCTCTCAACTTGTTCCAACAAAAGCATGACTTGATGTTGAAACAGCAACAGATGAAAAATATTTGACTTCAACATTCAGTTTTTCTTTAACAACGGCACAAAGAAATCTCTCACCTACATGCACTGACTGGCAGTGAAGGTGTTGTAACTGTCTCCGCTGATAGGTCACGTAAGCAGCCTGACTTTGACCCTGTGCCACCATGGTTGAAGTGAGATTCCTTTCACATGTAGAGTCTGTGCTCGTCCACTTAATTTCAAAGGGGATCCATTATTGGAGGGTGTATATTTTGAATTTTGAATAGTAAATGAAAATCTGTTTAAAACCAGTGCAATATGTACAATAACACAAACTTCCTGTTTTTAAATCAGACTTTCCTTTGCATGTCGCTTCACTCAATCAGCCTGACATTGTCTCCATGTCAGCTGATTGCTGCTTTGGAGCAGAGGATGCTTTGTTTTGTCTCTCTTGCTGTTTTTATAAGTGTAGCGAGGAATCTAATTGGAAGATAATGTCCATTCTTAATCCCCTACAAAAGATCTGATAGGTCAGTTGTTTGTCCAACAGGAAGTAGCCCTCAGTGTCACAACAAGCGATTCAGTAATTTAGAATCAGATCAGTGAAATCAGATATTAAAATGTTGTATGATGTTGAAATTATCAACTGTTATATTTCGCAGAGAACAGTCGCAGTGACTTTACAGGATGTATGGTCATTGGGTTTTTTTTTTTTTAAGAAAAGAAGTATTTACTTCAAGTTGCATGTGTTTTTATGTATCAGCAAGTTGAAAATGTCTGGGTTTTACTGTTGCAATGCTTCTCCCATAATTTGTCTTTTCTTGTCATTTCCTGTGTCCCCCTGCTGCTCATTTGTTTTGATTTCTAAAATATTCAATATAAATCATGCATCTATAAGTATCCATATCCCTGTAAACCTCTCCTCAGAATACAATACAGGTGCAACAAGGATTGGAAAAGATTATAGTTTGTCTCCTCTGTCATCTTTTTCTCCTCCTGCCTCATTACTCATTCTTGTCGTTTTCCTCAGGAACCCCTCATAGTCTTTTCATTCATCTTCTATATGTCACCTGCCAGTTCCATCAGTCTTTATCTTTCTGCTCCATAATCTCATTTTTTTTTATCAAGGGTTTCTTGCTGTTTTTCACGTCTCCAAAAAGTGTGAACTTTTGGATCTTAGTGGCTGGTGGTGATTGCTGGTTGTCTTATTTATTCTTCCATTCCTGACTCCTCTGAGCAACATCCACATCTAACACACCACATACTTTATGCAAACAGAGAATAAAGACAGCATGCAGGTCACGTGCTTTCTCAGTGTGATTTTACATCAGCTGACAAACTGCAGAGCAGAGGCCACGATGGAAAACATCTTTAGAAAAAGGAAAATGAGAAAGAATGTGTAAGTTAAAGTAATAGTTCTACATTTGGGGAAATGTACTCCCTTTCTTACCAAGAGTAAGAGGGTTAGAGAGGAAGCCTGACTGATAAAGTACGCAACGCCAAAAAGTCCAGTACACAATTTAATGTTATAGTAACTTTGATACTTGTGTACTGATTAAATAAACAAGATATAAAGTGTTTATTAGTGAGCTTTAGAGGCACCTTTGCCAGGCTAGGTGTTTCACCATTTTAAGCCTTTCTATGAAGTTTAACTAAAACAAAGTCATTATTGGCAAGGCCTGGGCACTCGGCAGCCATCTTGGCAGCGCCCTAGGGCAAGCACTTTGGGCTAACAAGGCCATGCTCCTATCTAAATGAATGGGGAGAGAACCGAAGTTGAAATCTGTCTGCACCTGCTGCCACCTTCAGCTGAAACTGAGGCAAAACTCAACTGTGTGTATGCGTCAGTCTAGCTGAAGGGGATGCTCTGTTTTATTAATGGCATTGTGGGTCAGTTTTTCAGTCAGGCACAGGGGCTGTATGGAGATTCGCCTTTGTTATCCTTATTTCCTGGACTCCCCTTCCTTTTTCGCCTTTCTACCTATACCCCTTTGCTCCAGGGGGTTCATTTCATATTTTTTTTTGTCTCTGAAAAGCAGAGACACAGTCTAGAGTTGGTCTTCTTCAGCAGCCTAGTTATTTGGTGGCACCAGTTTCCAGATAATCCAGAGGCTGTTGTCATGTATGTTTGGTGGTTGATGAAAAAAAAAAACTGAATAATAAAGTATGAGTGGCTCTAACATTGTTGCAGACTCTGGGAACATATTTGTGCTTTAGTGAATTATTCATGGAAGAGATGGTAGGCATGCTTGTGGCACTGTAATGATCTGTGCATATCTGTGTGTGTGTGTGTGTGTGTGTGTGTGTGTTGAACAGGCTTCCCTTGCGATCAGGTGCAGATGACAGGCTTTCCACTCCTCTCAAGAGGATTAGGTTTAATCTAATAAACACTTCACAGGCACATCACACACCACACAAGTACCCTGTGTGTGTGTGAGAGAGAGAGACTGATTGACCTGCCGACTGACCTGTATATCCATACACTTGTGTTTTTCATTTACATGAGTGGAAATGCTGGGTATTTGCGAAAAAAAAAAAAAGGTTTTATCCTGAAACAAAAGTGCCATGTTTCCAACCTGTTTTCTACATTCTAATGTTCAATACCCAGGGGTAAAAAAAGGTAGCACACACACAAGACTTCAGGACAAAGTTGACTAATCTGAATTTCACCACTTTTTTCGGGCTATGTCAGCAAACTGCTAACATTTGGGGCCTAGAGGCCTTCATCAGAGCATGCTCTGATCAGAGACAGGGATGGAATAAAGGCTGGAATTAAGTGGTGAAATTGAGATTAGTCAATTTTCTCCTGAAGCTTTGTGTGTGTGTGTGTGTGTGTCTGTGTGTGTGTGTCTGTGTGTGTGTGTGTGTGTGTGCGCTGCCTTTTTACCTCTGGGTATTCAGTGTTGGAATTTGGTTTAGGACCAGAAACAAACACAGTGCAAAGGAGCTAACTAATGCTCTCTACATTAATAAATTCTATCCTGTTCACTTTACTTCATTCACATGAGGTTTGGCTGATGCTCTCTTTCTGATGTCTTCTTGTTGAACCGTCATCTTCTGCAATGATTTAATGGGTTAAATTTCAATGGATGGAAACTCGACTAGAGACCAATAGAGGGAGAAAAAAGAAAAGAAAAAAGAGATTTAAGGATCAGTTACTTATAAATTCTCAATTATCAGTTACTGTGCGTGTTATTTGTTGAGGATTGTCTTATTTCCTATTGTCCTTGTAAAAATTCACCTGCTGAATTCAGCTCATTCTTGGATCACTGAGAATACCCTTGGGGAGTTTTTAAATTCTCAGTGGGTTTGCTGGAGTTTTGCAGGACAGTCATAAAGCAGTTTTATGTTGAGTCTTGTGGGAGGTCAGTTGAATTCTTGTGGGATTCTTTAAAATTTTACAAAAGATTTGCAGACCCAACTTGCCATAAAGATCCTGTGTCCTGTTTCACTGTCCTCTCAGTTACTAGACGCCCTGAGAATTTATCTTTTTGATAACAACTTTCTGCCATCTGTGCAACCTTTTCTTACACCTTTTATTCCTTTATTCCTGTTTTTTCTTACACATACCATCAGACATTACCTCAAACATAAAAAAAACCTAGATTTTCTTGCAACATTCAACATTCATTTTTTTTTGTTCTTCTTGTTTTTACCTCTTTGTTTTGGACTCTAATTGTGCTGTTTGATTAGAACATTTGTCCTTTATGGATTCCTAAAGAATCTGTGTTTTTGAACTAGCTGATGAACTAAACATACAACTGTAAAAACTACAAAACTTAATAGTCCAGGCGTTTTGACTGTCACGTGGATGAGAAGATAGATGGATATACTATGGTCTTCTTAGCTCTAATGTGATCTGTAATTAATTGCAGGAGAGAAGCAACATGAAGTTGTATAAGCTGGCAGGGAAACATAGGAGGATCATCACATTGCATCAATGCACAGACTTTCTGCGCACTGCAATTACCTCTCCAGCAGCGAGAGGTAATTGGAATCTTTGCTGTATTTGGAACATCATTTCAGAGCTGTTATGGAGGGTGGTGTGGAAGCATGCTGATTATTTCAATCAGCCCCTTCACACTTTAAAGGAAGTGCCATCTAGTGAAGTGTGATACTACTGGGCTTGTCCTTGGCTTTGATATGTGAAAAGAAAAACACAGTTTGAAACATGTAACTTCATGTGTTCTGGCTTTGAACAGACTTCCACAGAACTGTCAACCAGGGCAGGTGAAAATTCTATGTTAAAAACTTCTATAGCAACAACATGACTAAAAAAATAACTGTTAAATAGCAGGCACAAGGGACAATGCATTGCCACCAAGCAGAGAAGAGAGGCTATTTATGAATATAAGTGAAATAAACAGACCGCTTCAATTTAGGTATTTACTGTTGTTACTCAAATCAATGAACTGAAAACCCAAACGGTATCTCACTCACTGTTTTGTTGGAATTTGCCTGTGAAGTACAAAGACTTGTCATCTGTCTTCATTCATCTCGCTCTGGCTCGTGTTAGCGTTCAATTATCTCTCCACAGTTTGTCTTCATTTTACTTGAAGAGATTTAAAGGAGGGGAGGAGAGCAACTGAGAGAGAGAGAGAGAGAGAGGATGACATTGACTGAGTGATGATAAGTAGGAAACAGGAGTGGAAAGAAGTGGTTACAGATGCAATGAGGGAGGAAAGTGAGGAGGACAGAGTGTGAGAAAATAGATGAGCTACTGAAGACACCAAACATATCTTTAAACTGCACTAAGTACTGTTTGACAGACTAAAAATAACAAATATACATGTAGTAAATAGGTCTAACTGTGTAGGGGCTTAAAGGATAATTCTTATTTTTCTTGGTTTGGCTCTGCTGCCTGTGAGAGCTAAGATTGCATACCCCAAGTTGACTGCTGCGATCTGGGAGTTCAGTACCATTGCAAAAAACAAGTTATTAGATTCTAAAGCTGCTCCACTCATTTTACACAGAAATATTAGTTTATAGTCATTGGCCTGTGAAGGTTGTGTAATGTCTTCTGTAGCTCTTCAATGTTTGAACTGTATTGAGCTGTCTGAATTCAAAGCCCAACAGACCATCTGAAGTAGTTTGTTTGTGGTTAGTAGGTGGTTCACAGTAAGCCTGAGTTGCTTATGCGTGCCCTATTGACCTATCAGTAAGCTAACAGATAAATGTGGAGGACAGTAGTGAGCAAAGCTGTACTAATCAGATTATCATGAAACTACGGCTTCTTGAGAAGCTGTTTGGGTTCTACACCATAGATGGTGAAATCACTGACAAAGATAATGCTGTTTGCTGACTTTGTAAAAAGCAGCTGCCTTCAGGTCCCTTTATGCTGTGCGATTTTAGATGAAAGCTGACATTTCTGAGAGAAACATTGTTAAGTATTAAGCTATAAATCCAAAACTGTGGTCTGAGATTGCACTGTGGTGACATTCGGACAGTGTCAGAAATTTCTGATGAATCCTCACAGCCATCAGAATACCACATGAATGATATTTATTGTTCTGATGTGGCGCAGATGGATGACATGAGCTGATGATGCACCTCTACTGTCGTATACTTTTTTCTATCTACATTTTAGTGCTATGATTCACCAGGCACATGTGATAATATGCCTCAGTTTGACACCATACAGTCTGTTATGGGTTAGTTTGAATTATTTCAAACTTTTTGAAGAAGTGACGCCCTCAGCAGCTGCGCACTGCAAAATACTATTCGCAAAATCAGATCCATTCGATTTACAGTTAAGTGGTTTGTACACGGCAGCAGCTTTTTACTGTCTGTAATGGAGGGTTCAGGTATAGCGGCATACTAGAGTTACTGTCTACAGCGTATAACAGGAGGAATGTGGAGATGACATTTCCCTGCGGCCTGTCTGCCCTCGACGGACACTGTTTCGCTCCGATCAGCAGATCAAGACCTGATCGCTTTACATAGGGCTGTATTGTAACTACTGGAACTGCACGCACACACACACCTATAGCTGGGTTCAAGTCAGAAGCAGATATGCTGGAGTCTGCTGCCCATCATAGCTGCATTGATTTCCTTTCTCCCGCGTCAGGCTGTCTTGTCAACAGACTCCTCCGAGCATGGAAGATGAATTATTCACAGGACAGCTCTACCAGGATCTGTAAATAAATACTTAACTAATATTGGCCCCCACAACCCACAGGTCTCCTCTTACTGTGACGGAGGTTTGAGGGGGGAAAAAAAGAGGAGAGCAAAATGAAATCTCTCCTTAAATATAAGCTTTCATTCATCCGTGTTGGAATCTGTTAAGTGTTTTAATAGGTGGCTTAGTTGTGGTGATCTCAGACTGCAGTAGTATTCCCTCACCTCACACTCTCTGGAGCTTGGATGGGATTTTATCAGGCAGAGAGTTTTAATTAATTCATTAAATTCTTAAGTATGGCATTTAGCTTTTTAGGTCTTTGCAGTAAGTAAAATTAGATGTAAATTGACTACTAAGGCAAATTCATTGGCTTGAATTGTTATTTTACTGTCTGAATTTCTGGGTTTAAATGTGGCTAAGTGAAGCTACAATCTGTATCTGTATTTTATCTTAAAAGAAAAACAGCATCAACACAATTTTATGTTATTTGCATTGTGTTGTTTGCATCTTTCAAATCTGGACAAAACACAGCTGAATTTACTTGCTGCATTGAAGGAACTTTTTCTTATCAGTCCATTATTGAGTCTTTGATGGAAGCATCCCATTCATTACAATTCATTACAGTTTATTTTTTTTGCATTGTAAAGGAGCCAAAAGACTATATGTTTTTTCACTGCTTAAGCACAAATTGGCATCAGTGCTTTTTACTGAATTCTCTCAGCATCAGTGACCATGTAGAAAATGTGAAAAAGAACAAAAACAGAAATCAGAAAAAGTCCCATTTCCACAGGTTTTTGTCTGACAGATGGTTAGACATCACTTCCACAGTTCTGCATTTCAAATAAAAAGAGGCATTTTACAATAAACAGCAGGGAAAAAACCCTCATTTGACTGTCTGTGGAGTAGCTCTAATTACACTAATGGACACTGTCTGAAATGTATCTCTGCCTATTTTTAGGTGGATCTACAGTAAAATCCTCTCAGAGGGCGTATGTGTGTTACACCTGTGAATAGTACACCAGTGATTTCTCGCAGTTTTTGTTTAATCATTGCTCGACATAATAAAAATAAAAACCACAAGATGAAATCTGGATTGGAGTAAGATATTGTGAGTGTGTCGTCTTATAATACCCTAGTATTATACTGATTTTCAAACAGTGCAGTATGTATGTTTAGCTTGAAAAGATCATTTGAAGTCATCACACATACAGAGAAACTGTTGGATTTTTCTTGGATACATCAGAGCTAAGCAGCCCTGTGTTTGCACCAGCAGCTGTGTCACCAGGTCAGAGCACAGCCACTTTCCCATTTAGAGTTAGCACTCTGCAAAGGTCAAGCAAAGTGTCAGAGCCCCATGATTTCCTATTCACCCAAAACCATTTCTCCGTTCTTTGTGCCTATCAGTCTTTTGGCACTTGTATATTTCGTCTGCAATAACTCAACTTTACGTGCCCAAGAGATGATTCCAGTTTGTTATGACTTGACATCCAAATCCTCCACATCAGTGAGCAACGTTTTAGACCATTAAAACCTATTAAATCTGCTATATTGAGTTTTAAATTTTAAAAGCAACATTCGATGCGTGGGTCACTGTGGATCCCACCGGTCTATGAAACCTCCCTTGGCAACTGACTCCCTCCTCAGTAGCTTTAAATCGAGTGGGGTAAATGAACGAGTGAGATTGTTTTAATTTAACAAGGGGGCGGTCATGTTATGAGTGCCACGCTTCATAAGTTTAAGCCTGTGGTGTGAAGCAGCAGGTCTTAACCCCGATTTGTGACTGTCTCTCATTTTTTTTTATGAGCGTTTGATTAAAACATCTGCCATGTGGTGTTTGGTGCACGTAATGAGGTTTGTAATAAGATCAGGCCGCATGACACTGGGATCAGAGCCTTTTTTCTCTGTTACCAAGCGTCTTTCCTCTGTAAGTCTTTGATCTGAGCAGACAGTTCTTTCTCTCTCTGTATGGATTTGGTGGCTTGACAGAAGAAAAGGAGTCAGTCTTGCTCTTTCTGTCTTCTCAGTGTGTCTCTCTTAATGTTGAGCTCAGGCAGTGTATTATTTAACTGGAGCCACTTTAGAGAAGCTGAACAGAAATTCTTGTTAATACTGTTTTACTTGCCGCCAACTGTTACTGTTCAGTTTAAACTGTTGTAGTGTGTGCAGCTTGTGTGTCTTGTGGTATTCTTCTATCTCTTTGGGATGCAGCTAACAATTATTTTCACAATTTATTAATCTGTCAATATCTTTAGCTCCACATATTAATTGTTTTATGTATAAGGTCAGAAAATAGTAAAAAACATCTATTGTATCGTCCCTAAACCCAGAACGATAAGCTTGCTTTGTCCAACTGTCCGTGGCAAATTTTAAAAGTATTTAATTTAAAGTAATATAACACAGACAAAATTCTCACATTTTAGAAGCTAAAATTGTCAAGTGCTCTGGATTTTTACTTGATTAATGATTTAAAAAGCTAATTTATTATCAAAATTACGTTAAGTTTTGGTTTCAGCAGTAGCGTGAGTGGCAAGTCATTTGGAAACCACAAGTTTCCGTGTTTCTGGTTGTCTGTCTAAAGAAACAAATTGTTTTATTTTATACAGTACAGCTATTTACACCTGCTTTCCCAAAGGTGTCATTTTTATAATTTAAGTAATTTCTCCTCCATAGCATCCAGTGTAACTGCCGGGGACTGCAGCTTCTGCTGTTGTGCTGTTTTATGAAGCTCAGTCAAACAAGAAACCAGAATCAAAACCTTCTTTCAACTTTTAATGGATTTACTGAGCAGGGGGTGGGCTGGATATGTGTTTATATCCATAAATCTGCTGTAACTTGAGAGTGGACCCAACACAGCAAAAATGACCCATACTATTGGTGGTCTGAATATTGTCACCGGTTCTCCCACAGTACACTGACATATCTTCAGTCAGAGGATGTGTTTGCTAAATGAGTTTTCCTTATTTCCAGGACATAAACACAAACAGAGCATGAATCCATCAGTGCTGATATAAAACTGCATCCAATATCAGATGTAAACACAACTTGCAAAACAAACCAAAAAAAAGACTTCATTATGCGTTGAAAGAAAATGGTTAGGTAGGCGTTTTTTATTTCAGTCCTCAAGGCAGCAGAACAACCGAAAATGTGAAGGGCCATGAAGATGTTTTTGATCTGTTTATTGATATCCACTGTGTATATCCGCCTGTTTTCCTGCCTATTTGCCTCTCTGTGTTTAATGTGTCAAGCTCTCAGTCGGTCTGTCAGCTGTCGAGCTGTCAGACCGTCTATTCCTCTGCTGTTGGGTGTTGAGGAGAGCGAGGAGCTGAAAAGTAAGAGCGAGCAAGAATGAGCGGTGAGAAACAATGACTGAAGGAGAAAGACAGAGGGGTGAGGGAGGGGGAGTTCAGGGGAGGGGGGGTAAGGCCAAAGAGAGAGAGAGAGAGAGAGCAGGAGAGAGCAGTAATAGCTCCAGGGGATTGTATCCACATTCGACCACTACTGGAGAGATTGGTGACATCCACCATATTGATCAATGCATTTAACACCGACACACAAATACACACACACACACACACACACACACACACACACTGGTAGAGTACAACGTGATCCCACAGCCACGCTCCCCATTTCAAACCTGGTATGGTTTTGTTTTTCCTCTTTTCCTCTCCCTCATCTTCCTCACCACATCTTCATCTTTCCATTTATCACCTCTACTATTTTTTTTTGTGACCCATCTTCACTCTCCACATGTCACTGTTTATGTCTTTTATGTTTAAGTTACATAGTAGTCAATAAGATGCTTAGTTGTACAAAGTTGTCATTGTATTTGTACTTAATATTGGTTCATTACTGATCATTATTTATGTTTTTATAGATATTGTAACACTCAAACAAGGTCAGAACATACAAAAACTTAGAGACAAACATAAGAAAAAATCAGTGATCCCAGTGTTTTTGTCAAGGACATAACTGCTTTTGAAATAAGATATTTTTTCTTTGAAAAGTAAAATCTTGATCCTGTGTTGGGTTTTGAGGGGGAGACAGAGTGGAAAAGGATGAAAAAGAGAAAGATAACTGGAGTGATTGTGCTATTGTGGCCTCCGTCCTAAAGCTTTTATGATTGATGATGTATTTGTTCCCTGCTTTCTTGTTTGCCCTGTCTGACTTCTCACAGCAGGATCGTATTAAGAGGCCACTCAAGGACAGGGGGAAAGAAATCAGGCATTTTATTAGCGGCCTTCCCTATCATTATGTTTTCATTGGGTACATTCTTTATCCTAATTAAAAAATATATTTTGAATTTCTCTTGATTAAATGCAGGAAGTAACTCATAAGCGACTGAAGATTATTTTCAGTTGATTATTTTCTCAATTAATAGATTAATTACTTCGACTCTTATATGTCAGAAAATAGTGATGTTGCCATTTAACTTTCTCAGAACCCAAAGAAATGTGTCAGATCAGTTTTGTTGAAGGACAGCACTCCAAACTGCCAAGATATTTAGCATCAGTCCTTACATTTGATAAACTGGAGAACTGAAAAATGCCTTAAACCATTAATTTTCTTTCAGAAAACCAGTTAACTTTCAGTTTCCCATTTTTATTGGTACGTTTCTCAGACGTATTAATTTGTAATTCAACATTATTTTGTGAAGCTGGCCACTCCAAGAGAGGGTGACTTTTGCTATTGCCTAATGTTTTAATTGCTCATCATGCTGTGCTGGACTGTGTTTTGTTGTTCTAGCTAAGCTGAATAGCTAAGGCATCTTTTAAGTGATGCAGTGTCAGGTGTCTGCAGAGGGTTTTTGAAAACCACATGATTATTATTATTATTACACCTCCTCACCCACTGGGTCAGCAGCTTATGAATGGTAAGAGTCTGTAATGTGAGTAAGTGAGGTGGGAGTCACCTGACTCTCTGGTGCGGCTGAATTCATATTGACTGAACTGTCATTGAGGCATACAGACCTCTCATGCATTTGATATGCAGATGTCAGAATCCATGCTCACCACACGACTGTCCTCTCTCTTCACTGCCTCTCAGGTTTGGTGACCCCTCCTCATGTATTAATGACGTGTCGATAAAGAGCTCTTCCATTACACCCACACCCGTCTTTAACCTTGCTGCTGATCTGTGTTTGTGTGTGTCTGCCCTCTGTCATAGCTCTTCTATTATTTACCACGCGTCTCTGTCTGGGAAGGGCTTGTGTGTGAGGCCAGCAATCGCCTTTAGGTAAACAACCACTGCCAATGACACGGGTGACCCTCACAAACACACACACATTCCTTTCTACCCTCATCCCTCCTCTGACCACATCTAATTTCCGATCAATATGTTTTAAGCGAAGCCCCAAAACAAACTTTGCTTGCAGGGTTGGTGTGTGTTTGTCTTATTTTATGGAGGGAGATGCAGGTGTCATTTTCACTGCTGGTCTGCGATGCCCTTTAGGCCGTCTTCAAGTGACAGTGAAAGAGAGCCATCATTCCTGTCTTTGACACCTCAGCCCTGCCTGGACTCCTCTCGCTGAAGCCACATCAGCTGATCTGCGATTGGAGAGACGCAGGAGGGTTTACACACATGCAGAAGCTTAACTGTCATTAACATCCTGTGGAAGTTATTTCAGAGCTACTTATTGAATTTAAACAAATTCCAGTGCCTGAATGATATAATAGATTTGATTGTTGGACAAAGAAACACCAGCTGTACTCTGCAGCGCATCGTAGCATCTTTCAGCTCATTGTTTTGGTTTTATACTCTACAACCTCACTGTTTCAGCCTGCAACTTGACAGTCGGCAAGTCTGTATGTTTCCCTACGTCCGGAGAATGTGATTTATAGGCTAGGGCATCTCTTTATTTAATGCTTCATTTACAATGTTATGCTGTGGTACACATTTTACCTCTATTGAAAAACTGCAGCTCTTGTGATTTGGGTATTGCACTTGGCCATGTCGACTGGCAATTTCAATAATATTTTGATTAATTGTTCAGCTGTAATTAAAAGTAGGACTGAATTAGCTATTAGCAGCTCCTGTCTGTGACGTACCCATGGGTGTACAGACAACTATGACTGGATTATTCTTATACTTAAAGAAACTAAAAAACTATATTTTCTGCTCAGTCACCAAAAAAAGAATGACAATTCCCACTCAGAACCATCAGTTGAATTTTCATCACTAAGACAATAGGAATAAATTCATTTTTATATTTTATCTGCCAATTAAATATCAGCCACTGATATTTTTTTGATATATCATGAATCCATACATTCTATTCAGTGTCACTGTGCTATTTTCTTGCATTGATGCTCCAGCAAAGCACCAATTTCTTTATTTCTGCCAAACTCACTCTTCCACTTGGCACATCCCGTTGTGCTTTCACTTCTCTTAACGTGTCTTTTTCTTTGGTCCTGTAGCTGTCACATTTTATAGAGAAAATCTATGAGGTTAAAAAAACAAAACAAAACAAAAATACATTTCTGCACAAGACCAACACCAGTGGTGAGATAAAGCCATTATTAATATTAAATAAATGACATTTCCAGACAGTGGAGAGGTTTAGGATCAAGTGACAGAACAACCAAAAGACTTCTGAATCCAGGACAGAACTTCAAATTCACTTTATGTAATACATGCTTAATATTTTATTCAGACCTGTTGACACATCATGAGGTACGCCATTGTGCTGTTGTAGCAGTGTGTTATTTCTTTAAAGCTCTCGATAACGGCAAAAAAGAAAGATTCTGGCCTTCTGAGAAAGGGTGAACACACACAGCCTAAAGTGACATTATCAACCTGCACACAGCAGGCTCATGTTTACCTGTTTTTTGATACTTTATATCAAAGTATACGAGATTCAAGTAATCTGACATTGGTTTGTTAAGCTGTTTCTGGACAAAGCTATCACACACTGATGTTTCAATTTGTCCTGTAACTAGAGAAGAGATAAAAACAAGGGAGCTGAGTTTAGGGGACAAATAGGGTGAATCTGTAGCACATCACTTACTGAGAATGGGATGCTGTTTCCTTTTACAACCCTAAATTTAAATTGAGGCTGAAAATAAAAGCTGTTTTATTGTTGTACATTAAAATCTTAACCTTTAAAGCTTTAAGAGTAGCAGATGGAATAGTTTATACACTGTTTCTGTGAAATGACTCCTGTTCCTTTGGTTTCTTGTTGTTTACTTCAGAGAACCTTGAAAAAACAGCCCTGTATCGCTGAGTCATGCTGGATGATTTTACATTAACCATACCTTATTTTAGTCATGCCCCGATAAGGCTGGGTATCATTCAAATTTTTTTTAAACTGGTACCAATACCTTGACTTCAATATTGGTTCCTGAACTATACTTTTTTCGATAACAATTTTATCAAATCAATTCTAACAAAGAAAATTACATTACACATTATTGTACATAACATCATTGGAAATCTTGAAGAATTTGATCCGGGAATAATAACACTCAGCAAAGTTTGGCTTTTTGTCATGCAGTTTTATTCATCAGGGCATTTTGCAATATCAAGCAATTTGACATTTTTTCAAAACCATTTAGAGCTGAGATCACTTGTTTGTTTGTTTATCCACTTATTTCCTGCATTACAAAGCACAAAGCTGTAGAACCTCGGGGTTAATGTATTTCCTGACAAATCCTGAGTGTGACCTCTCACAGCCTCAGCGGTTATAGGCTTCAGCATCTTGTTGGAAAGCTGCATCTGCAGGCCTAGAAGAAGGAAAAAATCAAGTTTATACATTTTAGTCAGTTTCATCTAATATGTCTAATTTTAACAGTAACCATTCGTTTAAAGTCCTTACGCTGCTGGAGGCGTGCCCCCACTGCTGGGTTGGTAACCTAAAAGAAAAGGAAATTAAAATTAAATTGAAATCAAAATCGAACCAAAACTGTTTTTAAGCAGTGTTAAACAGTATCTTAAAATGAAACACTACATCAAAACAAGACTGGACTGACAAACAGTGGCTCTGTTCAGCATGCTTCTTAGTATGTTTGCAGTTGTTTGTGTAATATGTCCAAATTGTTTTAGCTTGAAGTTGAGCTGCAAAGATCAGTTGACAGATGGATTAGTCCATTGACAGACAGTCAATCAGAAGCAACTTTAATGATTAAATGTTTGCATCGCCATTTTACCAGAGAAAAAAATTGGATGTTCCAGCTTCTCAAATTTGAGTATTTCCTGCTTCTCCTTTTATTAATATTGTAGTAAACTGAATATCTTTGCATTTTGGACTGTTGGTTGGGAAAAAAAATATATTTTAAGGACATAATTTTGGACTCTGGCACATTGAGATGGACATTTCTCACTGTTTTCTGATGTTTTTATAACTCACAAAATTAAATATTGAATCGAGTCCTTTGTAACAAACCTCCAGAATAAATTGCAGTCATTTTTTATCATGTGCTTTTTCTCTGTCTGTTTAAGTCAGACATCAGCATGTTTAAGTGGAGCCAGAGTGTGTGTTTACTTGTGATTTACCTTTCCATGCTGCTTTGGCACCTTTCCACACAGCTTTCAGACGTCCCCAAAGGCCACACTCTCCAGGTTCAGCCATAAGGACGACCAGCGTCAACACAAGAAATGTCATGGCAAGCTTCATCCTGAACACAAACAACACGTGTCACTCAAACACATTAATTCATCCAACAATATACCTACGCTACAAGTCACGGTCTCATCACCACACATCCCAGAGACTTAAAAAAAAAATATATAAATAAATAAAAAAAAAAAGCTTTTTACCTGCACACAGGTTGATAGTCGGAGGCAAAAGACTGGTAGAGAGAAAAGTCAGCAGCTGAGAGATACAGGTGATGTGACTCTCTGTGCCTACCAGCTGTGAAATGCTCTTTATAAAGGCTGAGATGAACTCATGGTAACATTTAGTCATTGTATTGTGCAAGATCAAGTTCTGTTGGCAGATGACGGGGTATTTTTATTTTAACACAAACTCACAGCATTAACATGTTTTTCAAACTGAAAGTGACTCAGCTCTTTTTTCATCTGTTAGGACATTTAAAGTCCTAACAGATGAAAGAGATTTCTTTAATGTTATATTAACATCTGTTTTCATCACTGACCACAGAGGAATAGAGAATGCTCATCATATGCTTTTTATTTTTATTCAAGAATTTATTACAGAATCATCCCATGTTGAACACCCTGAAATACAGAAGTGCTTTCTCCCGCACAACATGAAGCACAGACCTTAAGCTCTCTTTATAAATGATGCCATTGTTTTCATTCAAATTCTTAGTTTTTCCAAGTTTTAATTCCGCTGTAGTTCAGGTCTATCAATATACATAGAGTGACACAAAAAGATAATGTCCTGATATGATTTGTTTGTAGAAACTAATAAAACAACAATTATTTGATAAGAATAGTGAATAGTAATGCCTCATATTGTTGGCAATACTAAACAACTTTATGCTTTAAACTGGCTTGAAAATATCCTCAATCGTATAAGGCTTCACAAAGTGTCACCTGGAGTTTTACCCAGTAACTGTGCGCATGATGTGACTGACAGTGCATGATGTCTCCAGAACAGAATAATCTGATCTGCAATATGTTGTGTAACCAGTGTGAATTAGCTTTTTGAGAAATCCAGGGGTAACAACAGTCATCACTTAGAAAGTGGTAGCATAATACCCAGGAAAGGCCCAATGTTCAGACAGAGTGAAACTAAACTGTCAGTGTTGAATTTTCACCAGGTCTAAATGTAATAATATCAGTTTTGCTAAGTGAATACGATAAAGGCTAATTGATAGAACATTACAAAATTAGTTGAATACGTTTTGTCTAGTTTATGTCTCATGTTGATGTTAGACTCCCAGCAGGAAGTGCCTGACCAAATTCTGATTATAGAGAAAAATACACTAAAAACCTTTGGATTATATTGTGCTGCCAACAAACACACCATTGTTTGGCACAGGAACAATTTGAAATGGATGATGAACAGTGCAACAAATGAAGAAGTCCATGCAAGAAAAATTTAGTTGTATTGAAGTGGTGGAGCCAAAATGTATTAATTTAATTCTAAAATACTGTAAAAGCAACCAATGAAACCCCCATCCTCAAAGCAAACTGGCAGCTTCTCTCTTACAACTGACCAGTGTCAAGCATTTTACTTTCTCAGCCTCAGTTAAACTGTAAACTACCTGCAGCTGCACTGATAATACATCACTGTTGGTTTGGTCTCTGGATGAGATTTGTGATTTTAATACAGATATTTGTCGGCAGACCATTACACGCTCTTTGTTTCCTTTGATTCTTCCACGTCTTGTCCAATGTTGCCCTCGTCATCCTCTCTTTCCAACCTGTAGAATATGGCGCCCCCACTGATGTTGTCAGGGTTTCAACTTGAAAACCTTCAGTTTTTTGGTTCCAGCTGGGAACCGTTTTTTTTTTTTTTTACGGGTCTGAACCTTTTTTTGGTTGCAATAGTCCGAATAGCTGGAACGGAAACCATCCAATGTTCTTCCACTGGCTGAAAAAATGTAATGGCTGCGTTTGTGCACCTCTTGATTAAACTGACATTATTTGTCATGAATGCATGTGCAGGGGTTTCCATGGTTCTCTGAAGGGCTCAGGTGCTGTGGTGGTGTTGGTCAGGATGTTTGGCCATTGTGCATTGTGAAAATTTGCATTTTCACATGATTTTTGGACCATGGTCATTACAATATTTATATATTAGTGTAAAGACACTGGCATGAAGAAAAGTGAAATACACTCACTGATGAAGTGAGTGCGAAGTCCTGAAGTAATCCTTCACATTTATCTATCAGGTTCACGTCATGTTATAATTTTTGTAAATCTTGAGGAGTTTAGTCCCATGAACAATAACACACGGCAGCTTTTGACTTTTTGTTATGCAGTTTTATTCATTAGGACATTTTTCAATATCAAGCAGATCACTGGTTTAATTGTTTATTCCATATCTTGCCTAGCATTCCTTTATTCTTTGTTGGTCATAAGCTTGTTTCATCACATCAGCATCACTCAGGACAATGACACCACATCAAAACAAGACTGGATTGGCAAAAAGTGGCTTTGTTTAGCATGTATATTTGCAATAATCAGTACATACTAGTTTGTGTGATATGTCTTAAGTACAGTTTCAGCCATTTTTAAATACCGTAATTTCCGGACTATTGAGCGCACCTGACTATAAGCTGCACCCACTAAATTTAAAAAGAAGAAAAAAAAAGTACTTATACAGGCCGCACTTGTCTATAAGCCACAGGTTTCTAAATGTTTTTGCAGCATGAAGCTCGTTAGCATGTATTTTCTTTAAAGTAGTCAGCATGACTGGATTCTATGAGAGATGCTTTCTTTGTCATGTCAGAGTCATGCTAAATGTTATCATGTGAGTCGAGCCTAATGGCTCATGTAAACTAAACTGGACCCAGAGTGTGTGTTTACTTGTGATTTACACAAGATAGATCATAGTGAACTTCATCCTGAAAAGAAATCACAAACATCATCACCTGTTACTCAAACACATTAATTCATCCAGCAATATTCTAATGCTACAAGTCACAATATAGTAAAATGTAAAAATACTAGCTTTTTACCTGCCCTCAGATTGATAGTTGGAGCCAAAAGACTGGTAGAGAGAGCAAAGTCAGCAGCTGAGAGGTGATGTGACTCTCTGTGCCAGTCAGCTGTGAAATGCCAAAGTCTTTATAAACGTGGAGATGAACCCATGCTCATATTGTATTAATCATTGTGTTTTGCAACATTGCATTCTGTTGGCAGATGACGAGGTGTTGTATATCAACTTCTGATCTCACAATATCATGTTTTTCAGGCTTTAAGTGATTCAACTCTTTTTCTGTGGGGAAACTTCTATGTGCAGATTCTTCCAATAACTTTCTTTAAGCTTACATATCTCAGCTCAGCCAGGGGTTTACCTTTCCCCACCATTACAAGGCTCAGGTGCAGCACCCGAATTAATGTCAAATTATTGTGGAGAGCATTAAACCTACCTAAATGACTTTTTCCCAGATCTAATGGTTGTATTTGGTCCCCAGTGGACATCTTTTGCAAGTTTTGTCTGTTTTTTATTTATTTTCTACTCTAGCATTGTCAAATTTCTGTGCACAGATATGGTAATCATAATGGCACAAAATCATGTTAAACTGCATATTCTTAAGTGAACTATTTAAAATGACAAGAAGAAGAAAAGAAATGAAAATCAAACCAGATTTATTATGATAGTATAGAATAGTACTAGTAGTTTAATAGTATACTATACTCTTTAATTTAATTCCTCTTAGGAATATTTGCCAGATTTCAGTCTTCTGAACTCATCATCTGTGACAGATTCTTCTTCTGATAATTCTTGGCTGCTTTTTCCCTGTTTTATTTCTGCAGTAATGATGTCAGGAGACACAATTAAGTTGTTTTCAGTTATTATTTTATTTCCTCTGTGGCAGCAGAACATGTTACAGCAGTCTTCAGAAACTCGTCCAGGTTAAACTGGACTAACCAAACACTTAAGGCTGATCAACTCTGAAACACTCACTATAGATAGACTTGAAAACACTTGCTAGCTTAGCAACATAATAAGGCTACAAATAAACCATAATGCAACACTATAGCTACACTGATACTCTGTCTATTCAAAAAGAATATCTGTTGTAATGACTGAACACAATTATGGAGTCTTTGAAATAAAGACAACACCCACTTTTCTAAACCTGAGGCTCAGAAATGAAATATTGCCTAATATTAGGGCCAATACGGTGTCCGTTCAGAGTGGGTTTTTTCATTCTTTAATTTCAAGCACTATATCTAAATCTTAGAATGGTAGGGAAAAACCTGATGTAGACCCAAGACCTCACTGATGGGCGTGGCATATGACTAAAAAGTAGGAGGCATCCATCTGAATTAATACTTTATTTACTTTATTTGGGATTGACGGCACTGAAAGAATATCTGTGGAACTGGAAGTGCCTAAAATACATGGCAAATTCATTCTAATTATAATTTACCTACTTACCTACTTCAGCTGCATTGTAATTTACAATAAAAAAGATATTCATATTTATAATGACTTTAACATAAAGTATCCTTGTTGAAGTAAGCATCACACACTGCTCCTATGTGAACAGAGACACTGTTCAAATACACTTAGAGACAAATACATCTGAAGTGATTTTCCGCAGACTCATAACAATGACAGTATTCTTCTTACGCAAAAGAAATAATTGGAAAACTTTTTTTTTTAAACTAATAATGACACAGCAAATTAGACTTTTTGTTATGCAGTTTTATTCATCAGGGCATTTAGCAATATCAAGCAACAGACAGTTCTCCAAAACCAGTTAGACCTGAGATCACTGGTTTGTTTTTTTATCCAGTTATTTCCTGCATTACAAAGCACAAAGCTACAGAACCTAAGGGGCAATGCATTTCTTCCCCAAATCATACAGCTGAGAGACTGTCTCTTGTGACCTCTAATCAACTGGGCACCCAATACTCTTCCTATATGCTTTCCAGTCAAAGCTTGATTGCTTCCCATCCCTAGTAGGAGGAAAAAAATAAGTTTATACTAATATCAGTCTTGTTCATTATCAACAACAATTACTAGTTTTAAGTCCTTACCCTCCAGATGTGTCAGCATCACGCTTGGCTCTCATATCTAAAGAAAGAAATGAAAATCAAATCAAATCAAAATCAAATTCACAATATTTAAGCAGAACTAAACCGTATCTTACAACATCTACATTACTACATCACAACAATTCTGGACTTGCAAAAAGTGGCTCTGTTTATCATATATGTTTGCAGTAATCAGTACATAGATCAGACATCCACCTGTTGAAGTGGACCCAGACTGTGTGTTCACGTGTGATTTACCTGCCAATGCTCGTCCCAGACGTAGGAAACAAGCACACTCCCCAGTTTCAGTCATGAGGACGACCAGCGTCAACACAAGAAAGATCATGGCAAACTTCATCCTGAAAACAAATCACAACATTGTGTGTCACTCAAATGCAATAATTTATCCAACAATATACTAACGCTACAAGTCACAGTATATATTCTGCCAGTCTTCATCACATATCCCAAAGACTTAATTTTAAATAAAGTAAAATGAAAAAATACTTCTTACCTGCCCACAGAGTGATAGGTGGAGTCAGAAGACTGGTAGAGAGAGCAAAGTCAGCAGCTGAGGGATACAGGTGATGTGACTCTCTGTGCCCATTTGCTGTGAAATACTGGTGTCTTTATAAAGGTTTAGATGAGCCCATTCTCACGTGTTAGTTGTGTTTTGCAACATCGAGTTCTGTTAGTGGATGACAAGTTGTTTTAATCTCAACTTCTGATCTCATGATATCAGCATGTTTTTCAAGCAGTAAATGATTCAACTCTTTTTGCATTGGTGAGTAACCTTACAGATTCTTCCAATAACTTCACTGACCACAGAGAGATAGAGAATACTTATTATCTATCTATCTGTATTTCACGTCTATCATCATGTAAAGAGCAAATTAATACAATAAACACGATTCACTCTCAATGGTAGTTTTATGCTTTGAGATAGTGTGAGAGGTGTTCAGCATAAGTTACCATGGCATTTTACCCCGCCAAGAAGCGAACCATCATTGTAACCTTGAAAACCCAGAGTTATATATGTATATATATATTTTTGAATGAATACTTAGTGAGTGTCATTATTAATCAGACGATAAGATAAAACAATGGATGTTTCTGCCGCCGGCTGAAAAAAGCTGTGATCATGGCTGTGCAACTGTGGATCAAACTGATGATCAAAATAAATAACACAGAGCAGAGTTTGACTTTATGTCATGCAATTTTATTCATCAGGACATTTAGCAATATCAAGCAACAGACAGTTTTCTAAAACCAGTTAAGTTTGTGTTTTATCCACTTATTTCCTGCATTACAAAGCTGTAGGACCTAAAGAGCAATGCATTTCCCCCCAAATCATACAGCTGAAAGAATGTGTCTTGGTGAGACCTCTAATCAACTGGGCACCCAATTTGTTTCTTTAATTTTTTCCAGTCAATTTTTCTTTGATTCCCATTCCTAGAAGGAGGAAGAAAATAAGTTAATACTTTTTAATCAGTCTTATTCAATATTAAGAACAATTACTAGTTTTAAGTCCGTACCCTCCAGATGTGTCGACATCACGCTTGGCTCTCATATCTAAAGAAAGAAATGAAAATAAAATCAAAATTAAACCAAAAGTATTCTACTATTTATTAAACATTATTTAAGCAGTACTAAACAGTATCTTACTACATTTACATTACTACATCAAAACAATACTGGACTTGCAAAAAGTGGTTCTGTTTAGCATATATGTTTGCAGTAATCAGTACATAGTAGTTTGTGTAATATATCTTAAGCACAGTTTTATTTTAGCCATTTTTAAGTATTCATGCTTGTTTTTATTCCAGTGCTTTTCTGTCTGTACAAATCAGACATCAACCTGTTGAAGTGGACCCAGACTGTGTGTTCACTTGTGACTTACCTGCCAATGCTCGTCCCATCATAAAAAAACAGCCACACTCCCCAGTTTCAGCCATGAGGACGACCAGTGCCAACACGAGAAAGATCATGACAAACTTCATCCTGAAAACAAATCACAACATCATGTGTCACAATATACCAGCGCTACAAGTCACAGTATATATTCTGCCAGTCCTCATTACATATCCCAAATACTTCAATTTAAATAAAGTAAAATAGAAAAATCCTTGCTTTTTACCTGCACACAGATTGATAGTTGCAGCCAAAGACTGGAAGAGAGAGCAAAGTCAGCAGCTGAGAGATACAGGTGATCTGATTCTCTGTGCCTACCAGCTGTGAAGTGCCCAAGTCTTTATAAAGGAGGTGAAGCCATGCTTAAATTGTATTAGTCATTGTATTTTGCAACCTTGAGTTCTGTTGGCAGATGACAAAGAGTTTGAATCTCAACTTCAGATCTTGTGATATTAGTGTGGTTTTCAATGAGAGCCAACTCTTTTTTCATCTGTGAGAAAACTTTAGATACTTCCAATGATTTCTTTAATCTCACATATCTCAGCTTAACATCTAACGTTTTCTCCATTGACCACAAAGAGATAGAAATATCACATATGCCAGAGCCCAAGCTAAACAAGATTTACTCTCAACCTTAGTTCTATGCTTTGAGATAGTGTGAGAGTTGCTCAGTTATGGCGATTTATCCCACTGAGAAGTGAACCACCATTGTAACCTTGAGAACTCAGAATTAAACCTGAAGTTACCTCAAATCCTAGTTCTCTGGTTCAAAAAGGGCAGTTCTACAAAGGCTGTCACAATGTACAGCACTAATACTGATCTGGAATTAGTCGTTTTTATTAAGAAGTATCAGTTTAATGTAAAGGATATACATACTTTTATATGGTTGTAGTAAAGATATCAGAAATAAGTCTATACACTTGATGAATAGTTGGTGAGTGTCATTAATAACCTGACGATAAGATAAAACAATGGATGTTTCTGCCACAGGCTGAAAAAAGCTGTGATCATGGCTGTGCAACTGTGGATCAAACTGATAGAAATAAATAACACAAAGCAGAGTTTGACTTTTTGTTATGCAATTTTATTCATCAGGGCATTTAGCAATATCAGGCAATTTGACATTTTTCCAAAACCAGTTAGAGCTGAGATCACTGGTCTGTTTGTTTGTTTATCCACTTATTTCTTGCATTACAAAGCACAAAGCAAACGTAAGGGGCAATGCATTTCCCCCCAAATCATACAGCTGAGAGACTGCGTCTTGGTGAGACCTCTAACCAAAGTTGCACCCCATTCTTCTCTGAATTTTTCTCAAGTCGGAATCTGTTGGCTTCCCATCCCTAGTAGGAGTAAGAAAATAAGTTTATACTTATATCAGTCTTGTTCATTATCAACAACAATTACTAGTTTTAAGTCCTTACCCTCCTGATGTGTCAGCATCACGCTTGGCTCTCATATCTAAAGAAAGAAATGAAAATAAAATCAAAATTAAACCAAAAGTATTCTACTATTTATTAAACATTATTTAAGCAGTACTAAACAGTATCTTACTACATTTACATTACTACATCAAAACAATACTGGACTTGCAAAAAGTGGTTCTGTTTAGCATATATGTTTGCAGTAATCAGTACATAGTAGTTTGTGTAATATATCTTAAGCACAGTTTTATTTTAGCCATTTTTAAGTATTCATGCTTGTTTTTATTCCAGTGCTTTTCTGTCTGTACAAATCAGACATCGACCTGTTGAAGTGGACCCAGACTGTGTGTTCACTTGTGATTTACCTGCCAATGCTCGTCCCATCATAAAAAAACAGCCACACTCCCCAGTTTCAGCCATGAGGACGACCAGTGCCAACACGAGAAAGATCATGACAAACTTCATCCTGAAAACAAATCACAACATCATGTGTCACAATATACCAGCGCTACAAGTCACAGTATATATTCTGCCAGTCCTCATTACATATCCCAAATACTTCAATTTAAATAAAGTAAAATAGAAAAATCCTTGCTTTTTACCTGCACACAGATTGATAGTTGCAGCCAAAGACTGGAAGAGAGAGCAAAGTCAGCAGCTGAGAGATACAGGTGATCTGATTCTCTGTGCCTACCAGCTGTGAAGTGCCCAAGTCTTTATAAAGGAGGTGAAGCCATGCTCAAATTGTATTAGTCATTGTATTTTGCAACCTTGAGTTCTGTTGGCAGATGACAAAGAGTTTGAATCTCAACTTCTGATCTTGTGATATTAGTGTGGTTTTCAATGAGAGCCAACTCTTTTTTTTCATCTGTGAGAAAACTTTAGATACTTCCAATGATTTCTTTAATCTCACATCTCATATCTCAGCTTAACATCTAATGTTTTCTCCATTGACCACAAAGAGATAGAAATATCACATATGCCAGAGCCCAAGCTAAACAAGATTTACTCTCAACCTTAGTTCTATGCTTTGAGATAGTGTGAGAGTTGCTCAGTTATGGCGATTTATCCCACTGAGAAGTGAACCACCATTGTAACCTTGAGAACCCAGAATTAAACCTGAAGTTACCTCATATCCTAGTTCTCTGGTTCCAAAAGGGCAGTTCTACAAAGGCTGTCACAATGTACAGCACTAATACTGATCTAGAATTAGTCGTTTTTATTAAGAAGAGTAAGTTTAATGTAAAGGATATACATACTTTTATATGGTTGTAGTAAAGATGTCAGAAATAAGTCTATACACTTGATGAATAGTTGATGAGTGTCATTAATAACCTGACGATAAGATAAAACAATGGATGTTTCTGCCATAGGCTGAAAAAAAGCTGTGATCATGGCTGTGCAACTGTGGATCAAACTGATAGAAATAAATAACACAAAGCAGAGTTTGACTTTTTATTATGCAGTTTTATTCATCAGGGCATTTTGCAATATCAAGCAATTTGACATTTTTCCAAAACCAGTTAGAGCTGAGATCACTGGTCTGTTTGTTTGTTTATTCACGTATTTCCTGCATTACAAAGCACAAAGCAAACGTAAGGGGCAATGCATTTCCCCCCAAATCATACAGCTGAGAGACTGCGTCTTGGTGAAACCTCTAACCAACTCTGCACCCCATTCTTTTCATCATTTCTCTCAAGTCGAAATCTTCTGTTGGCTTCCCATCCCTAGTAGGAGGAAGAAAATAAGTTTATACTTATATCTGTCTTGTTCATTATCAACAGTTATTACTAGTTTTAAGTCCTTACCCTCCTGATGTGTCAGCATCACGCTTGGCTCTCATATCTAAATAAAGAAATGGAAATAAAATCAAATCAAAATTAAACCAAAGACATTCTATTATTTTATTTATTATTAAACAATATTTAAGCAGTACGAGACAGTATCTTACAGCATCTACATTACTACATCACAACATAGTACTTTGTGTAACATATCTTCATTTTTAAGTAGTGTACAAATCAGACATCAACCTGTTGAAGTGGACCCAGACTGTATGTTCACTTGTGATTTACCTGCCAATGCTCGTCCCAGACGTAGGAAACAAGCACACTCCCCAGGTTCAGTCATGAGGACGACTAGTGTCAACACAAGGAAGATCATGACAAACTTCATCCTGAAAACAAATCACAACATCACATGTCACTCAAACACATTAATTCATCCAACAATATACTAATGCTACAAGTCACAGTATATATTCTGCCAGTCTTCATCACA
This sequence comes from Lates calcarifer, assembly GCF_001640805.2. NCBI lineage: Eukaryota > Metazoa > Chordata > Actinopteri > Centropomidae > Lates > Lates calcarifer. Next base: position 4,686,189 of record NC_066839.1, on the reverse strand, counting down.
TATCCCAAAGACTTTATTTTAAATAAAGTAAAATGAAAAAATACTTCTTACCTGCCCACAGATTGATAGGTGGAGTCAGAAGACTGGTAGAGAGAGCAAAGTCAGCAGCTGAGAGATACAGGTGATGTGACTCTCTGTGCCCATTTGCAGTGAAATACTGGTGTCTTTATAAAGGTTTAGATGAGCCCACATTTTGGACGTGTTTTGCAACATCGAGTTCTGTTGGCAGATGACAAGTTGTTTTAATCTCAACTTCTGATCTCACGATATCAGCATGATTTTCAAGCAGTAAGTGATTCAACTCTTTCTGCATCGGTGAGGAACCTTTTTTTACCTATTATCTACCTATATTAATTCATGTCTATCATCATGTAAATAGAAAATTAATACAATAAACACGATTCACTCTTGATAGTTTTATGCTTTGAGATAGTGTGAGAGGTGTTCAGCATAAGTTACCATGGCATTTTATCTCGCTAAGAAGCGAACCATCATTGTAACCTTGAAAACCCATATATATATATATATATATATATACACATATATGGATGTTTCTGCTACTAAAAAGCTGTGATCATGGCTGTGCAACTGTGGATTAAACTGATAGAAAATAACACAAAGCAGAGTTTGACTTTTTATTATGCAGTTTTATTCATCAGGGCATTTTGCAATATCAAGCAATTTGACATTTTTCCAAAACCAGTTAGAGCTGAGATCACTGGTCTGTTTGTTTGTTTATCCACGTATTTCCTGCATTACAAAGCACAAAGCAAACGTAAGGGGCAATGCAATTCCCCCCAAATCATACAGCTGAGAGACTGCGTCTTGGTGAGACCTCTAACCAAAGTTGCACCCCGTTCTTCTCCGAATTTTTCTCAAGTCGGAATCTGTTGGCTTCCCATCCCTAGTAGGAGGAAGAAAATAAGTTTATACTTATATCAGTCTTGTTCATTATCAACAGTTATTACTAGTTTTAAGTCCTTACCCTCCTGATGTGTCAGCATCACGCTTGGCTCTCATATCTAAAGAAAGAAATGAAAATAAAATCAAATCAAAATCAAATTCACAATATTTAAGCAGAACTAAACAGTATCTTACAACATCTACATTACTACATCACAACAGTTCTGGACTTGCAAAAAGTGGCTCTGTTTATCATATATGTTTGCAGTAATCAGTACATAGATCAGACATCAATCTGTTGATGTGGACCCAGACTGTGTTCACTTGTGATTTACCTGCCAATGCTCGTCCAATAAAACAGCGGCACTCCCCAGTTTCAGCCATGAAGACGACCAGTGTCAACACAAGAAAGATCATGACAAACGTCATCCTGAAAACAAATCACAACATCATGTGTCAATCAAACACATTAAGCAACAATATGCTAATGCTACAAGTCACGGTATATATTCTGCCAGTCCTCATTACATATCTCAAAGACTTCACTTTACATAAAGTAAAATGAAAAAATCCTTGCTTTTTACCTGCACACAGATTGATAGTTGCAGCCAAAGACTGGAAGAGAGAGCAAAGATACAGGAGAGGTAGAGATACAGAAGAGATACAGGTGATCTGATTCTCTGTGCCTACCAGCTGTGAAGTGCCCGTCTTTATAAAGGAGGTGAAGCCATGCTCAAATTGTATTAGTCATTTTGTTTTGCAACCTTGAGTTCTGAGTTTGAATCTCAACTTCTGATCTTGTGATATTAGTGTGGTTTCAGTGTGATTCAACTCTTTTTTCATCTGTGAGAAAACTTTAAGATACTTCCAATGATTTCTTTAATCTTACATATCTCAGCTTAACATCTAATGTTTTCTCCACAGACCACAGAGAGATAGAAATATCACATATGCCAGAGCCCAAGCTAAACAAGATTTACTCTCAACCTTAGTTCTATGCTTTGAGATAGTATACTCAGCCTAAGTTATGGTGGCAATTTACAATTTTACTGTTACAATATACAGCACTAATACTGCTTTAATAACAAATATCAGTTTAATGTAAAGGATATACATACTGTGCATACCTTTATATGGTTGTAGTAAATAGGTATGAAATAAGTCTATACACTTTGGATGAATACTTAGTGAGTGTCCTTAATAACCTGACGATAAGAAAAAACAATGGATGTTTCTACCACAGGCTGGAAAAAAGCTGTGATCATTGCAACTGTGGATTAAACTGAGGGTTGTACCCACCTTTATAAGGCTCAGGTGGAGTACTGAAGCCATGTTGAGCACCACCCAAGGCGAATTAATGTAGAATCATTGTGGAGAACATCAAAACCACCTAAATGACTTTTCCCAGATCTAATGGTTGTAGTTGGTCCCCACTAGACTTCTTTAGTAAGTTTTATTTTTTGTAGTATTCATAAATAACACAAAGCAGAGTTTGACTTTTTATTATGCAGTTTTATTCATCAGGGCATTTTGCAATATCAAGCAATTTGACATTTTTCCAAAACCAGTTAGAGCTGAGATCACTGGTCTGTTTGTTTGTTTATCCACTTATTTCTTGCATTACAAAGCACAAAGCAAACATAAGGGGCAATGCATTTCCCCCAAAATCATACAGCTGAGAGACTGCGTCTTGGTGAGACCTCTAACCAAAGTTGCACCCCATTCTTCTCTGAATTTCTCTCAAGTCTGCATCTGTTAGCTTCCCATCCCTAGTAGGAAGAAGAAAATAAGTTTATACTTATATCAGTCTTGTTCATTATCAACAGTTATTACTAGTTTTAAGTCCTTACCCTCCAGCATCACGCTTGGCTCTCATATCTAAAGAAAGAAATGGAAATAAAATTAAATCAAAATTAAACCAAAAGTATTCTACTGTTTTATTGATTATTAAACATCATTTAAGCAGTACTAAACAGTATCTTACAACATCTACATTACTACATCACAACAGTTCTGGACTTGCAAAACGTGGCTCTGTTTATCATATATGTTTGCAGTAATCGGTACATAGATCAGACATCAATCTGTTGATGTGGACCCAGACTGTGTTCACTTGTGATTTACCTGCCAATGCTCGTCCCATCATAAAATAACAGCGGCACTCCCCAGTTTCAGCCATGAAGACGACCAGTGTCAACACAAGAAAGATTATGACAAACTTCATCCTGAAAACAAATCACAACATCATGTGTCAATCAAACACATTAAGCAACAATATGCTAATGCTACAAGTCACTGTATATATTCTGCCAGTCCTCATTACATATCCCAAAGACTTCACTTTACATAAAGTAAAATGAAAAAATCCTTGCTTTTTACCTGCACACAGATTGATAGTTGCAGCCAAAGACTGGAAGAGAGAGCAAAGATACAGGAGAGGTAGAGATACAGAAGAGATACAGGTGATCTGATTCTCTGTGCCTACCAGCTGTGAAGTGCCCGTCTTTATAAAGGAGGTGAAGCCATTCTCAAATTGTATTAGTCATTTTGTTTTGCAACCTTGAGTTGTTTTAATCTCAACTTCTGATCTCATGATATCAGCATGTTTTTCAAGCAATAAGTGATTCAACTCTCTTTGCATCAGTGAGGAACCTTTTTTTTACCTATTATCTATCTATCTTTATTTCAGGTCTATCATCATGTAAATAGCGAATTAATACAATAAACACGATTCACTATCTATAGTTTTATGCTTTGAGATAGTGTGAGAGGTGTTCAGCATAAGTTACCATGGCATTTTATCTCGCTAAGAAGCGAACCATCATTGTAACCTTGAAAACCCAGAGTTAAACTTGCAGTTCCCTCAAATTCTGCTTTGTAGTACAGGCCTCAGGTACAAATAAAGCAGTTCTACTAAGGCTGTACAGCACTAATCCTGATCTAGAAGTAGTCCTTTTAGAAAACAAGGAGAAAACCAACAACAAGGTGTTTTTGCTTGTCACTGTCTATGAGTCTATGAAACAGTGAGGGGGATCACCAACAAATATTCAGTGTTACTTTTCTTGATATATATAATATGGATGTTCCTGCCACAGGCTGAAAAAGGCTGTGATCATGGCTGTGCTACTGTGGATTAAACTGATAGAAATAAATAACACAAAGTAGAGTTTGACTTTTTGTTATGCAGTTTTATTCATCAGGGAATTTTGCAATATCAAGCAATTTGACATTTTTCCAAAACCAGTTAGAACTGAGATCACTGGTCTGGGGTAATGTGGTAATGTATTTCCCCCCAGTTCATACAGCTTGAAAACTGCATCTTGGTGTGATCTCTCGATTCAGCGATTATAGGCTTCAGCATCCTGTTGGACAACTTCTTGTTCTGCAGGCCTAGAGGAAAGAAGTGATAAAGTTTATACCTTTTAACCAATCTTGTTTAATAATACCTGCAGTTACTAGTTTGAAGTTCTTACCCTCCAGACGAGTCCATACCACGCTTGAAATCTAATGAAATGAAAATCAAACCAAAAGTATTCTATTAGTGCATTATTAATAAACAGCACATTGTTATTATTAAACAGCAGTAGGAAACAGTATCTTATTTGCAAATTAAATGAAAATCAAATCAAACATATACTATTATATATTATTATTAACACGAACAGTAACAGTATCTTATATTAGCAGTGGCTCAATTTAGCATGTATGTTTGCAGTAATCAGTTCATAGTAGTTTGAGCAATTTATCTTAAACACAGTTTTGCACAGTTCTAAATACTGATTCTAGTGCTTTTCTCTGTTTGTACAAATCAGACATCAGCCTGTTGAAGTGGACCCAGAGTGTGTGTTCACTTGTGATTTACCTGTCCATCTTCTACCCAGACGCAGAAACTGGATGCACTCTCCAGGTTCAGTCATGAGGACGACCAGCGTCAACACGAGGAAGATCATGGCAAACTTCATCCTGAAAACAAATCACAACATCACGTGTCACTCAAACACATTAATTCGTCCAACAATATACTAACGCCACAAGTATATATTCTGCCAGTCGTCACCACATGTCCCAAAGACTTCACTTTAAATTAAGTAAAATGAAAAATACTTTTTACCTGCCCAAAGATTGATAGAGTCAGAAGACTGGTCCAGAGAGCAAAGTCAGCAGCTGAGAGATGCAGGCTGTGAAGTTCTTGTGTCTTTATAAAGGTGGAGACTAACCCATAACCCTAACCTCATTGTGTTAATCATTGTATTTTGCAAGATCAAGTTCTGTCGACAGATGACAAGGTGTTTTTATTTCACCGTCTGAAACCTTGATATCATCAACATGTTTTTCAAGCCCTAAGTGATTTGACTTTCTTTTCATCTCAGAAAACTTGTTACAGTGTGTGTAGGTTCTTCTGACAACATTTTTTAAGGTTTACATATCTTAGCTCAGTCAGGGTGGTCCCCACTTTTATAAGGCTCAGGTGGAGTACTGAAGCCATGTTCGGCACCACCCAAAGCAAATTAATGTAAATTGGTTGAGGGAAAATCAAAAGATATGAGAATATGGTAATAATAATGGTCCAAAATTATGTGAAACTGCATATTCTTAATTGAAAATGAGGTCTGTGCACCTAAGTCTTCCACAAACTTAAGGAAAACACTTTTCAGCGTCTTATGTTTTCACCCCTGACCACAGAGAGATAGAATGCTTATCATCTGCTTTTCATTTTCTTTTTTATTGAATAATTTACTAAATTATCATCCCATGTTGAATATCCTCAAATACATAGGTGCTTTTTCCTGCACAACATGAAGCACAGATCCTGAGCTCTGTTCATAAATGATGGCATTGTTGGCATTCTAATTCTCAGTTTTTCAATTAACACCGTAAATATGATAATATGCTTGGAGATGGTGTGCAGTCTTGGTGTTGTGGTGATACCATGTGCTGTCATTATATTATTGGCAGGCAGGTAGAGTTCTTGAACATCTTACAAACAGTGACAGTATATGGATTCTGTGTGCGGAAACTAATAGAAACAAATAGTAGTGTCTCATATTGTTGGAAAGACCAAAAAACCATATGCCTTAAACATTTTTAAACAAGTTTTGCCCAGTACTTGTCCACATGATGTGACTGACAGTGCATGATGCTTCCAGAAAAGAATAATCTCATCTGCAATATGTTGTGTAACCAGTGTGAATTTGCTTTTTGAGAAAACACCAGTTTGTTTGAAATGGGGTTGCAAACGTTTGGAAAATTTCCAGTAAATGTCCAGAAACTTTCCAGAAACTTTCCATGGGAAGTTTAGCAGGGATATTTTGGAAATATTGAATTAGAAATTGAATCATATACTAACACAAATATAAACATGTTGTGTTGTCAGAAGCAGACATGCTGAAAACTAATACACATTTTAAAAATAACATTTTTGACCTTATTTGTGAGTAAAAGTTTTATCGATTTTTTTTCATTAACAAAAAACATGAATGTTGAATAAAATAAACATATGAACATGCTGTTAGCTAGCTTATATTTAGCATATCTGATTTACCTGCTATCTATCTAGCTATCTCTCTAGCTACTGTATAAACCCAGGAGCCTGAGATTAAGAGTCTCATGCTCTAGTAAAAGACAATGAAATATAACTTATTATTCTCCATAGAACCGAAACAACATAGAAATAACTTTATGTTTTAAATGTGTATTTCAATCCAATTATGGGCCAAATCATGTCCAAATAAATTTAATCTTTCATCGGAAAGAGGTTTAGACCTAACAGTTCCCCCCTGAGCAAGCACTTGGCGACAAGGTGGCAAGGAAAAACTGAGCCTTTAACAGGCAGAAACCTCAAGCAGGCCCGGGCTCATGGTGGGCGGCCGTCTGCCTCGACCAGTTGGGGAGGGAGAGGGGGGAAGCTCACTGCGAACCAGAGCACCTGAAGCACCTGGTCAGTCAGTTTCCCTTTGTCCTCTTGGTCTGTTTTTCCAGCATCACCTCCATGCAGCTCTGGAGATAGTCCACCCTGCAGCTCATGTTCCTCTCCCTCTGAGTCCACTCCTCCTGTTCCTCCTTGTGGGTGTCCTGGAGAAGCTGGAGAACTTCTTTAAGAGAGGCCTACTCCTGCTGCCACTGTGTCAGATGGATGTCCAGCAGCTCCTCTGCTGACTTCTGAGCAGCTGCAACCTCTGTGTTTGTCCTTTGAAGGTCCTCGAGCTGAGCGGTGTACGAGGCCTTCGCTTTTTCCATCTCTGCCTGAGCATCCTCTTTGACTTCCAGCAGGACTTTCTCTAGCTTGGCTGTTTTTAGCTGGGCCTCTTTCACTGCGATGTTTCTCTTGAGAAGCTCCTTCTGCATCCCCACTACTACTGACTCGTCTGTGTTTTTGAGGGCCTCCTCACTGCTGAACTGTTCGCTCAGCAGTTGTACTTTGGCCAGAAGGCCCTCAGTCTCTCTCTGGTATTTGGCCTCTTTCTCTGCCTCATCCAGGTTGTCCATCTGCTGCCCCTGGTCGCTGTGGTTGCTCCTATACCACTGATACTTTGTTTGACGGTTCCCATGGGCAGCAGAGTTTGAAGCGTTTAAGTGCTTCAGCTTCTGTTTTGCCATGTCCATCTCTCGTTCAACGTTGGCAACTCTGTTGACGAGGTCACAGCGTGCCTCCTTCAGCTGGGCTTTGAGCGCAGAGATGGTCTGCTGCGCAGCTGCTAATTTGCTCTCAGCGTGGTGCTGCTTGGACTGCGCATCAAACAACTGATGCTTTAGAACTGCATTTTCTTCAAGGACTGCTGTTAACCTGTCCTCCTGAGCTAAAGACTCAACCAGTTCTTTTTGTAGGTTGTCCTCCACACTTGTTCTTGACTTTGGCTCTGGTCTTTGGTGCTTGAATTTTGTCCGCAGTGGGAGTGAAACAACTGACTGAACAAATAGTGAATGTGAACCAGTCTTATATCCTTAGTATTCGGTTGATGTTGCAAAGCTACTTACATTGGAGCATTCTCTTCAGTATGGTGTCATATCCTCTGATCTGTCAGATTCCAAACCTGCACAACCATACAGGTCATTTGTCCCTACCAGACCTTCATCTACATGGTTACAATAATAAACAAGCTTACTGAATTGATAGTATTAACATCAACGTCATTTTTATACCGCGTCACCTGACTTCCTCCTTTGCACCTCTCATTATTAATATTGCTACAGGAGTAAAATATAACTTGTTGTTGTAATAAGCTGCTGCACAAACGACCTATGGGATCATGTTTTACAAGAGGACAGTCTCTGTCGTCTTGTTGCACCTTCTGCAAAAGTTAAATGACACCTGACTGGAGAATCAGTGCCACCAGCTTTTTATTTCCACAAATTAACTCTTAATATTTGCATCACTGCAGTGGATAGACGCACTCTTTTGCCAATTTCCTATAAGAATTTGGTTTAGATTTGGTTTACATGTGGATTAGTTTTTGTATGCATGTTAGCACTCTGACTTACTCAAAGCATCACTGTGCATAAGTGCTGTCCTCACATTGCTGCTAGCACTGCTGTGGACTCTTTGTGATGTTTCAAGGTTTATCATGATATGTTTTTAGACTTAATATAAATTAGAAATTTGGGGTAATGTATAAAAACTGTATCATATACAAGCATAAATGTAAACATGTTGTTTGGCAGAAGCAACATGTGTTGCTAATATGTGAAACTAATATACATGTTAAAAATGGAAATTTTTAACTTTTATGTTTTTGTGATTTTTTTTCAAAAAACATGAATGTTGAATAAAATAATCATATAAACATGCTGTTAGCTAGCTTATATTTAGCATATCTGATTTAGTTAGAACTCTCATACCACAAATCAAATATATTTACCTCTGTAATGTCTTCAAAACAGACTGGATGTAGTCTGTGAGCTCAGATGCAGTAATGTGGCTGTAGTGACCTTTGCAATAAATCTGATTTTTTTTTTCATATATTATACTATATTTAAGTTCTCTGTTATAGGCTAAACTTTTAAAATTTCTGGAATTTTGCAACCCTAGTTTGAAAATAGTTCTTCAATATGAAAAGCTGATGTCTTAGAAAGTGATAACATGATACTTAATACCCAGGAAAGGTCCAATGCTCAGATACATGTTCTGTCACTGCTGAGTAAAATTATATTGTCAATGTTGAAATAATAAGCTGAAATTTTTAGTTAAATACACTTTGTCTAGTTTGTGTCTAATGATGATGTTAGACTCCCAGCAGGAAGTACCTGACCAAATTCTAATGATAGAGAAAAATACACTAAAGAATGAAAACATATCCAAATCTTTATCAAGATGGAGATAAGGCCATGTCCACATTTTATCAATTATATCATGTCTTGCAACATCAGATTCTGTTGGCAAATGACAAAGTGTTTTAATCTCAGATTCTGACCTCATGATATCATCTACATGTTTTTCAAGCTGTTAGTGATTTGACTCTTTTTCTGTGACGAAACTTTAAGTGTAGATTCTTCCATTAACATAAAGGTTTATGTATCTTAGCTCAGTCCCCACCTTTATAAGGCTCAGGTGAGGTACTGAAGCCATGTTGGGCACCACCCAAGGCAAATTAATGTAAAATCATTGTGGAGAACATCAAAACCACCTAAATGACTTTTCCCAGATCTAATGATTGTAGTTGGTCCCCACTAGACTTCTTTAGTAAGTTTTCTTTTGTTGTAGTATTCATAAATAACACAAAGCAGAGTTTGACTTTTTGTTATGCAGTTTTATTCATCAGGGCATTCTGCAATATCAAGCAGTTTGACATTTTTCCAAAACCAGTTAAAACTGAGATCACTGGTCTGTTTGTTTATCCACTAATTTCCTGTGTTGCAAAGCACAAAACTATAGAACCTAAGGGGTAATGTATTTCCCCCCCAAGTCATTCAGCTTGAAAACTGCATCTTGGTGTGATCTTTCGATTCAGCGATTATAGGCTTCAGCATCCCGTTGGACAACTTCTTGTTCTGCAGGCCTAGAGGAAAGAAGTGATAAAGTTTGTACCTTTTAACCAGTCTTGTTTAATAATACCTGCAATTACTAGTTTGAAGTTCTTACCCTCCAGACGAGTCCATACCACGCTTGAAATCTAATGAAATGAAAATCAAACCAAAAGTATTCTATTAGTGCATTATTAATAAACAGCACATTGTTATTATTAAACAGCATTAGGAAACAGTATTTTATTTATAAGATGAAAGGGACACTACATCAAAACAAGACTGGACTGGCAAACAGTGGTTCTGTTTAGCATGTATGTTTGCAATAATGTTTGTATTAATGCTTGTTTTTATTCTAGTTCCTTTTCTCTGTTTGTACAAATCAGACATCAGCCTGTTGAAGTGCACCCAGAGTGTGTGTTCACTTGTGATTTACCTGTCCACCTTCGTCCCAGACGCACAAAACCACACTCTCCAGGTTCAGTCATGAGGACGACCAGCGTCAACACGAGGAAGATCATGGCAAACTTCATCCTGAAAACAAATCACAATATCACGTGTCACTCAAACACATTAATTCGTCCAACAATATACTAACGCCACAAGTATATATTCTGCCAGTCATCACCACATGTCCCAAAGACTTCACTTTAAATTAAGTAAAATGAAAAATACTTTTTACCTGCCCACAGATTGATAGGTGGAGTCAGAAGACTGGTACAGAGAGCAAAGTCAGCAGCTGAGAGATGCAGGCTGTGAAGTTCTTGTGTCTTTATAAAGGTGGAGACTAACCCATACTCATTGTGTTAATCATTGTATTTTGCAAGATTAAGTTCTGTTGGCAGATGACAAGGTGTTTTTATTTCAACTTCTGAAACCTCAATATCATCAAAATGTTTTTCAAGCTCTAAGTGATTTGACTTTCTTTCCATCCACTTTCAGCGTCTTATGTTTTCACCACAGACCACAGAGAGATAGAATGCTTATCATCTGCTTTTCATTTTCTATTTTATTGAATAATATACTAAATAATCATCCCATGTTGAATATCCTCAAATACATAGGTGCTTTTTCCTGCACAACATGAAGCACAGATTCTGAGCTCTCATTCAAATTCTCAGTTTTTCCAGGTGTTTTAATTCTGCTTTAGTTCAGGTCTATTATATATATGATAAAAAATAATAGATGTTCAAAAGTACAAAACTCACTCTCAACTTTAGTGTTATGCTTTGACATAGTGTGAAGTCTCTATGTCACAGTGATACCATGTGCTGTCATTATATTATTGGCAGGCAGGTAGAGTTCTTGAACATCTTACAAACAGTGACCGTATATGGATTCTGTGTGCGGAAACTAATAGAAACAAATAGTAGTGTCTCATATTGTTGGCAAGGCCAAAAAACCTTATGCCTTTGAAATAGCTGTAATCATAGGATATTTGGCTTCACAAAGTGTCACTATTTGGAGTTTTGCCCAGCACTTGTGTGCATGAAATGACTGACAGTGCATGATGCTTCCAGAAAAGAATAATCTCATCTGCAATATGTTGTGTAACCACTGTGAATTAGCGTTTTGAGAAATCCAGTAGTAACAACAGTCACCATTTTGTTTGAAAATAGCTCTTCAATATGAAAAGCTGATGTCTTAGAAAGTGATAACATAATACATAATACCCAAGAAAGACCCAGTGCTCAGATACATGTTGCTGAGTGAAATTATACTGTCAGTGTTGAAATAACAAGCTGAAATTTTCACCATGCCCAAATCTTTATCAAGATGGAGATAAGGCCATGTTCACAAAGTGTTTTAATCTCAGATTCTGACCTCATGATATCATCTACATGTTTTTCAAGCTCTTTTTCTGTGAAGAAACTTAGAAGTTGTGTAGAGTCTTCCATTAACATCAAGGTTTACATAATATCTTAGCTCAGTCAGGGTTTTCCCCACCTTTATAAGGCTCAGGTGGAGTACTGAAGCCATGTTGGGCACCACCCAAAGCAAATTAATGTAAAATCTAATGGTTGTAGTTGGTCCCCACTAGACGTCTTTAGTAAGTTTTATTTTGTTTTGTAGTATTCATAAATAACACAAAGCAGAGTTTGACTTTTTGCATTTTGCAATATCAAGCAGTTTGACATTTTTCCAAAACCAGTTAGAACTGAGATCACTGGTCTGGGGTAATGTGGTAATGTATTTCCCCCCAATTCATACAGCTTGAAAACTGCATCTTGGTGTGATCTTTCAATTCAGCGATTATAGGCTTCAGCATCCTGTTGGACAACTTCTTGTTCTGCAGGCCTAGAGGAAAGAAGTGATAAAGTTTATACCTTTTAACCAGTCTTGTTTAATAATACCTGCAGTTACTAGTTTGAAGTTCTTACCCTCCAGATGAGTCCATACCACGCTTGAAATCTAATGAAATGAAAATCAAACCAAAAGTATTCTATTAGTGCATTATTAATAAACAGCACATTGTTATTATTAAACAGCATTAGGAAACAGTATTTTATTTATAAGATGAAAGTGACACTACATCAAAACAAGACTGGACTGGCAAACAGTATGTTTGCAATAATGTTTGTATTAATGCTTGTTTTTATTCTAGTTCCTTTTCTCTGTTTGTACAAATCAGGCATCAGCCTGTTGAAGTGGACCCAGAGTGTGTGTTCACTTGTGATTTACCTGTCCATCTTCGTCCCAGACGCACAAAACCACACTCTCCAGGTTCAGTCATGAGGACGACCAGCGTCAACATGAGAAAGATCATGGCAAACTTTATCCTGAAAACAAATCACAACATCACGTGTCACTCAAACACATTAATTCGTCCAACAATATACTAACGCTACAAGTCACAGTATATATTCTGCCAGACCTCATCACATGTCCCAAAGACTTAATTTTAATAAAGTAAACTGAAAAGAAAAATGCTTTTTACCTGCACACAGATTGATAGTTGGAGCCAAAAGACAGCAGCTGAGAGATACAGGTGATCTGATTTTCTGTGCCAGTCACACATGAGGTTCCAGAGTCTTTATAAAGGCTGAGATGAACCCATGCCCATATTGTATTAGTCAGTGTGTTGTGCAAGATCAAGTTCTGTTGGTAGATGACAGCATATTTTTATCTTAAAACGAACTCACAGCATTAACATGTTTTTCAAACTGAAGGACACTTTAAGTGCAGATTCTTCCAAGAGATTTCTTTAATGTTATATTAACATCTGTTTTCATCACTGACCACAGAGGAATAGAGAATGCTTATCATATCCTTTTTATTTTTATTCAAGAATTTAATACAGAATCATCCCATGTTGAACACCCTGAAATACAGAAGTGCTTTCTCGCACACAACATGAAGCACAGACCTTAAGCTCTCTTTATAAATGATGGCTTTGTTGGCATTCAAATTCTCAGTTTTTCCAGGTGTTTTAATTCAGATAAAGTGTTTTATCCTCAATCCTCGATATTGCCAACATGTTTTTCAAGCAGCAAGTGATTTGAATCTTTATTTGTGAGGAAACTTTAAGCATAGATTCTTCCAATGACTTTGTTTAAGCTTGCATATCTGAGCTCAGTCAGGGTTTTCTCCATTATAAGGCCCAGGTGCAGCACCCAGTTCATCCTGGGCAACACCCAAGGTGAATTAATGTAGAATCATTGTGGAGAGCATCAAAACCACCTAAATGACTTTCCCCAGATCTGGTGGTTGTAGTTGGTCCCCAGTTGACTTACTGTCATACTTATTATCTTCTCTAGCATTTCCAAACTTTTGTACACAGATATGGTAATAATAATTGATAAATAAATAAAATTTACAAAAATATAAGTCTTTTCAAACTGCATATTCTTAATGGGACAAAGTCCTGCAATGTCCAACACAGAAGTTGAGAAACACTTTCTCTCAATCAAAGTATAATCAAAGTACTATATTGTCATTTATAACCTATTTGTACACCAGCATGTAAAACAATATACACTTGTCCTCAAAATGTCTAGTAATCCCTTTTTGTAGTCAAAAATAATGTTAGTTTGTTTTATATGTATTGTTAATCGTTTTTTGCATTATTAAGAGGAAGAAAGAAAGTGTTTTGGGAAACTAGAGAGCCGTGTTAGTGTCAGTGTTTGATTGACAGCAGGTGGCCAGCGTGTCATGTTCGGCATAGGGAGTTAGAGGACTGAGTAAACAAACCTGCACAATAGCCAAAAAGTCATTGGCAGACTGGATGTAGTTTGTGGTGATTTTGACGAGTAAGGACCTCGACGGTATTCTGTTTGATGTGCTGCAGCCGAGGAGCTAATTAGCTATCTCGCCGGCAAACTGTTGCATGTTAACAGGCCAATTTTCCTTGGTGAATGTTTGTGTTGTCACTCGGTCACTTGTCATTCAGCAAAATAATTTGCAGGACAAGACCTGTGTGGATGTTTGTAAGAGTCTGCAGCTGTTGTGTTGTGTAACAGGCTGCTGTCTGGCTCAGTGTGACTGTCTGCTCTGGTTTTGATACAACACTGACCTTACTGCTTCATCTGAGATGTCATTGGCTGCAACAAAATAAGTTCCCCATCTATGTAGATGAATACTGGAGCGATATTCTGTCGAATTAATGCACCATCACCTGAACCAGAAATTATAAGTGATACACAGAGTACAGAGTGGATATGTGTGCTGTATCCAAGGCTGCATTACCAACCAGGCTAAGTGGGCAATTACCAAACTCTCATTGCCAAATTACTAGTTACATCTTCTGCAAAAATATATTTCAAGGCAGCCTGCTTACATCAAAGAGAGTTCAGCATACTCAGAAACTAAATGTGTGTTCAGTTGTGATTTACTTTTCCATCCATTCTTTGCACCTCTCCATAAGGCTTTAATACCGACAAATATGCTGTCTGTGGGTTAAGCCATGAAGACAACCAGAGTCAACGCCAGGGAGATTTTAAGATACCTCATCCTGATAAAAATACATCTTAATGGTCACGTCAACTCATGATGTACTTATGGCCAAACATATAAGTGAAGAGGAAATTTTATGTCTTACCTTTCAACAGATTGACTGTCAGAGCCAGAAAGTTATTGTCAAAGACAGGAGAGAGCAGTGTGAGATCCGCAGGTGATGTGAAACTCTGAGCCTAATGCTTGTGAGGTCTTTTTATATGGGCAGGAGGAATTCATTTTCTCAACCTGAGTATAGTATTTAGTAATTGTGCATTTCTCACTGCATTTTGCAATGTCAAGTTATGCAGGCAGAAGGTGTTGATCTAATCTCTGACCCTAGACCACTTCTGTTCAAAGGTTTTTTGGTCATGAGAAAGTGATTAGACTGAAGATAGAGTAAGATGTTTGTGTTACACTTACTAAAATTTCTACTGAAATACTGTTAGTCTTGAGTGAAAGACTCACTGCAGACAGACTTGAAAACAGCTCAGCCCTGCAAGAATATCTAATGTAATGAACACATTATTGTCTCCTCCTGAAATATAAGACCACCCCCACCTTTTCACACACACACACACCACACACTGATTGGAGACTTTCAGTACTAAGCAAATGCTGTGTTTCTTCAGGTGTTTTTAATTTATGTTGAGTAATTAGACCTCCCTCTTGTTAATACATATACAGACTGACATCGTCTTCACCATTCTAATAAACTAATAACAACAGTAGACCCTTTAAAGAACTTATTAACATAAATAAAACCTCAAAGCAGAGTTTGCCTTTTATAATGCAGGTTTATTCATCAAAGCAGTTTGCAAAATCAAGCAATTTGATATTTTTCATGATCATTTCAACCTGTGCCAAATATCACTGCATCTCAGCTGCTTTGTGCAAACCCAAGACTACCGGTTTGTTGTCTTGAGTTTCCTGATCCACTTGTGTGTGGCGTTGCAAAGCAAAAAGCTGTGGCTCAAACCATCCGGTATCCTCAAAATGAGGCCTGATAATCTTGCCCATCATTGCCTTGCTGGTATCTGTATCTGTTCCTAGTTAGAGAAGAGAATTAAAGTTAGAGCTTTAATATATAGAAGTTAATCTATATATAATGTAAATAATAACTTGATACATGCAGCAGATTCTGTAAATTTAAACAATATAAAATATTTTTCTGAGATTTATTAAAAAGTTCTATTGGCTTGAAGTCAGAAGTGCTTACTTGATAGCCTTATACATGTTGCGGTGGGCTCTGTAGCCTAAAAAAAAAAAACAGAAAATAAAAATTGACATTAGAGAAAGTGGAGTATTCGTATTATTGTTATATTTACATATGTTTTGAATTAGTAGATACATAGGTTAGGGTTAGGTTTAGTGTTTTTTTTTTTTTTTTTAAATTAAAGCTGAGTTGACTTAACCTAACTTGGGAAATTAATTATATCGAACATTGATGTGTGACCATTTGTTATATTTCTGTTAAAGGACTTACAATTGTATAATATAACTTACAGTTGTATAATATAATCTGTTAATAATGTAAACTAATGTGTTCACTCATGATGGTACCTCTCCATCCTGCCCTGGCACCTCTATATATGGCCTTGGCACCTCTCAACAGTGATCTCAAAAAACAATCTCCAGGTTCAGCCATGAGAACGACCAGTGACAACACAAGAAAAAGCATAACACACTTCATCCTGCAAAACAAGAATATAACACATTTAAAGTCAAGTTTATAATATTATAGCATGGTAACCACTGGTAACTGGCACTTGAATTTGTTGTTTATATTCCACACCAGTCAGAAATACCTTAGCTGTGTCATTCACTTAATTAATTAATCCAATATAACAAGGCTACATGCCATAATATACTGTATCTGAAGTGGCAGTTCTCATTGCATATTCTAAAGACTTTTCATTGAGGAAAGAAAGTAGACAAAATATCAGTTTTTACCTGTCCACTGATTGATAGTCAGAGTTGTCAAAGAAAGCAAAGTCAGCAGTTGTGAGAGCTACAACTGATTTGAATTTATGTGCCTGAGAGTTCTGAAACATTTCTCCATGGGTGGGGCTGAAATGAATTTCTCAATATTTGTTTGGCACTTTGTATCTTGTATTGCATTTTCTCACGCCCAGTAGATGCTGGTCTGAATTCAGTTTCTAATCTAACAAGTTTTTCAAGTTGTGACAAAGTGGTTAAACAAAATTCAACTTCCCTCTGTAAGGAGAGCATAATGTAACGTATGTTAGCAGACAACTTCAAGTCCTCAGTCTCTAAAACTCATGTCAGCAGCTCACGTCTTTATTTATGTCAGGTCAAAGTAAAATGCCATTAAAATTGATCCAACTCAGGAACTCAGGAACCCTTCGACTACAAACATTCACTTAGTCTCAAGGATGAATTGATTAGATTTTGGTAGTCAGAGGTCAAATATCACCTTAACAAAACAAAACACTTTTTCAGCCATGACTCAAGAATTCACCCTTCAACTGCTACTGTACTGGTTGGCAGAGGCGTACAACCACAAGGTGGTGATTCTAGTCATATTTCAGTTTTTGTACAAAGTAAACAAGAGGTATTTGTTCTCATTTGAACGAACCAGGCTAGCCATTTCCTCCTGTTTCCTGTGCAAAGCTATGCTGTAGCTTCGTAGAGTGGTATTGATCTATCTCTGCAGCAGAAAGCAAATAAACATATTTTCCAAAATGTTGAACTTTTGCTTTAAGCTTTCCAAACTAATCACTATATTGCACCAGCCCATCATTAATGGCCCACCCAAACAGGTGTTTTTACTTTTTACTTTTGTTTTATTTTAGGCATCTACTGACGCTGGTTTGGACACACACAGACTTGGTTGTTTGACATCTGTCTCATTTTTTTCTGTTGTTTTGCTGAACCTCCTAAATAAGACCAACTCAGACTTTGTTTTTCTTATTAGTATGTAGAGATAAGATGTGTTCACAGGTCAAAGGGTCTGCTGTGGAAAAAAAAACCTATTGTCATCATTGTACAATGCTGTCATGACTGACATAGCTTGTTTGCAGTTGGCTGTCAAGTCATTACAATCATTTATGTTTTATATATTTTTAATTATAATAATTGGGGAGATAAATTTAAAAAAAAAAAGGAAATAAAACCTCTAACTGCCTCCCTCCCTTCCCACCCAACCCATCAAAGTGCTACTTAGTGTCAGCAGATATTACTGGTCCTACATCTTGTTTCAAATATGAGATTATTGGCTTCCAAGTCTTTTTGAATTCCTCCAGTCTGTCATTAAGGGTCATTAAGCTCTCGGCAAGCGCCGTAATTTCTGGTCACCTGTTTGAGGCTCCAGCTGAAGTCCTCGGTCTCAGTTTGTCTCTGGAGGCCTGAACTGAAATGTTCTCAATATCTGGACTAATGTTATAAGGAGACCTCTTCCTCACTTTACTTTGATGATCTGAAATGACGGACTGTGTCTTGGTGAGCTGCTTCTTGGTCCTGTAAAGAGCCGCTCGGACCTGTTGTGTGTCACTCGCAGTCTGGCAGGAAGCAGAAGTCCAAATCTGACCCCAGGTTTGTCGCGTAGCAGCTTTCTGATTGGAGTGAAGGCAGCTCAGTGTATGACGACTTCAGGTGGAAAGTCTCTGAAGGTCTGTATACGCTGGCCTTGGTATGTTAGATCTTTGATGGACATTGTCTTCCGTATTATCTCTTCATAAGCATGGCGGTAGTGTATCCTTGCAATGAAGTGTCTAGTGGGTTTATTATCACCTCAGGGCGCTATGGGCTCGGTCTATCACTGGTGCATCTTCAAAATTTAATGCCTCCACAAACTCCCTCAGTTTTTGGCCATTTTCTTTCCCCTCCTTAATTCCGGCCACTCTCAGGTTTTGTCGTTTTGAGCGGCCTTCCAAATCAATCAATCATCATCATCAGTCGTTCAAGTTGTCCAGAGAGTCTCTTAACTTTGTCTTCCAACTCTTGTAGTGTGTCTGAGGTACCGTTAGCTGCGTGATGCTATAGCCTTTGGCATGTCATTGCTATCCACTCGCTGGGTGCTCTCACTGGCTTCTTTAATCGAGCCCAAGGCTTCATGCTGGCCTGCCTCCTCATTGTGTGGTTTTGTTAAAATTTAATTTTTAACTTAAAATCTGCAAGAGCTACTGATGAGTGTGTCCTATTCGCTCATCGCTCGACAGTGCCCCCCAGATTATAAGATACCTCATCCTGAAAAACAAAAATATATCTTAATGGTCATGTCAAGTCATGATGTACTTCCAAACATATAAGTGAAGAGGAAATGTTATGTCTTACCTTTCAACAGATTGACTGTCAGAGCCAGAAAGTTATTGTCAAAGGACAGGAGAGAGCAGTGTGAGATCTGCAGGTGATGTGAAACTCTGAGCCTAATGCTTGTGAGGTATAGTCTTTTTATATGGGCAGGGAGGAATTCATTTTCTCAACCTGAGTTTTGCATATCTTTTGCAATTTAGCAATATTAAATTATGCAGGCAGAAGATGTTGATCTAATCTCTGACCCTAGACCACTTCTGTTCAAAGGTTTTTTGGTCATGAGAAAGTGATTAGACTGAAGATAGAGTAAGATGTTTGGGGAAGACGACCTACATTTCAGCAAAATGTTTCAACAGGCCCATTTAACTTATTATATCTGAAAAACTGTCTACCCTTAATGTAGTGGCGTTAAGATTTTTGACAGTCATGCGTGAGCAGGCTGTTAGAAGTTTTTGGCACTGAAGGATACGTTAACAAATTTTCACTACAATATTTATTGGGGAAAAAAAAAACAATACAGGTTGTTGTTTTCCCAGTAAACTCAGCGCCTTTCAAAATAACACTTGCTAGCAAGGCTTACACTTACTTAAACTGGCCACTTACTAAAAATTTCTAATGAAATACTGTTAGTCCTGAGTGAAAGACTCACTGCAGACAGACTTGAAAACAGCTCAGCCCTGCAAGAATATCCAATGAAATGAACACGTTATTGTCTCCTCCTGAAATATAAGACCACCCCCACCTTTTCACACACAGACACACACACACACACACACACACACACACACACTGATGACTGAGACTTTCAGTACTAAGCAAATGCTGTGTTTGTCCAGGTGTTTTTAATTTATGTTGAGTAATTAGACCTCCCTCTTGTTAATACATATACAGACTGACATCGTCTTCACCATTTCTCTTAGTTTCATTGTGACTGTTAGGATAACTTAACCCATTATTTTACCTACTAGTACCCCGAGTTTGGTGACATTACACAACTCCCAGTGTAGCCTCACACAAATAACACCTGACTAGAGGTCTAATCAGCCAGGATAATAATAAATACCAGTGTACATGTCCAGAGCCTTTTACTGAATGTCATCTGTACTACAGCTGCAACAATTAGTGGATTAATTGATTAGTTTGTTGATTACAGTAATCTTTAGTCAGGGCAGATTAATTGATTATGAGAATGATAATTAGTTACAGCTTGAATATGTGAATCTCTCTGACGGAGTGATTTTTTATAATTATATATTCTCCCCCATGCATACAATGACTGTGAATCATTGTGACTCTGAATTATTTCTTTTCTATGACATATTATTAATAATTTTTACATAAAATGTCTTGATGAGTTTTGAATGCAAGGTTCTATTTGACGAACGCATACAACATTTAAACTCAGGGAGACAAAAAAAGAGCGATTATTTTCTAAACTAATAACAACAGTAGACCCTTTAAAGAACTTATTAACATAAATAAAACCTCAAAGCAGAGT
Organism: Lates calcarifer; assembly: GCF_001640805.2. Taxonomy (NCBI): domain Eukaryota; kingdom Metazoa; phylum Chordata; class Actinopteri; family Centropomidae; genus Lates; species Lates calcarifer. The sequence goes on along the minus strand of NC_066839.1, from coordinate 4,665,623 downwards.
TTGCCTTTTATAATGCAGGTTTATTCATCAGAGCAGTTTGCAAAATCAAGCAATTTGATATTTTTTCATGATCATTTCGACCTGTGCCAAATATCACTGCATCTCAGCTGCTTTGTGCAAACCCAAGACTACCGGTTTGTTGTCTTGAGTTTCCTGATCCACTTGTTTGTGGTGTTGCAAAGCAAAAAGCTGTGGCTCAAACCATCCAGTATCCTCAAAATGAGGCCTGATAATCTTGCCCATCATGGCCTACAGACACAGACCCGAGATCTGTATCTGTACCTAGTTAGAGAAGAGAATTAAAGTTAGATCTTCCTGTAAGTAGTTAATCTATATATATAATGTAAATAATGGTTAATCACAAAGCTAATTAATATACAGATTTGATACATGATGATGATACATGCAGCAGGTTCTGTAAATTTAAACAATATAAAGTATTTTTCCAAAAAGTTCTATTGGCTTGAGGTCAGAAGTTCTTACTTGATAGCCTTATACATGTTGCGGTGGGCTCTGTAGCCTAAAAACAAACAAACAGATAATAAAAATGACATTAGAGAAAGTGGAGTATTTGTATTATTATATTTATATATGTCATAAATGAGTACATGCTTGGGTTAGGGTTAGGTTTAGTGCTTTTTAGCTGAGCTGCCAAATGTAAATGTAAAGATTCATGCATGTTTTGTACCAGTTTGATGATAGACCAAAGTAGCTTGTAGGGCTGGGCGATGTGGCCAAGAAATGTTATCACGATAAGCATCAGTCAATAATTATCGCGATAAATGTTAAGTCATTATTTCTTTCAAGTTTAATGGCTGGGTTTTGCTCTTGATTGAAAATGAAGGAAACCAGACAGTTAACTGTGATTTTAAACTAATGAGAACATGAGTTTTCACAAATCCAAGGTAGAAAAACAATTGGAATGATAAGATCTAACCTACCTATTATTTTGCGCAATGCATAACTCTATCACTGCAGAGATCAGTTTCATTTCTGTCGCATGCTATCTAAGCAGAGAAGTTAATTGTATTGACCAGTTGTTATATTTCTGTTGAAGGAATTACAACTGTATAATATAAAAATCTGCGGTCTATCTGTTGATAATATAAACCAATGTGTTCACTCATGATGGTACCTCTCCATCCTGCCCTGGCACCTCTATATATGGCCTTGGCACCTCTCAACAGTGAGCTTAAAAAACAATCTCCAGGTTCAGCCATGAGAACGACCAGTGACAACACAAGAAAAAGCATAACACACTTCATCCTGCAAAACAAGAATATAACACATTTAAAGTCAAGTTTATAATATTATAGCATGGTAACTACTGGTAACTGGCACTTGAATTTGTTGTTTATATTCCACACCAGTCAGAAATACCTTAGCTGTGTCATTCACTTAATTAATTAATCCAATATAACAAGGCTACATGCCATAATATACTGTATCTGAAGTGGCAGTTCTCATTGCATATTCTAAAGACTTTTCATTGAGGAAAGAAAGTAGAGACAAAATATCAGTTTTTACCTGTCCACTGATTGATAGTCAGAGTTGTCAAAGAAAGCAAAGTCAGCAGTTGTGAGAGCTACAACTGATTTGAATTTATGTGCCTGAGAGTTCTGAAATACTAATTTCTTGCAGTGGGTGGGACTGAAGTGAATTTCTCAATATTTATTTGGCACTTAGCAGATTTGTGTCACGTATTGCATTTTCTCATATCCAGTAGATGTTGGTCTGAATTCAGTTTCTAATCTCACGTGAACAAGTTTTTCAAGTTGTGACAAAGTGGTTAAACAAAATTCAACTTCCCTCTGTAAGGAGAGCATAATGTAACGTATGTTAGCAGACAACTTCAAGTCCTCAGTCTCTAAAACTCATGTCAGCAGCTCACGTCTTTATTTATGTCAGGTCAAAGTAAAATTCCATTAAAATTGATCCAACTCAGGAACTCAGGAACCCTTCGACTACAAACATTCACTTAGTCTCAAGGATGAATTAATTCGATTTTGGTAGTCAGAGGTCAAAGGTCACTGTGACATCACAAAACACTTTTTCAGCCGACTCAAGAATTCACCCTTCAACTGCTACTGTACTGGTCGGTGGAGGCGTACAACCACAAGGTGGTGATTCTAGTTCATATTTCCGTTTTTGTACAAAAAACTGATCTATTGATCTCTGCAGCAGAAAGCAAATAAACATATTTTCCAAAATGTTGAACTTTTGCTTTAAGCTTTCCAAACTAATCACCTAGGTATTAACATTTTCAAAAGTGTAGGTTTTCTTATACAATGATGGTCCACCCAAACAGGTGTTTTTACTTATTTAGCCTTTTTTAGGCCATTTACTCAGGACTGTTGGTTGTTCTTTTTGTTGAACTTGCTAACGTAAGACCAACTCAGACTTTTTTTTTCTTATTTGTATGTAGAGATCCACTATCATCATCATCATGCAGTTTCCTGCCTTGCTCTGTCCAGCCTTAACTGGTGCAGAGGTCTAAGCAGCCAGACCAATTGAAAGCACCTGTGCAGGTGTATATGCATGTTCTATAGTAGTGCTTTGGTCATGACTGACTAATGTAGCTTGTTTGGAGTTGGATGTCAAGTCATTACAATCATTTAATACAATCGTTTGATAATCATTTCATGCTAAACCCATGCAGTATTTATTTGTGATTTACCTTTCCATCCACTCTTGCACTTCTTCATACGACCTTGAAGCCCTAAAGAACACACCCACCAAGTTCAGTCATGAGAACGACCTTCGTCAATGCAAGAAAAACCAAAACACACTTATCTGAAGACAAGAAAAAGTGTAGTTAATCATCACATCATCACATACCTCTTCAATGACTTTATTCATTCATCCAACTCTATAACAACCACACTGTAACGTCCAGTTCTCCCAGTAAAGTATACGCGCCAAAGCAGTTTAGAAACCTACTGACGGCGCAAACCTCTGCACTTATGAAGTCTCTTTGTAAAGCCAAGGTTTAAGTCATTTTCTCAGTTTTTAAATATTCAGTAGAATTGTGTTTCTTTTGGCATTTTGCAGGGTCAGACAATGTCGATAAGGTGATAGATGTTTATGTAATAGAAGAACATGAAGAACAATGTAGGCTTAAAGAATAAGCAAAGTTCTAGATTTTACGCTGTGTAGTGATTTGATATAACGAAAAATAGTACACATAGTGATTGTAATGTTGGTAATGTTTCAGTGTCAACAGGCCTCTGTGTATAACAATATCAGTATGTAGAATATATTGTCCATCTACATGATTTTTTAAAATTTAAATGCAATGAATGACTTGTGCAAGAAATATTTGATAGAAATGCGCATTAATGTCACATATTGTTGGTGAAAATGGGCCTGAAGTGGCTGTCACTCAGGACTGTATGTACTTTTTTGCTAAATATTAGTCATGTGCTCTGTAACTGTAAAGACATGTTAGACTGAGGGTACATGATGTTTCCAGAAAAGGAGAATTATTTTTTTCAGTCAACAAAGTGTTGTGAAACCAGTATGACTGGTAGAGGTAGTTTTAAAAAAATTGTGAAGCAGACAACAGACAGACAGAAGTCTTGTTACATAACAGGATACAGGATACATCCTGTAATTAAGACTAAAAACAAGAATTTCTCTATCTGCTTGTTATTTTTATTTGCTAAGTCTCTTGTGAAACACCTATTGCTGTGCACACTTGATCTGACTGAACCCCATTAAAACAAATTTGAAAAATATCTTGTGTATCAGCAACTTGTCTGGACTTTAAACAGCAACACGCAACTTAAACCTTCATTCTGCTCATATTTCCCTTCACAGTTCTTGCACAGGGATAAAACACCAGCTCGTGAGGCATTACTGCTCTGTTGCTCTTGATACAACATCAAACTCAAATGCATTGTTCATTTGCACAGTAAATACCAGGCCTCAGCTATTCATCATAGCCTGACACAAGTAAGCTTTAGCATGATCTGTAAAATACTGAGTCAGAGGAACAATATAGGAAAAAGTAGCTGCAAAAATGTGACATAAAAAGCTGCCTTCATTTGAATCATTTGACCAAAGCATAAAAATACAGCTAAAATATAGAGGAAGTTTGCTGGTGGTCTTAATCTCAAGTCATTGTTATTGTGTAAGAACGTTTATCAGTGATCAACACATTGACTCTGATGAGCATTTTGACACGTAACATCCAAAGTGAGTGAGAGAGACTCGTGGGAAGAGGTAGTAAAGGTTCTTTCCAAACTACAGGGTACTAAGGTTCATTTACTTGTTGACCTGCAACAAGTGTCATGTATCTGTATCACATCTCCTGCAAATCATCCCTGTTGTGTTCTCAGCAGTTAACTTAAAGAGTCCTGTAGAGCCAGTCAGTCTGCTGTCTTTGTGCGTGTGTTAAAATAAAGCATTGTTTTTGGCATTGTTAAATGAAGTGTCTTCAGGGCCTCAGCAGTGAACTTAAACAACTTGGTCCTTGTTTTTTCAGTGTTAAATTTTTAGCACTACATTGTGCATGCAACTTCTTTAAAAGTACTGCAAGTTCCTCTTCAATAATGCCTCATCATGTTTGTCTTTTGTGTGTTGCTACATCATATTATAGTCATAGTCACTGTCTTGTCACATATTTTGTTTAAGACTTGACACTGTTGCTGCATAAAGGGTCCTCTCTCTGAGGTTGGCAGTTACCTGTTTTGCTTTCACAACATGCTATTTCATAACCTCGTCCCTAATACGTTCAGTATCAACACATTTGTCACTAGATAAGACCATATGATATTATGTGGTTGCCATTACGTTTCCTCCAAAACTTATTTGCTGTTGCAGTTTAGGTTTACTGTAGGAGACGTTGTGGCTTTTTGTGTGCTGAACTATCCTCTGTTACCCTATTGTTTTCAGTTGTGTAGAGTTTCCCCAGTTTTTTTCTTTTGTCTTCCACATTGTTTATTTTTACAAGACAACCTGTCTTGGGTAATCACTTGTATACTGTAGACTAAAACCTGAGCTAAATTCTCAGTACCTCCATCAATCCCACTTTCTACTAATTTGACCACTGACTGAACTGTGTATTTATTGGTTGTATGTGGTGCTATTTATTAATGTGCACAATAATTCACATGTAGAAATGTGGAAGAAACCCAGGGGGAACGAATGCACTCAGTTATACACTACTGCTACCCCTTAAAGTAAGATGCCCCCTTCAGAGCCAGGCATTGGGCAGGTCTGGAGGCCGAGTAAGTGGTTTCTCTTAGAGGCAGGATCTGGAAAATGTCTGAGGCCCAGAACACAGCAGATGTAGAGTGCTTGTGCAACAGCTTGTTATGATTGTGGTTTACAAACCCATATACTCAGGAGCCTGGCATAATTACTTTGGTATACCACTAAGAACGTAATGCAAGTTTCACATGTTCTGACTTCCTGTGGTTGTACTGTATATTGTTTTGTGTTGCATATAGAGGACAGAGAGTGCGAGGAAAGATGAGACATGCTTGATTTATTGGTCCACCCTTTCTGAATTGTCTGGACTTGACCGTGCACTTCACTGTTGTCTGCAGATACATTAGTGCTAGTAATTAATGTCACTGCATTGTGTTGTGAATAAGGAAAAAAAACAAAACAATTTTGCATGTTTGAAAGGAAGCAGGAAAACAAGACCAAGTTCATACATATGCTGCAGTCGCTCTTTGATAACTTGGTCATTTGGTTCTGTTGATTGTAAGAATACTTTGCAGTGCTACACAGCCATTTTACCACAGCTCAGTACTCGTAGTGGAAGTGGGAATTTATTCTAAAACACATACATGATCATTTTTAAGAAAAGAAGGTTAGCCCTGGTCTGTACAAAGTTACTAGCATTTCTTAAAAGCTGGTTTGTCTATCGTCACGATAAAAAAATTCCCTTTGCAAAGCCATTTCAGAGATAATGCAGATAGTCATTGGGACTTGATTGACTTAGAGAGTTAGTGTCTTAATTACACCTATAGATAGCAGTGTTGTCTCTTGTGCCTCAGTTAAGGTTTGTGGTACAGTGGTGTCCTTGCCTGCAGGCCTCATGCCCTCTCACTCTGTGTCATTCTGACTATGCTTTGACTAGCATCTAACACTCATTCTGTTTCAAAGTTGCATGTGAATTTTGTTTTTATCATATCATAGAGCAGTAGATTGTGAAACATGTATCTGTCTAGTTTTCAAGATTGCATTCTGCATTTCATGCATAGGTTAAAAAAAGAAGTATTTTAGTAGTACATTGTGTACAGAATTAGGGGGTTGAAAACCCACCCTGGCCAACTAAGGGTTTATCTGCTTAATGTTCACACGGGTGCTTCAGTTTTCTCACAGGTATTTTCCTGCCATTGCCCTTGATGAAGGTGCTGAGCTGGTCTCCGGGCAGCCACAGCACGGTGGCTTCCAAATGCTCCCATACTGGTTGAATGGCTCAGGTGCAGAGGACAGATTTCCCCAAAGGGTTTAATGAAGTATGCCTAAAAATATCTCACATCAGGGACCGAATACTTGTGTTTGACTTTGGATCCACATTGTGTTGTGTAATGTCACATCGCTGCTTTGGTGTGGACATACTGCACATTGTTGTGTCCACTGTATTTTCATATCTAGTTTCTTTTTATCAGAAATGATACTGCTTCCTCATTGTAGCTGTGGGATGGAGGCCACTACAAATATTGTGATGTTATTAATGTATAACTAATTAATGGACTGATGTTTCCTACATCACATGCTACCACTTTTTATTGTAGACCAGTGTACACCCTAATATTACAATTAGAAGTTAAAGGTCCGTGTGTGCTTAGCTAAGACCTGGCATCTTACAGCAGGCTGCTCAGGTTTACATAATACTGTGTGTTGTATTACATTTTTTTTAAATAACTCTAGCCTCTTTGGGGTTTCTAAAAATGAAAATCTCAGGTATTCTGGTCAAATAGAAGGTCAAAATTAAAATGTCCAGTGGAGTATTAATGACTGCATTTTTGTGGGTAGGGTGTGGAGTAAGGAAGCTAATTGATTCTGTTAAATTATTTTATATAATAACTGTATTTATTTATTTTTGTTCCTTTAAAATAAGACAAGGGATAAATGTTTTGTTGTGTTATAATACATTTATTACATTTTCAGTGATGGCAAAAATATTTTTGAACAGTGGGTACAGTGGTACAGTGGGCAGATAGATTTTGTTTTATTTGAAGAGGAAGCATCATATGTTTTCATCTAAGACAATACCTCAGAGTGACTCCATCTGATGAACTGTCAGAGATACATGAAGTCTAGTTAAACGCCCGCTCACGCTCAAACATGCGTTGGTCTTGCTGCTCTTGCAGGTCTTGCTTCTTTCCCCCGGTGACAATGCTGGTGAGCAGAGAGAAGATTGTTCAGAGTTCAGATCCAGAATATAAAAACATGCGACAAGAGCAGTTGTAAAGTGTTTGTAATATTGCAACAGTAGAAGTCCTTACCCATGGATCGTCTTGCCAATCGTTTTGCCAACTAAATAAAACAGACAAGAGTAATTTAATTAAATCTGAATTAATCACATTACACAGGAAGGAATACACATTACAGTACACATTCTAACATTATTCTTTGCAGCACAGTGCAGTAAATAATTCATCATAAGAGAGTGTGTATACTCATAAACAGTGTCCTCTATTTTGATTATATTTTTGATACAGGTTCTGATTAAAAGTATCAATAATAATAAAAAAAAACTTGTTTTGATACTTTCTTGGAGGAATATTCAAAACTACTTTTAAATATTTACAAAAATAGTTCTAACTGCATTAGAGGGCGACTCCAGTGTTGCACAGAATAGAAATTTTTTTTTTTTTTACCTTCAACAATTCCCCTGAAAAGGTGGTGAATAAAAGCCTCCCCAGGTTCAGCCATGAGGACGACCAGAGACAGCACAAGAAAGAGTGTGATGCACTTCATCCTGAAAACAAGCCAAATACATCAGAGGTCAGACCACTACATTTTAACATATAAAGTGAAGTAGCAGCAGTAGTTGTCTTATTCCTTACCTTTCAGATTCAGAGTGAAGTCGACAGGCTGTTCTCAAAGAGAGCCAATCAGGCAGTGTGAGATCTACAGATGATGTAAATCTCTTTGTGTAACAGATAGTAGAGGTCTGCTTTTATAGCAAGGGGAGAATTCCTTGACTCATTGTTTAATGCAGTGTTATGCAATATGTGTTTATGTATATGAAGGCAGGAATAAGATGCTGATTTTATCATACCACTTCATCATTACCACTTTACGTGCAGGTTTGTAGTTCGACTCAGTGAGACTTCTCTAATTTTATTCATGTCTCTTTTATTAATGTAGAACTAATCTGCTCTTAGAGCGGAGCATTGGTTTTACAAATGGATTGTATTACACTTGATACAACAGCTACAAATGCTTGGTGTGTGAGACCTGTATCACTGACATGCATGAACCACCATACCATGTAATGTGCATATTAGTCCAAGTTGTAGCAAATGTGCTATATACGCATTTTACAGCTCCTACCTCAGAATCACACAGAACTGAATTACAAAATAATACTTTGGTCTGTTAAGCAACATTACACACACCTACTGTATATCATGTGGAATCTGGCATCTTACAGCAGGCTCCTCAGGTTTATAGTATAAGTATATAATTCCGGGTGTTGTATTACTTATTTTTTAAATAACTCTAGCCTATTTGGGGGTTTCTAAAAATGGAAATCTTAGGTATTCTGGTCAGATAGAAGGTCAAAATTAAATGGCTGCATTCTTGTGCATATTTTTACTATTCCTTTTCACCATGTAATAGCACATCACAATGCCAGAAAATACACAAATAGGTAACAATCTAAAGGAAAAAACATTTCTGTCCAAAATCTCCTACTGGTGTCCAGTGTGGTTTGCATTATCTTTTATCATTTATTTCATTAAAATAAGACAAGGGACAAATATTTTTTTGTGTTCAAATGCAGATTTATTCAATTTCCTCCAAAATCAAAGTCAAAGCAAACACGTGAAGCAATAGTTGGTACAGTGGACAGAGAGGTTTGGTTTTATTTTGAAGAGGAAACATCATGTAGTTTCATCCAAACCACCACTTCAGAGTGACCCTGTTGGATAAATGATCACAGATGGAGGAAGTCTAGTTAAACGCCCGCTCCCGCTCAAACATCCGTTGGTCTTGTTGCTCTTGCAGGTCTTCCCTTTTCCCCCCAGTGACAAGTCTGGTGAGCAGAGAGAGGATTGTTCAGAGTTCAGATCCAGAATTTAAAAACATGCAACAAGAGCAGTTGTAAAGTGTTTGTAATATTACTATAGTAGAAGCACAAGTCCTTACCTATGGATCGTCTTGCCAACTAAATAAGACAGAGATGAGAAAATAATTATATTCAGTCTGAATTAATCACATTATATTACACATTACAGGAGGGAATACGCTATTTTAATATTCTTTGCAGTACAGAGCAGTAACTAATTAATCAGAAATGCATTGTAATCATTAAGTCTCACATAGTAGAGTAGCACACTAGTAGAGGGACTCCAGTGATTTAGAATTGCACAGAAATATAGACAACCATTTTTTTACCATTAACAATTCCCTTGATAATGTGGTGAATAAAAGCCTCCCCAGGTTCAGCCATGAGGACGACCAGAGACAGCACAAGAAAGAGTGTGATGAACTTCATCCTGAAAACAAGAGCCAAGCACATCAGAGGTCAGACCACTACATTTTAACATATAAAGTGAAGTAGCAGCAGTAGTTGTCGAATGACTGTCTTGCCCATAAATAAACAAAGCTTAAATATTTAGTCCTTACCTTTCAGATTCAGAGCGAAGTCGACAGGCTGTTCTCAAAGAGAGCCAATCAGGCAGTGTGAGATCTACAGATGATGTAAATCTCTTTGTGGAACAGATGGTAGAGGTCTCTTATATAGTGAGGGGAGAATTCCTCGACTCATTGTTTATGCAGTGTTATGCAATATGTGTTTATGTATGTGAAGGCAGGAATAAGATGCTGAATAATCATACCAAGAAAGCTGAGGACATTCAACACAGTCTTTCCCTCCTGTCATTATCACTTTTCGTGCAGGTTTTTAGTTTGGTTTAACTTGGCGAGACTTCTCTAAATGTATCTTTTATTAATGTGTAACAAATCTGCTCTTAGAGCGGCGTGTTGGTCTTACAAATGGATTATATTACACTTGATACAGCAGGTACAAATGCTTGGTGTGTGAGGCCCTTAGGTCAAGTTCTTTGTGCATGGTCCCCCTTAAAGAATGGGGTCTACGAGGCATTTCTGCAGGAGTTGTCGTCCACATACTAAGCCATCTCTTCTTACCTCAGAATCACACAGAACTGAATTACAAAATAATACTTTGGTCTGTCAAGCAACATTACGCACACCTACTGTATATCATGTGGAATTTGTTTCCCACAAAAATGAATGGACTGATGTTTCCTACATCACATGCTACCTGCACGTTTTCATGTTTTTCATTGTAGGCGAGCATATAATACCCTAATATTATGATTAGAAGTTATAGGTCCCTGTGTGCCCAGCTACGCCCTGGCATCTTACAGCAGGCTCCTCAGGTTTATAGTATAAGTATATAATTCTGGGTGTTGTATTACTTATTTTTTAAATAACTCTAGCCTATTTGGGGGTTTCTAAAAATGGAAATCTTAGGTATTCTGGTCAGATAGAAGGTCAAAATTAAATGGCTGCATTTTTGTGGCTAAGCTGTAGAGTAGAAAGAAAGCTAATTGATTACATTAAATTATTTAACAAGTTTGGACACAGATTTGTATTTGCATTTGTATATTTCTGTTTGTATGCATTAATATTTAGATGTAGACTTTTTACTACCTTTTGTTGCATTCTTATATTTTTACTATTCCTTTTCACCATGTATAGCACATCGCAATGCCAGAAAATACACAAATAGGTAACAATCTAAAGGAAAAAACATTTCTGTCCAAAATCTCCTATTGGTGTCCAGTGTGGTTTGCATTATTTTCATCATAATTCTTTTCATTAAAATAAGACAAGGGACAAATATTTTTTTGTGTTCAAATGCAGATTTATTCAATTTTCTTCCAAAATCAAAGTCAAAGCAAACACGTGAAGCAATAGTTGGTACAGTGGACAGAGAGGTTTGGTTTTATTTTGAAGAGGAAACATCATGTAGTTTCATCCAAACCACCACTTCAGAGTGACCCTGTTGGATAAATGATCACAGATAGAGGAAGTCTAGTTAAAAGCCCGCTCCCGCTCAAACATCCGTTGGTCTTGTTGCTCTTGCAGGTCTTCCCTTTTCCCCCCAGTGACAAGTCTGGTGAGCAGAGAGAGGATTGTTCAGAGTTCAGATCCAGAATTTAAAAACATGCAACAAGAGCAGTTGTAAAGTGTTTGTAATATTACTATAGTAGAAGCACAAGTCCTTACCTATGGATCGTCTTGCCAACTAAATAAGACAGAGATGAGAAAATAATTATATTCAGTCTGAATTAATCACATTATATTACACATTACAGGAGGGAATACGCTATTTTAATATTCTTTGCAGTATAGAGCAGTAACTAATTAATCAGAAATGCATTGTAATCATTAAGTCTCACATAGTAGAGTAGCACACTAGTAGAGGGACTCCAGTGATTTAGAATTGCACAGAAATATAGACAACCATTTTTTTACCATTAACAATTCCCTTGATAATGTGGTGAATAAAAGCCTCCCCAGGTTCAGCCATGAGGACGACCAGAGACAGCACAAGAAAGAGTGTGATGAACTTCATCCTGAAAACAAGAGCCAAGCACATCAGAGGTCAGACCACTACATTTTAACATATAAAGTGAAGTAGCAGCAGTAGTTGTCTAATGTCTTGCTCATAAATAAACAAAGCTCAAATATTTAGTCCTTACCTTTCAGATTCAGAGCGAAGTCGACAGGCTGTTCTCAAAGAGAGCCAATCAGGCAGTGTGAGATCTACAGATGATGTAAATCTCTTTGTGGAACAGATGGTAGAAATCTCTTATATAGTGAGGGGAGAATTCCTCGACTCATTGTTTATGCAGTGTTATGCAACATGTGTTTATGTATGTGAAGGCAGGAATAAGATGCTGAATAATCATACCAAGAAAGCTGGAGTCATTCAACACAGTGTTCTCCTCCTTCCATCACCACTTTGTGTTCAAGTTTTTAAGTATAATTTAGATACGAACTATGAATACGAACAAGATCTCATTATTTTTTCAGCTTGGTGAAGTGCTTTGTTTGTGCTTTGTTTGTGAGATGATGGTTGATACCAGATGGGTTGGTTTGAGTATTTCTGAACAGTTAAAGACTGGAAAAATGTAGTCTGATATGAAATTGAGGCAGGGTCAGAATTTGGCATCAACCTGCCTTGTGTCAACAGTCCAAGCTGCTGCTGGTGGTGTAATGGTTTAGGGATTGTTTCCTTGACACACTTTGGGCCCCTGTAATACCGATCTATCATGGTTTGATTGCTACAGTCTATCTGAATACTGTTGCTGATTGTGTGCATCCCTTTATGGTCACAATTTATGTCCTCCAATGACTACTTGCAGCATGATAAAGCACTGTATCTCCAAGTCATGTCTAAAACTGGTTGCATCAACCTGATGAGTTCAGTGTACCTCAGTAGCCATACAACACCTTTGGGGTGTGGTAGAATGGGATATTGGCAGCATGAATGTGCAGCTGACTGATCTAAACCTGTTCGACCTTTAAAGAATTTGGAGACTAATGTTGACCTTTGTCTCTTAAATATTTTTTGTATACTTTGACATGCTCTTTTGATGGTTTCCATGTTTCTACAAGTTGTTTTGTTGAATTAACTGGCTGCTACATACTGTATCTAAGGAATTAACACTCTCAATACTACTCTACTCTCTATACTCTCAATACATCAGGGCACAAGTGCAGTAAAACCTTTCAGTTTACTGCTGCTGTTCATTGCATTGGCTCCAGTGACATAGAATAAGTCAAGTAAGATGTTTTATCTATATAACTAATACCCCCTTCATGTTGTCAGTATAGCAGTATGGGTAATAGCAGCCTCTAGTATCCTGCCCTGTAGGTCTCCTGTCTTGGACCTAATATATGTGTTTGGCTTTGGATCCACATTGTGTTGTGTAATGTCACATCACTACTTTGGTCTGGGCATATTGCATGTTGCAAATAATTGCTTATTTGTAAAAATAATTCTGCTGTTTCTTTATTGTTGGTGGTTGTGTTTTCTTTAGCTGGGATAAAGATATATCAGGTGAATTTGTAATGGTTATATCACTGGTGATTGAATGACCTTGATATGATATGTATAAGATCCTTGCTTCGGGTTCTTGCTTTCAACAATGGGAAACACAACATTATTGGCAACAACACTGCCCTGTAACTTTGCAATAATTGAAATGCACTCCTCTTTTACCTTTTGACATATGGTCTCCCTCGAAAAAGAGATTGTATTCTCAAGGGACTTCCTGGTGTTGAGATGTTGAAGGTTGATTTATCATCTCTAGGTCCATGTCAGAGGTATTTTTTGTTAGCTCTTTTCACAAAGGTCTGACTGATGTGGTGTTTGCATGTTGTCATTGCTTGTTTAGCAGTACTATGACGATCATTTAAAACCTATAGAACTTGCAGTGACCATCCTTCTTAAGCACAAAGAACAAAAAGGTATACACATGACACAATTTACGTCTTCTAATGACTACTTGCAGCATGATACTGCTGTTGTATAAAGCTGGTTTCATTGATGTGATAATGAGTTCAGTGCACTGCAGTGGGCAGGAGAACACCTTTGGGGTGAGGTAGAACAGGAGGTTGGCAGCAAGAATGTGCAACTAACCTTAATTGTTTCTATCTTTAATGAATTTGGAAACTTTCTTTTGTCTCTTGTGTTCTTGTAAGTACTCTTTTAATGGTTTCCATTTTCTACAGGTTGTTCTGTTAAGGCTTTCTGCTACATACTATACCTAAGGAATTAACACTGTATTTACACATTGTCTCTATACCCTAGATAGTACTTTGAAAAATTCTATCTTATTTTTGATTTCTACATTTTTCAATACATTAGGGCACAAGTACAGTAAAACCCTTCAGCTGGCAAAAATTATTAGTCTGAAATATTAGTCTTATTACACTGCCTCAATGTTGCACAGTCAAATTGAGACAATGGGAGACTGTTTTGAATTTTTCAGATGCAATTTTATTCCAGTTGATTAATGAATAACATTTTTCCAGCCAAATCAGTTAAAGCATCAGAAAGTTGCAAGCACCCCAGATAAGCCCCACTAGATGATTCAATTCAACAATGCCAGGTTTTTTTTTTTTTTTTTTTTTTTTTTGTTAGATTTTTTTTTTTTCTGCGTAATCTTAAACATTGCTTAGCAGTCGCCCCTTCAGGTAAACCATCATAGATTTAGATGGTCTATTCAAATTCAGCCCGATCTTGGACATATGCCTGTCTGTCCTGCTGCTCCTGCTGCTCTCTCGCTCGGCCATTGATAAGTCTGTTAAATGAAGAAAGACCAGATTTAGCTCATATACTTTTTATGTATAATACACGTTATATCAGTTTAGATATTTTCTGCAGTAACTAAGTGTTTATAGAAATGGTAACAGTAGTAAAAGGTTCTCACCCGTGGAAGAAACCTCCAACTACATAGAAACAGTCAGGAGAAGAAAACAATTAGTTTGACCTCAGACATCATATGTTATAGTACTATAACAATATTATTTTTACTATTGTATAGTCAGTGCAGCATAGCACATAGTGTAACAATTTATAAATTCCAAATTTATACTTTTATTTCTGATGCCTTACTTTGACGAACATAAACATGCTTTTCTACTCCCATATTTGTTTTTAGAAAAGAGCAAAGTGACTCCAAAATGTATTTATATCTATATTGATATTTAAGTTGATAATGTTTTGATCCCAGTTGAGGCTCTGTTTTGTCAAAATGTTCAAAAATCCTAATATTATCAGTTACACCTTTGCATTTCCAGCTTCATCATGTCAAAATGTCTGCTCATAGAATTATTGATTGGTACCATGTTTAATAATGTGGTGGAAAAAACCCTCGCCAGGTTCAGCCATGAGAACGACCAGTGACAGCACAAGAAACACTGCAGCGAACTTCATCCTGTAAATAAACAGCAAATACATCACAGAGTCCACATTTAGATAGCCACAGTTTCCTCTAATTTAAAAAAAATAAAAAATAAAGTGTACATTTGTTTTGACCAATGTTATAATGCAAGCGTCAAAACACAATACAGTAGATAGGCAGCATTTACACATAAATACACAACAGATTTTGCAGACTTCTAATGACTGTCTTGATCATAATACATATACGTAAATGACAATTTAATGTTTAGTTTTTACCTTACTGCTGATTGAGTCAAATGTCACAAGGCTGCTGCCAGAGAGTTAATCGGTCAATGTGATGTAAATCTCTCTCTGAGGGTGGGTGCACATCTCTTTTTATAGCAGTGGGTGCCATCATTCAGTAATTTCATGTCTGTTTTGCAATACAGGAAGCAAAAAAAGACACTCTCTTTACATATTGTAATGCAGTGGTAAAAGTCTGATTTAAACATGATATGAAACTGAGGTCATTCTACCCATTGTTCCCTCCTCTCATCACTTTTCAGTATTAAGGTTTAAAACTTGTTCAACTTATTTTCTCACGCTGATTTTCTCTTTCTATTTCTGGAAT
Organism: Lates calcarifer; assembly: GCF_001640805.2. NCBI lineage: Eukaryota > Metazoa > Chordata > Actinopteri > Centropomidae > Lates > Lates calcarifer. Next base: position 4,649,877 of record NC_066839.1, on the reverse strand, counting down.
GTTCCATGTTGCATGTTGCACAACATTAAAATTGCCAACTGGTTTTAATGTTGTAGTTACTGTACTACTTATTGTGCTACTTTATACTTCATCTCTAATAAAGTAGGATGTATTATCATAGATTAAGCTACCCAGCAGTATATAAAGTAGTTACAGTAACCCTGCGTTTTACCAACTGTAACATTAAGGTGTTGCTTACACAAGTAATACATCAATAACTACAATCCAGAAATAAATTACACTTTATTCTTCAATAGCCCATTCTGCATGATGGGCACTTTAAGTAAGTATTCAACATGTTTACTTAAAGGAAAAGTTTGAATGCAGGACTTTTACTTGTAACAGTGTCTTTCAATTCTCTGTGGAGTTGCTACTTTTATTCAAATAAAAGTTGCCAATACTGCTTAAACCACTGGTATGTTCTGTATGTAAGGATAATTAACCAGCCAAAATGGTGTAACTTTGACACCCTTTACAGTGGCCCTGAAGGTAAATGCACAACGACAACTCAGAAAACACTACAACATCTCAGAAAACACAACAACATTTCAGAAAACACAACATTTCAGAAAACATGACAACTCAGAAAACACTACATTTCAGAAAACACAACAACATTTCAGAAAACACGACGACAACTCAGAAAACACTACAACATTTCACAAAACTGAAAGGTTAGGGACAATAGAGGGTATGCACATGACGTCACAGCACATGGAAGTCACTGCGGTTATGTCCACCAAGTGGCAGAAAGTCCAAGTGGCAGCTTTAAAAAATTCTAAAAAATAGGGTTAAATTCTATCTTGTTTTTGACTTCTACATTTTTCAATACATTAGGGCACAAGTACAGTAAAACCCTTGAGCTGCTTATAAACATAGCATATTAAATACAATATATAAGACAATGTTGCATAGTCAAATTAAGACAATGGGAGACTGTTTTGAATTTTTCAGATGCAATTTTATTCCAGTTGATTAATGAATAACATTTTTCCAGTCAAATAAGTTAAAGCATCAGAAAGTTGCAAGCACCGCAGATGAACCCCACTAGATGATTCAATTCAACAATGCCATTTTTTTTTTTTGTATTTTTGTTAGTTAGCTTTTTTTTTTTTCTGCGTAATCTTAAACATTGCTTAGCAGTCGCCCCTTCAGGTAAACCATCATAGATTTAGATGGTCTATTCAAATTCAGCCCGATCTTGGACATATGCCTGTCTGTCCTGCTGCTCCTGCTGCTCTCTCGCTCGGCCATTGATAAGTCTGTTAAATAAAGAAAGACCAGATTTAGCTCATATACTTTTTATGTATAATACACGTTATATCAGTTTAGATATTTTCTGCAATGTAATTAAGTGTTTATAGAAATGGTAACAGTAGTAAAAGGTTCTCACCCGTGGAAGAAACCTCCAACTACATAGAAACAGTCAGGAGAAGAAAACAATTAGTTTGACCTCAGACATCATATGTTATAGTACTATAACAATATTATTTTTACTATTGTACAGTCAGTGCAGCATAGCACATAGTGTAACAATTTATAAATTCCAAATTTATACTTTTATTTCTGATGCCTTACTTTGACGAACATAAACATGCTTTTCTACTCCCATATTTGTTTTTAGAAAAGAGCAAAGTGACTCCAAAATGTATTTATATCTATATTGATATTTAAGTTGATAATGTTTTGATCCCAGTTGAAGCTCTGTTTTGTCAAAATGTTCAGAAATCCTAATATTATCAGTTACACCTTTGCATTTCCAGCTTCATCATGTCAAAATGTCTGCTCATAGAATTATTGATTGGTACCATGTTTAATAATGTGGTGGAGAAACCCCTCACTAGGTTCAGCCATGAGAACGACCAGTGACAGCACAAGAAACACTGCAGCGAACTTCATCCTGTAAATAAACAGCAAATACATCAGAGAGTCCACATTTAGATAGCCACAAAGTGTACATTTTACCAATGTTACAATGCAAGCGTCAAGACACAATACAATGGATAGGCAGCATTTACACATAAATACACAACATAGCAGACTTCTAATGACTGTCTTGATCATACATACATATATGTAAATGACAATTTAATATTTAGTTTTTACCTTACTGCTGATTGAGTCAAATGTCACAAGGCTGCTGCCAGAGAGTTAATTGGGCAATGTGATGTAAATCTCTCTCTGAGGGTAGGTGCACATCTCTTTTTATAGCAGTGGGTGCCATCATTTCATAATTTCATGTCTGTTTTGCAATATATGAAACAAGACCAGTCACTCTCTTTACATTTTGTAATGCAGTGGTAAAAGTCCATTTTAATCACGAAACTGAGGTCATTCTACCCACTGTTCCCTCCTCCCATCACTTTTCAGTATTAAGGTTTAAAATTTAACATAAACCAGCTTAGCGAATATTAAAATTAAACATGCAGTTACATGGTAGATGCTCTTCATATCAAATCCACGTTTCCACACGTTGTTCACTCGTACGTATAGATGTACAGTTCAGCCACAACATTAAAACTGCCAACTGGTTTTAAGTTATTGTAGTTACTGTACTTCTTTTTGTGTTACTTTATACTTCTACTCCATTACACTTGGGAGATAAATAATGCACTTTTCACTGCACTACATGTACTTGACATCTTTTAGTTATTGATTAAAATATGTCAACAAATAAAGTAGGATGTATTATCATCGATTAAGCTATGCAGCAGTATATATAAATAGTTACAGTTACCACGAGTTTTACCAACTGTAACATTTAGGTGTTGCTTACACATGTAATACATAAATTACTACAATCCAATAATAAAATACACTTTATTCTTCAATAGCCCATTCTGCATGATGGGCACAACACGTTTACTTAGTTGTAACAGAGTCTTTCTATTCCTTGTGGAGTTGCTACTTTTATTCAAACAAAAGTTTGCCAAAACTTCATACACTACTAGTATGTTCTGTATGTAAAGATAATTAATCAGCTAAGATGGTGGAACTTTGACCTCTTTGACACCTTGCTTACAGCACTGGAGTGAAGGCCTTAGTATCAGGTTTCTCTCTCTACTTGAACTTAGCAGTAGCAGAACTGAGCCAGTAGCTGTCTAGTTTAGTTGTGCGGCTTTGGTATCTTTGGTATCTGCTTGTGCAGGAAGACAAGCTCATTTAGAAAGCTATGTTGTCAGGGCAGTCTGACTTGCTACTCAGGCCCATTCCAAAGGACCCCATTTCTAGTAACATTCAAAGTAAACTACTAACAGTTAACACATAATTGTCAGATTATATCTACATGTGAGTTACTGTATTGTGAGTTTATAGTAAAAAACTCTTCATCATCATTGTAAATTAGCATTTTTAAATGAGACACAGACATGAGATGTTTTTTTATAATGCAGATTTACTCCAAATGTATCAGTTTCACAAAATTAATTCAAATGTCCCTAAACAATAGGTCAATTCAAAATATATATATTCAGCGATGGTTGCCTTTGTGGGTCAATATTTTTTTCTTGGACTGAGAAGCAAGAGGCATATCATTCAGAAAATACTTATGAGTGGCTTCGTCAGTTAAGACCACGATGCCCTGGGGTGTTCATTGAACGTTTGTCCAGCTCGTCCACATTTTTGCGGTCCCCATTGACAAGTCTGGTGAAGGGAGAGAAGCATGACAAGAGAAGTAGTCAGTAATTGTAATAATTATAGTATGTAATTGTATGCACTGTATATGTATATGTATATGTATATATGATACGTAATAGTGGCAGAAGCATTCGTCCTTACCCATGGATAAACTTGCCGACTAAGTTAAACAAACAAAAGAAAAGACTTAAGTTAAATTCAAGCTAATCACATCATATCACACATCAGTTGTGTTAGTTAATTCAGTATTTACACTTATCCCTAGAGCATATGCCTAACATTAAGTTTGTTTTTTTATCAATTAATGTTACGCACTCTACAGGGTCAATTCCCAAAAGGCAGCTGGTGGACTTCCAAAAAATCCATACAGATTTTATAGTCAAAGTCTATTTTGCTAAAATTATTGAAAATGATTAGCTACGCATGTAATTATGTAAGTAATATATCAAAAATATTTGGCAGTAAAAAAGTTCCCTTTACTGTACCGTGAAGTGCTCCATGCAAAAGCGTTCCCCAGATACACTCTCCAGGTTCAGCCATGAGGACGACCATAGACAGCACAAGAAAGACCACAGTACACTTCATCCTAAAACAAACAAAGAAAGCACAGAATATTTTTATAATACAATAACAAATCTCAGCATGTTTCTCCCAATGCTTTGTCTGCCTAAATGAGGTTAAAATATTTAATTCTTACCTCTCCACAGATTCAGAATCAAAGACAAAAGGCTGTTTACACACAGAATAAATTGAGATCTGTGAGGTTGATGGGTGATATCTGTTGATTACGAGATATGACTCTCTTTATATACAGTCCGCAGAGCTAAATTTATAGTCATTATGTAACATTTAGTATTAATACAGGAAAAGCAAATATAGATTCCTACTTGGCTGGGGTAGATACTTGATATAATCTCTACCACAAAACCAGTCAGTTCACACAGGCCTCCACCTATAACTTCCTCACATTCAGATTTCAGTGTAGTCCAAGTGGGTGAATGATTAGCACAACAGTATAAAATAGTGTCATCTGCATAAAGATGGACTTTACAACTATTTATAGATTAGTATTATTAATGTAATAGTAAAAGGAGCTGGTACTAGCATAGATCCTTGTGGTACAGCTTGAAGTCTTTTCTGTGTGGTGTATGTGCTGTCTAAGTGGTGAAGATATATATATATATATATATATATATACACACACACACACATACATACATATATTCATTTGTTGGTGCTTTGCCTATTTCAGACTGAATATTTCCCACTTGTTCTATTTTCTCTTATACTCAACATTAAAAGAGAATATTGCTCAGATAGACTGCTGAGTGACATAGCACATACCACAGCAAAACACAAGGAATAATGGCAGTTAAGAAGCAGGTATTCACCAATAATACTGAACATTTTTATTTGGACTCAGGGTGGACTGATTAGAATTTGGTGGTCAAAGGTCAAAGACACTGTGACCTCACACAACACGTTTTGGCTATAACTCAAGAATCTACATGCTAATTGTACTAAAGGTTCACACAAATGTTTAATAGGATAAAATTATGAATTTATATCCAAAAGGTTAATGGTCAACTTCACTGTAACATCATAATGTTAAACACTTTTCTGGCCATTAAGCAACATTATAACTTGAAAGGTGGTAATTGTAGTTGGTCTTGACATTGAATGTAAAACAGCTTGATACCACTTATTAGCAGCTTTGAGTTCTGTTTTAAGTCAGTCGAGCATTCTTCTTAGAAAACCAGTAAGCATTCCTCTAACTAAAAGCAGAAATACGACATGTCTGGGGTTTTCAAGATAAGAATCTTCAAGTCATCACTGTATGCTGGGAACATTCAATATGCTACACCATTAGTTCTACTGTGGTAGTATAAATGATATTTTAACTTCTCTGCCAGTTTTGAGGACCAGCATGTAGTGAAGCTGGTATTAACTGTTCAGACGGATACAAAGCTGTTGAAACAGTTTGGTCAACCTGCGAGGAACTCATTTTGGTGCTGCTTGTTGCCACAGCTTCCTGGAAACTAACAACCAACCTGGGGCAGTTCTCACACATTGCATCTCTACATCCTACTCTTTCGCATACTGTGACTTTTTCTTGCACACCAGCATTTCTTACAAGCTCTCATTACTCTTTTCCATGCTCTCCATATGAGATTCTCTGGATGATACATGTAGTTGCACAACGTAAAGTAGCGTAGCTCTTAAAGGGATAGCTGAGTGTGTCATGTGTGAGCGACAGAGAGAATCGTGCTTAGAGCATCTTTGGTGTTAGCTGACAACTGGAGCAGGAAAGTGAGAGGCTAGCAGTAAAGCTGTGAAAGTGGTAGTGCAGTGTATTTACAGTTAGGTTATTTGCTAGTGAATAAATGCTACAACTCTCCTGGCACATGACACGTGATCCCAATCTGTTTCATGCGATGAGGTTCATGTAAAAAAGACAAAAAGAGCAGTATCAGTTCTTTAATTAATGTACCACTGCTTCAAGTACAACCATCACTATAGCTACTACTAAAACTTGAGCAATGAGTGTAATAGTGTAATGTACTTTATGATGTGTGAGTGTATTGGTGGTAACATTGTGATCCTTGTGGTACTCATGGGAATTGATTAGCACAGTTTAAATTGTCTTAAATCTTCCTTCCTGCCCTTTTACTAAGTTGACAAGTGATACAGCCAAGTGTCCACTGTAAAGCACAGGAGAAGGATTCTCAAGATTTGGTACATCTTGACCCTGAACTGCTACTCTGAACAGAAATCCACAAAGCAATTCAGAAACAAAGGACATGTAGGAGGCCAGGGTCACACAGACAGGGTGTGTTACGCAATCACATTATGTAGAAATGTGATGATTTAGCAAATATGATGGTTTAGCTGTTCATAACTTAATCATGAAAGAACAGGCAATTCAGCTTCATTCAGTTCAAGTGTTTAACAAATGAAGCACCACTTATGTTTGAGAGCAATGGCTCTGCCCTTTAGTATTTAAAATATTATGTCCATAAAATTATGAGGAATTAGGGAAATAGTTTGTCATTGTGAGAACATTTCATTGACATGGCATTAACTTGTTCAAGATGCTAACCCTTGTTCGTACCAGGCTGTGATGTAAACTGCTACCAAAAGCAGCTGTTCTCATGCAAGTTGCAAGACTTTTGTAAAAGAACATTTTTTATCATTGATTTAACTCAATTTGTAGAGAGTTTTCACCTATACATAACTGTATTTTTTCTGTTGTTCAGTGTTTTCACTGTGATTGTGACTTTTTACAGACATTATATAGTCACCTTATTACTAAAGACAACATTGCCTAATTAGTCATTCTGTTTGTTAAATCAAGCCACTTATGTGTACTTTTTCTTGATTATGAAATCCAGTGGGTACAAAGAAGATGATGACTCATGATTAAGCTGACGGACTTGTCTGGAAAGTAAATATTGATCAATGCCAGGTCAAATAACCATCACTATGCATCATCAACCTTCTTGGGGAGAGGAGTCCATGGCAAAAGTAGCCCTTGCTGCTCACAGTTAAACCTCCAACTCCTTCCTCTCTTATGGTAGTATTACTACTATATATATTATTATTCATTATTCATATACAACAGTACTCTATTACCATCTTTGAAATGGAAAAACACAATGGCAGCCACCATGATTGTCAGAATAAAACTTCCCCATGACTGCATGATAAACTGAAAAAAGTAATGGCTAGTAATGTTGCTGTATTTGTTTAGTCAGGGCAGTGCGCATGTGTATATGTATAAGGGGTACACAGGTGCCTGTTTTGCTTGGTAACTTTGACCCGAATGGGCCAGTGACAATGCAAAGCCCTTGCTGTATCAGTGTTAACAGCTTGATTATTATCTTATCACTTCCCCATCCTCTGTTTCCCCTTCTCATGCTACTTAGGGGAACTGACAGTAAGAAAATTCAAAGACATACAACAAAAATAAGGAAACTGTTGTCTGTTCTTTTCGGCCTTCTCTTTTAAACGTATGCCATCAAGAGCATTCTTTAATTTCCATGGGTTCTCTGGCAAAAGTAAAATCCACACATTTTAAGAGATAATCCATGCGTTTTCGGTCTTTCTCCATCTTTGCTGCTTATCACTGCTGTACTTTTGTCCTGGACTTTCTAGAGGTCACTCAACAATCAAGCAGGTGGCAAAAGCAGGTGTTTTTCTTTGACTCTTCTGTCAGAGGTTCTGCAGTTTGTTTGCATCTATTCAGCCACTGTGGTTATTGCTGCTACTTTTCCTGAATACCAGCTTGTTCTTATAAGGCCAGTCATGTTCGAGTATAATTGAGGATTTTTCTGTTACCTGCCATTTTGCAGTTAAAGCAGCAAATGTAAAAACCCTTTCATGAAATACTGTAACACTGTTGTCACTGTTATATAATATAAAGTTTATATAAGTTTGATCATTAGGTCTTCAGTTAACATGACATCAGGCCTGTTCATTTATAGTTTCCACCAGATCTGTGTGATATGATTGCCTGCCTGGCCTGCACAGTGACAAAATAAATAGTGTACAGCACAGAAATCTGCACAGTGCAGTTGCATCAGGTTTAATGTGAATGTGTTCAGTGCAACTTAGGATTAAAGAACTCAACAGAAAATATATAAAGGGAAATATTGTCTCCTGTGTACAGTGTTGCACTTCTGATAACTTTTATTGATACAATAATGATCAGTAATTTTGCATATTTGTTTACCCCCACTTTCATTTCACTGTCACATCTACATTTGTATTTTTTATAATTTTGTCTCCATTATATGGCAGTTTCCCCTCTCTAATGTTGAGCCATTAGCAGCACATGAATAATATTTGAGTAGCAGTCATGGCTGTCGTTCCTTTAGGTTGAAGTCATAATGAAAAATGAAACATTTCCCCGGTCAGCAGGTCCTAATTGAACTAAAGATAGGGGAGCTAATTGTGTCGGATGAAACATTTCTGCCCACCACATTTTTAGTATCTCAGCTATAAATGGCTCAAATGAATACAGCATATTGATTTTGTTTAACGGAGACATTTTCAAGTGAATGTGACCACACAAGGATCAAACCATGTGTGTGAACAGCCAGTGATGTAGTTTGCAGGATGAGGTTCAGCTGCACCTCCGTACGGCCTGATCTCCTGTCAGCTCTCTAAACTGTTTCCAGTCATGTCACAGTGAGATATCTGAGGTCTGTATGTGATTGGGGGAGCAGAGAAACTAGCATCTCAGGATGATCCTGACAAACCAACCGACAATAAGGAGCCACGAGCTGAGGGTTTGTCTTTGATCCTGGTGTAAGCCTCTGTCTGCTGGCTCAGAGAACTCAGTGAAGTGGGACTGTAGCACTAAAAATCTCAGAAGGACCCAAATTCACAGCATCAGCTAAAATGGATGCACTCAACCATCTTCACTTCTCTGCACTTTGCTTTATTCTTTTTTGCTTTAATCCTTCTGTCCACCTCTTTTCTGTTGCTTTTGCTGGTGAGGTTGTGTTACTCACTGTTCTGACAGTTTTTTTTGTTTTTTTGGTGCGATTACACTTGAACAAGCAATTATGAACTGCACTTCAGCCCCGTTAATAAAACTGCGTGGGTGGCTAACAACCTTTTAATATAACACTTTCCACAGCAAGTTTGCAAAGTGATTTATGTGTAAAATACATGTAAATACAGTTTATTAAAAAAGAACATTTGATAACTGTTGGTTTAAGCTTCAGACACTTTGTCTCCACAGTCAGAAAATAGAAAAGTAAAAACATAATGTGCCTATATGCAGAAGTCAGTACAGTGGAACATTAGTCAGCATCCAGCCAGTTTGCATTTACATTTAAAGAAAGATCAAACCACAGCTAAGATGGTGAAGAGCTGTTGTGGAATCGGTTGCGCAAACAAATTTGTATTTTAAGTTTTAGGTGTGAGAACTGAGCAGAAGAGAGGCAACAGGAAGCAATACTTTTTAAGTAGCTGAAAAAACAATAACCAACCAAATAATCTGATCGTCTTTAAGATATTTTCCTTGTTTTTATCTCAGTATTGCAGCTCTTCACATTCAGAGCACTTTGTTTTGTTGTTTATTGAAGATGACACAATGGTATTATGTGAATAAGTTCGAGACGTGACCAGGGTGGGCCTCAACTGCACTGAACCAGAGGCACCAGAAAGCTACACTAGCAGCTGCTGTTAGTTGGCATGCATCATGAATAGTTGACTTAATGAAGTTAGAGAAGAAAAGCTTACTCTGGCACAATTAATAGCATTAGTTCACCAAATCTCTGGATCTATTACAATTTACAAAACAGCTAAAACCACTTGCACCAAAAATTCTAGGGTGAGTGAAGTTGTGGCTGACTGACATAATATGTTTGGTAAATTAGATAAATCATTAGATCATCAAACCATCAAGAACTGATGCTACAACCAAAACCACGTGAGTATCACATGGAATTGAAAGTTGGTTGTAAAGTAAAAGTTGTGTTTTTTTCCTTCATGGACTGCAGTGGCTGTAAATTCATGTTGAATTCATGAACTGAAGACTCAAATTTTCATTTCAGAGCCAATATATTCAATTTCCAAGTTCATGTGATTTCAGATCCAAACTAATAAATTCAATTTCAGCCTATTCAGATTCAGTTTTTCAATGCAGTTATTCACTTTGAGCAATTCAAAGTCAAGTACAAATGATTCAAATTCAGTTCCCCCGCCTACATATTTCTGCCCATAAGTTATTTTTTCTCATGGACTTTGAAGAGTATATGAGGAGACCCAGATAATTGATCAGTCAGCCTCAGTCATCATTAGTTGTTGGCATATATTTGGTTCAACCTCATCACCAAACATCTTGACTTGGAAATGACAGACTAGAGAAACATTCTGCGACCCTGAGTGGGCGACTTGCCAATTTCTCTGTCTACCAAAGAAAGTTTTCAAAGTTTTTTTGCTGTTATTATCCCCAACTGTTCCATAACAATGCAGCACACACACACACTCTCTCTCCTGAGCTCTCCTTCTTTCATTACTGATGGAGTAGCCACTCTCAGCCTGCTCTCTGCTGGGTTTTAGGGGTCCTGATGCCACTCACTGGCTATTGAATAATGACCCTGAGAGACCCAGCTTTAGCCTAATCCCTACTTGAAAGCTATCCTTCCTCTAATTCAATCCCTCTTTAAACCCTCGCCGGAGACAGACGGGTGGCGCAAAACACACGCGTACACCCACACATACGCTCCTGGGTTAATGCAGCCAGACTTGACTGACTCTTCCAACAACACACAGGAACTGAACAGTGACACAAGCGTCAAGGAAATTAGGATGTAACATTTAAAACGTGATTTGAGGGCATATTAACTTTTTAGTTTTATAATGTGGAGTCATACAGTTAATTTTAAAGAGAGACATGATATGACAGAAGTCTGAATGAAGTGGCTGCAGGGTCTTAACTGACTAAGTGGCAAATGCTGGTAAAGTTTTTTCTGTGGTGAGTAAACTCAGAGGGATTTTTAGGTGATGGCAATTAAAAGTGTTGGTTCCAGTATATGTGGACAAAGTAACTGTTAATCCTGATTGTTAGTGGACTGTACACAGTGCCAGTAGGCATCACAGAGCTACAAAGACGAATCACAATCTCAACTAAATCCTGTCTAATTGTCTGTGTGATGTGGAGTGGGAAAAAGTCTGAAGATCAGTGTTTTTGTTGCTCCCAAGATAATGAGAGGGCTCCAGTTAGATACAAACTGAAGCACATTTTCAGCTTGTTTTGACCGCCAGGATTATTCTGTGTCTTTGGGGAACATTATATTAAACTTGGTATTATGGAATATGTGCTATGATATATAGTATTGACTACCAAGTTAAATTGAATTAGCTTCTCTGTCAAATCTTTAAGCAGAACATCTTAATCATGACAATATTTCATGATGTGCACAGTGGAATAGAGCTTATAAGTGTGTGTGTGTGTGTGTGTCTGTGTGTTTAAACAGATGGTCTTATGGGGAAGAGACAACCTCTGACACATCATAATTTACACCTCCTTGCAGAGACAGGATACACAAACACACAAGCTCAGACAACCTCGATTAAATGTGTCCCTGCAGCACAACAGCACCTGCTTTTAATAATGTTCCTTTATATCCTTTTTTGTCAAGCCCTCATGTTTGTTTTGCTAATGGATTAAAGGGGGCATTTGTACGTTTTCTCTGCCACCTAACATGGTTTCTTGCAGGGAGCAAGTGGTGGTGATTTTTATCACTCACTGTTGCGTTTACAATACAAGAGTTTAGAATATGCTGAGCAGCACTTCTTCTTCAGGGCAGACTGGGCACTACAGTGACATTGTGCTGGGGGAGATTCCAAAATTTGGAAAGGTTTTTTTACTACACCACATTAGTCCATCAAATGATGGTAGATTTTTATTTTAAATATTTTTGTGAGAAACAAAGGAGATTAGGGAATTTATAGAAACAACGTAACGGGATGCTCCTTACATGAAGCAACACACAAGAAACTCTGTGGAGAGTGCAATAAAACCATATCAGGAAAAAACAGAACCCCAACAAACACATCACTGAGAGATGGAAAAAAAAATGCAGCTATAAAATATGTGTATATTTATATATGTATGTGTGTTTATAGTATATGTGCTCTGCCAGACTGATGGGATGCCAGGCCAATGACAGACACTTAGATCCAAGTGAAACACATATAAGACATTTTTGATGCCTCATGATGAAAGTATGTTGCTCTCAAATTTTTCTTTTCTTTATACTGTCGTTCTCTACAACATGGGACAAAGTGAGTAAACTTGGCTTTTCTTCGTTTAAAATGGGGTCACCCAAAACAACTTCCAAGTGTTTTTTTTTTTTTTTTTGTCTGTGCCTTGTCACTGAGAGAGGAGCAGGTACAAACACAGGAGGGATTCTTTTGTTTTTTAAGATGTTAGACATCTATATTGGAGACAATATCAAAAGCTATGTCAAATATGGGAGAATCACAAACCTCCCTCCTGAAAGTTCACATGTATATCTAGGTCATCAGTTCAAACTCAGCCAAAGAAGAACAACTATACTGACACATGTTTTATAAATGTTTCTTTTAACTGAGTTTGATATTGGAGTTCTGGTGATTTTCAACTAAAATACACAAAACGTATCAAAAACCTATGCTTTTAATTGTCCACATTCAGTTGTTGGTGTGTGTCATATATATATAGTTTAAAAATTCTATGAATTCACACAGTGTATAGGCTCCCTCAAGAGGAGAATATGGTCATTAATATTATGTATCTGTATAAAAGAAAAAACATACAGGAAAAAAACATGGAAGTAGTTGAACCAGACAGCAAAGTCACAGACCAGCACTGCGAATTAAAATCAGCATCAGGTATTAGTTATAGATCACTGGTTACCTTAATTAAGGCAGTTTTTGCTTTCTGTTAATTTTAGCTAAAAGCAGTAAATTTGAGAAGTTTTAAAGTTTTTTAAAATCAGGAAGGTCGAGTGTGGTTTTCTTGAGAAGTGGGTTGACTGCTGCATGTCTATGGTAGGCGGGGAAACCGCCAGTAGAGAAAGAAAGCTATTCATAATGACTGTCACCAGTGGGCACCAGTGACATGACAAATGTGGAGTGTGATATCATTAGTTCTGTTGTTGATGAAAGATAAAAACAGTTCACATTTTTTGGGAGGAGAATGAGCCGGATGGCAGGTTAATTAAAAGGACTTTAGAGTTATGAAACTTTATTGAAATGATGCTTGAAAAATAGAACAACTTAGCATGTTAAACAGAAAAATACAAGTGCATATGAATATCTTGTTTACATTTTCTCTTTAGCTCACTGGTTTATCCACAGTTTTCATTTATACTTCATCTCTGAAGGTTTATATCCTCCTCCCAGTATCAAAATGTTTGCACGGTTTGTTTTCTTCTATTTTCTTTCTTTGACAACTTCAGAAATTTTTCCCAAAAAAAAGGTCAGTGACGACATCAGTGTCAAAGTCAGAGAATCATTTCTTGGAAATGCGGAGAGCTGAAATGAGGCGGGAGGCACGAGGAATGGATTCTCAACGCCGCCAAGCAAACCCACTGCCTGCTCCTCAGGCTTTTGATATACAGCTCGAACATCTACACACACACACACACACACACACACACACATACACTGAAGCTCTACCTCATCATTGCCACAGAGCATGGAAGATGAAAAACCCATGAGTGTACGCATTTTGATTCTTAAATCAACAGTGTTTTGATTTTGGTTTTGCTACAGCAGAGCGTGAAGCAGCTTATTATCTGCTTCATTACTGGCAGGAGGACAGGGACGCGCCTGTGTGTGGTGTTCTTGTGTGAGAGAGATTTTTGTGCGAGTGTGTGTTTGTGTTTTCCTATCTATGTGTGTGTGTGTGTGTGTGAGCGAAAAAGTTAACCAAGCCCATCCCACTGGTTTATTAGAAACTCGCTCAGTTTTCGTTCTACAGAGGTGGATGTGGGAACACTTTATATAAAGTAAACAAAGCAGTAGATTGCACTGAGAATCATCTTCTGGCATCCACAGACACATGAGCTGCTACTAGATAAAACACATTATTAAGTTACTGTACTGAAGCCAGTGAACTATATTTCCATCTCTTCAGCATCAGGAGTCTATCAAAATTAATGCACTCTGCTGGGACACTCACTCACTGTAGAAGTTTTGAAAAATAGCTAGAAGCAGGTGAAGCGTGTGTGTTGTGTTCACTCACTACATGTTTTGATCGGTCTCTCTGCACGGCCTGTACCCGTGACTTTTATGCTCACACTGCACAGATCAATGGAACGGCCACAACGTGGGTGCTCACACTGAACAGAAGCAAGGAACCCCCTGATCGTTTTCTCTTTTTTTCCATTGGCTATTCCAATAAAGTTTATTCAAAGAGTCTGTATTACTGTACAGAAAGGAGGAAAATTTAAAAATACTAAGGTCTGTCTGTTCTACAGTGAAGTTCAGTCTGATATAAATGTGTCTTGTTTGCAGACATGACTCGTTTTAGCCACAACATGTAAAATACTACTCACTACAGTTTATCACAGATCCTTTGACAGCAGCCGTGTTAGAATCAGACCATAGAAATGCACAAACTGCAACAGAGCGAATCCAAAATCTGTGACCTGTCAGAAATCCAATCAGTCGTCTGAGAGCGTGATCACAGATTTTCTGTCTGTATCTATTATTATTATTTTTTCTGTGCACTGTAGGGAGTTTGTTATTGTGTTGGAGTGAACGGTTTCTAATGCAAATGGCACAGACGGTAAACTTGAACTTGTTACTCTCAGATGGTTAAAGTATCGTTCTCTCTGAGGTCACCTGTGCTGTGTTTTAACACTGCAGCCAAAACTCACCATGAATGACCGTGAAATAGTGATTTCACAGCAAACAGTAATTCCTGCTCCTCCTCAGAAGTGGAACTACTTTCAACTTTTGTCATCTCAGCCCTCATCAAAACATGTAGCGCTGCCCCACCTTGTCAGAAAGCTACAAGCAGCATCTCCCGTTGAAATAAATGTTCAGTTGAGAAGCACTGATCCTGAGCGACGTGTCTGTGTGTGAATGGGCCGTGACATATAAAGAATGACGTCAGCCTCAGGTCGCAGTTAGTATTTTTTTCAAACTGTGTGTTGTTAAACCATCTGCACTTGTGTGTGTTTGTGAGACAGAGAGACAAATGAAGGGCCCCACATGACTTCACTAAGAGGTTTCCTGTCTGAACTTGAGCGCTCAGAGGTCTGCTGTGGCAGATAGGACTGCTGCCTTTGTTCACATTACAACCCTAATTAGGCAGAGCATTGTGTGTGAGAAATACGAGAGCAGTTCTCAGTGTGAGAGAAAATAAGTGTGTGTCTGTGTGTGTGTGTGTGTGTGACTGGGATATTGAGAGTGACAGCTGAATGTTGCCACCAGCACGCTCCGCTTGTCTCCTTGTTTCACTTCAGACCAGCTGAGTGAACTGCTGGCAGCAGGCCAAATGAAAAAAAAAAAAAAAACAACACACACACACACACACACACACACACACACACACACACATTTTTGTACTTCTATACTTGTGAAGACCCTCACTGCTGTAATTGCATTTTGTATAAGCCTCAACATTGAATCCTAAAGTTGTCTTAAACCTAAAATTATTAGACCAAACTTACATCCAGGTCTTAAAGCCTCAGGTTCTCCTGACAGCCAACATCTGAGAGTATACACAAACACACATGCACCAAGAGATGCATTAAGGTCTATCAAGATCCATATCCACAAATACACCACACCAATAAACACAGACTTTGTAACAGACTGAGATAAAAATAAATATAGAGATGGAGACTAAAAACAATCACTGACATGTTCTCGTTCACTTAACACAGGCAGACAAACACAAGCAAAACACAGATCTGTGCACAGGGAGACTCACAGTTAGAAAAAGGTAGGCATTAGCAAAATTTCTCCTGTAACAGCTAAAACAAAAACGTTAATGAACTGCAGCCCACAGATGCAACATAAAGAAAAAAAGTCATGCAGCTCAGATAGCCTAAGTTTAACATTGTTCAGATAAGATGAATAGAGAAATTAACACAATGTCCAGACAACAACACGTGTTCATTCATATAAATGTGACTCTCTTCTCACAGTCCTTCACAAGTTGCAACTCAGTTGTCGTTCTGCTTCACCTTGTGAGCTGCCTGTCAGACATATTGCTTTACTTGCATCACTTTGTTCCTTGTTTGCCAATGCCAGCTTCAGAGCAGGTGTGTATGTGGTGGCTGTGTGAGCGCAAGGCTTTGTGTTTGAAGTCCAGCAGCCTGTGTGTGTGTGTGTTTACTGTGGCCCAATCAATCATTTCTTTGGTATTGATTTTACTTACTAGGTGGTAAATGGGATAGTTGTGGTTATCTGGTGATGAGGTGGTTGATTTGAATGCTCAGTCTTTGAAAGTGTGGTGTGTTCTTTTTGCTGGTGAAAGAGGAGGTTTGTAGTTTTGAAGCATCATTTGTTGGGGAAAAGAAAAATAGATTTTAAAAAACTAAAACCAGCCAAATGATCCTGTTGGTGAAAGCACAGCCAGATAGTTCGCAGTATATGACTTTGTGCTATTGAACTCCAGTGTAGTCTTAATAATCTGCCTTCATGCAAACACATCACTGAGACTCAAAGTGGACAGTCCCATGCTCTCCACTCCAACAGGTAAAATCATTGTGTGCAAGCCAAGGAGAGAAAAGAGGCAACAATGCCCTCAAAAAAAAAAAAAACTTTTACAGCGTCGCACGAGGAGACACAGTCAACTCCAGCTGCAGTGAACATTTTAAGTTAAAACACAGCACGGTTATTAAATGAAATCAAAGCGGGTGAATTGCTCATAAGTCTAATGCAGAGAGACTGATTTCTTTTCTGCCAGTGTGTTTCCAGAGAATGTGATTCTCTCCCTGTCTGGCCCTGTGGGGCTCCGGCAACTGCTGAATTGAAGCTAGAGGCAGCATATGAACAGGCCACCCACCACCAACTGTCTGTGTACGTGATCATGTGTGTGTGTGGGTGTGTGTGTGTCTGTCGGTGCTACTGTTGGAATATTAAAGTTCTTCCCTGGTGAATGGCAGGCATATCAAAGACCAGAGTCTGCCAGCAAAGCCTGTGGCACAAACACACACACACATACACACACACTCACAAATATATATTTATATACACCTCAAAGGCAAACCAAAGTCTGCATATAGCATTATACTGCCCAAGGGGAGATTATGTAAGTTTTATGTTTTACTTAACACTGTCCTTAAATTCTTTAGTATGCTGCCAGCTCGGTTTGTGGCTCCTACTGTTGTTAGCCTGAAGCTAAACACACAGCTAAGCCACCTGGATGTTTAGTGGATGCTGCAGGTGAACAAATCCTCTGGATTCATCTGCTTAAGGCCCCTGTGTGTAAAATTTAAAAATCACAGACATTAACTGCTCAGTGTTGTTAGAAATGTAGTTTTTATAAAAATGCTGCTGGTCCACAGATGTCAAAGAGAAGACATCAAAGATCAATCAATCAATCCATCAATCAATATCACTGACCAGTTTTCTGACCAGTAGGTGAAATGTTTGCTTCCAATATATTACTTAGATCTACAACTTGCCAATCAACTTTTTGCATGTAACACAAGGAGTCACCATCAGGGATCTGCTATTAACTCTCCTTTGGGTTGATTGTGTTGATTGGTTGATTATGTTCTATTTATGCTGGTTCGCTGGTTTGGATGATAAGATAAATGAAAACTTCACTCCTTCACTCATGTCTTGTAGCAGGGGGCACGTGTAAAGAGCACTGATCCACTCCACGACTTGTTGCCCCGTCAGCAACACAAAATTGAGACATCAAATCATCCAATAAGTAATGTGAGGGAGAATTTTGCATTTCAGGCAAATTAATTGGATTTGGATCAAACAAATTAATGGAACAATGTCAGTGCTAGAGTTTAGTTATGTGGGTTGCATTTGAATTCATTTGAACAAATGACATACTCGCTCTCATTTGTTCAAACCTAATAGTTTTTAACTTTTAGTTTTAAGAAGGAGCCTTCCTGCTGAGAAGGGAATCGAGAAGTGGAACTACATAAAACATGTTGCGTTCTCTTGTGGATGGATGAGAACTTTTTGTGTGCTGAGTTGTGGCTTTAAATATTTAGCAGCTGGCCTGATGTGCCTCTCATTTTGAAATGACAAACACCCTTAAGAGATCAGACACAGACTCTTTTTAAGTTTGTTTTCCATCATAAGGCAATGGAAATTTGTCTTCGACAGAGCTCATGTATAAATAAAAATACACAACACACCCTGCCTGAGCCAATGTCCATGCAATAAATTCTTTTCAAACAAATGAGCTGAAACTCTGGGTTTATTCAAATCATTGCTGGAAGATTCTGACTCTTGAATTCTTCAAATTCAGATTCAGAGTACCACTCTTTTTTTTTTCTTCACTAGTGGTTTCTGCCGTTGGTGACTGTTGCCCTATCAGAGTGCATGTCACAGCACCAAGTGTGTGTCGCTACGTCTCACTGGAGGTGTGACTAATGTGTTGGCCCTGACTTTACTCAGTCCACTCCTGCCTCCAAAAGCTCTACTTTCTTTATCGTCTCCCCTCACAGTCACTTGCGTTCTGTTTACTCTTTGACTGACGTAATCTGTTCTGCATGTTGCCCTGTAAGCCCATCTCCAGTACTAACATGTTGGATGCATGTTTGTGTTACTCAGTGTATTTATTTATTCTAATATGAGTCAGAAATGCCCTGCATATGCTCTGCTGTTCTGTCTTGACCTATAGTTTCAGAGGTATACACAGAGATCAGACATATACAGTATCTTGGGTAAGTTTGCACTTGTAATTGATGTATTATTGATCTTAATACAATATAAATGAAAAATGTAGCCTTTGTTGTTTGTTTTGTTCAGATCTGGATCTCTCTTGTGAGCAAGAGTGAGAATGTCTCTGTGATATTGTTGATATCAGAGAGAATTTGATACCATCAAGAAAGTGATGGTATCAAATCAAAGTAGAGCAAACAGTTGTTGTGTAATGGTGTAACGTTAATTCATTCATCATTCATCATTCTTACAAAAAACAAACAAATCTAAAGAATCCAAACCTTTCTATACCCATATTTGTTTATGTTATGTATTTATGTGTTTTTCCTTCAATAATCAATAACCAGACCAGTTTCTCAGAGGATCCAGTTTCTCAGAGGATCCATATTTCATGTTTTATGCCCAATGCTAACGATGAGAGACACTGGTGACTGACATAATATGTCAGAGCTCAGCGTGTTGCAGACCCAGTCAGACATTTTTCATGTCTGTCTGATGCACGGCCATCATGGCCCGCTTCATTTATCACTCTGCTGCTGAGCTGTCTGAGGTTCGGGGAAACGCTCTGGGTTTTCTACGCGGTCAAACCTGCTGATAGATAGGCCTGCTAAGCTAACTGTGATGGACTGAATATGGGTCCTGTCTTCACACTAAGAGCTGCCTGTTTTAATCTTGCTCTGCTGTTATCCCTCTCTTGAGTTGGGGAAATACAAAATAACTGATGGAAACAGGTGACTATGAAAAACTGGCACAGAAACAACAGCGAGGCTTTGCTAGTATAAGACCAATCAGCTTCATTTCTGGCCTTCAAAAGCTCATGTACTCGTGTTTTCTCACCTCATGCTTTTGTATTGTAACTTCAGGAGTGTCACAGTCTCCTGGGGAACAGTGTGGGATTTATAATTGAAAAAAATAGCAGCCTAGGACTTCCAGGAGGTTCAGACAAACCAGTAACTTCTGACTCTTAAATGGATTGGTCTGTATCTTATCTGCCCTACAAATAACACTTCAATTAATATGTACAAAGTGAATTTGTATTATGCTGAAGAAATGCTAGCTAAATAATAGCTGCTTCCTGCTTTTCAACTGGTTTGAAGCTACCGCATGACTTTGGGGCAGCGCAAAACAAGTTGTGAACACAATACTGTATCATCACCTTTAAAGCAAATATGGCAAACTTGTGACCAAAAAGTTGCTTATTTACCATTTATAGAGAAACATTATCATTCTTGAGGATTCCTGTTTCTGGGCGCCTAGTGGAAGGAAGAGAGGAAATCAATATTCACTCACTTTTAGCTCTGTTTTTGGTCTCTACCAACTCCTGAGGAATATATCTGGCTCTTTAGCTGCTAAATGCTCCAGTATAATCGCCAGCTAATGGATAACTGTCTACTATGTAGAACAGGGAATGTACTGAGTTTTTGGAGTAAGAACAGCTAGCCTGCTCAAAAACACAGTGGACAGTGAACCAAAACAGCTTAATAAAAATGAAATGAAGCTTGCTATAAAACTCTTTAAAGGACAGCTTCAGATCCAGGTGATATTTTTTCCTGGGAACACCTTTCACACTGTCACACTGCTCATTTTAACTGAGATATCAACCATAGCCATTTTAACTTCAAGTTGAACTTTTACCTTTTTATCCCAAAGAGAAACTGTGTCTTTCGGTTGAGTGAAGCTCAGAGCTCACGTGGACTTGAACATAAGATACATAAATATAGAATATAGCATGATGCTGGGGTCTGGTTCGGTGCATAGAGGAAATATTGCAGGAGAAATACCCCTCAGAATGACTGTAACCTTCTTTCAGCTTATAGATCTTTTAATGGTCTGTGCCAGTGATGCGTCCATACGGCTGCTGTTCAAATCTGAAAAGGGCACATGTGACAAAAATGGCAGAAGCTGACGGCCCCTCAACACCCATCTGAGCGTGCCTATGAAAATTGAAATTGCAGGACATGTAGATAAATCAAAAACAGTGTAAGGCTGCTGCAGCTCTGCAGGGAACACCAGCACCTTATTATTTTCCTATTTGTAACATGTTATATTGACCTATATAACAGTCGGGATTAATAAACCAAACCAAAATACTGGCAGGCAGTAATGTTAGCGTGTGAAATGGGTACTCAGAGCAGTGTGTGCAGACTGTGTACACGAAAACACAAGCACACACATCCACACACACTCTTGCCTGAGGAGACAGCTTGCAAACAGCATGATTTAGGAGCTAGGCCAGTGGCAAACAGGAGTGTTTAGGAGTGAGGGAAAGAGAAAAAAACAGAAAAGGAAGGATAAGAAGGAATGGAGGACAGAGGACAAGACAACCAGCCACATCAATTACCCTGTTTAATGAACAAAGAGCAGCTACAGAACACAGGCTAATTTTAATCAATGGAGACACGTGGGGTTCAGGGGGTGGGCAGCAAATTAACACCTGGAGCAATTAATCTGGTCCTGAGCACACTACCCCGCAGAAAGAGAAGAAACAATGGAGGTTCGTTCCTCATTCAATCATGCCAATATAATTGATCTTTCCTTGTGTAAAGGTGCTGCCTTGATGGTGGAGTAATAATCAAAAACACATTATTTCATTATTGTTTTTTTTTTTGTTTGTTTTTTTTATTTCTGGGCTGCAATTCGAGGCTATTATTTGCTGGTTGCATATTTTACTAATTTAAAGTCACAAGTAAGGCTGTAATTAAGCATCTCATCTATATGGTGTATTGTTGAGTCTATAAATGGACAGAAAACACTGTAGCACATACACTGTAAAATCTGTTATTAATTAAATAATGTAATGTAATTAATTAAAGGTAAAAGTTCAATGTAATTAAATAATGTATAATGTTGATTAAATAATATGCACATACAGTAATTGGTTTAAATTTCTTGAGAGAAAAGACAGTTATATGATGGAGGCTTGTCATGTGTTGTTTTTTTTTTTTTAATGTGTAGTCATATTGTTTCTGTTCAGTTAATTTGACTCAAAACATTTAATGTTCCTAGAGTCAATTTCTTAGTTTTGTTAAAACCTAATGATGTTCAATTTACAATGATATAGAACTGAAAACATTCTAAAGTGGCTGAAACCAGCAGTTTGTTTTCAACTTTAATTGCATGAGATATTCATTTGTTTTCAAAATCGTTGTTGGTTAGTTGTATGACAATCGACTAATACTTTTTTAGTCTTAAATTAAGAATTTCCTCTTTTATCTCAGTGTCACTGAATTGAAACTCTTATAAAACAGCATTTCCACCATCCTCATTTAGAAACAAATAAGTGAGAACCATTGCAACAGCAGCCATACTGGCTTATAATCATGATGACAGTTTTTATTTCTTGCTGTAATGAATTAGACCAGCGGGAGGTCAGCACCCAGATGAAATAAAGAAGACGAGGGAGCCTCATTTTTCCCCATGGGTAATCAGCACACATATAGACAGTAATTAGAAGTAGAGGTTTGAAAACATCAAGATAAAGAAACAAAACATATGTGATTGTTTTTCTCTAGCAGCAGGAAAATGTTCTGTTTTTACACAACAGCAGTGAGATGTTTTGAGGTGTGGGTTGTCAGTCACTCCGACTGTTTACATTGTAGGTGGACACAGGAACTATTGTCATGCATCTGTGTTAAAGGAATATTAATCTATAATATAGCTTGCTGAGAGTAAGATAAGAAGATCAATACCATTCTCCAATATGAAGCTACAGTCAGCAGTTGGTTAGCTTAATCAGAACTGTGAAAGCTCATGACAAAATGCTGACTTTTTAGGAAACAGAAAGCCAGAGAGTCCAAAATAAAGAAAGATATCATAGCTTATTAGCTGTGTTGCACTGGCCACTTTTATTTAACGCTGTCTCTTGAGTAGAAATGGCTCAGTAGAAGAGGAATTGTTTGCAGTTGTGAGACAAGAGTCAATGGTACAAATACGTCTTTTGAATGAACTAGCCTTGGAGAGCTTTTTTCACCTGGCCAATTACTCTCTCTTGAATGAAATGATGTACAACCCCATGAACAAAATGCCAGGGAGCAAACGGCACAGCACAGTTCAGAGAGAATTAAACTGAACTCAACTGAAGATGATTAAGAAAATTGTGCGCCGTTTTTATTCAAGACAAAAGCCTGGAAGCGGAGAAGAGGATCGTTGAGAGAAAAGAAAGATCTTTGTGAAGGATGAGGAAGAAGATATTTGAGTAAGATCTCATGGGGAGAGAAGATCAAAGTGGAACAGGAGGTAGAAGATCTGCGAAGATGAAGAGGAAGATTATCTCAAGAGAAGAGAGAAAATCTGAGGAGAAGGACGAACAACTCTAGCAGAGGACCAATTATCCAACACGACAAAAGCCTTCCCATAAGCCTTCTCACTGTGGACAGATCCCATATCAGCTTTTGTTCATGTT
Organism: Lates calcarifer; assembly: GCF_001640805.2. Taxonomy (NCBI): domain Eukaryota; kingdom Metazoa; phylum Chordata; class Actinopteri; family Centropomidae; genus Lates; species Lates calcarifer. The sequence continues at coordinate 4,626,467 of NC_066839.1, read as the reverse complement.
TTAGTAAAACAATGTTTCTGATTTTCCTATAAGTGATGTTCTGTATTAAACCAGGCCTCGTCCTATTGCAATACATTTTGCAGTTTACTTTGATCCTGGCAGATTTATTTCTTTCACTTTCCTCTGTTTAATTATGGAAGTGAACTACTCATTTAATTATGTCGGCTTTTTCTTATCTGAGCAAACACTTGTGATTCTTCATGCACAATGAAATATTTAAATACATCTATCTTATTACTGGGCTGGAGTCTCTGAGCACAGCTGTGCTTATTGATGTTTTCATGAGAGTTTTTTTCTCATTCTCTCATTGTTGAGTCTCAGCTTGGACGGCGTCAGCTCACATTTATAATTTTCATTGTTTTTTCATATTGTGTGAAATGTGAAGCCGTTTGAAACTACAACATTAAACAGCGATCAAAGGCTGAGAAAACTAGAACTAAACTAAACAGAACAAACTAAACAAAGTTGGTAATCAGTCATATTATCTGTGAATTTAACCCCAAAATATTTTAAACCTAATTTCTTTTTTGATTTGATAACATTTAACAAACACACAGTTTGTCGATAGACTGGCGATCTGTCCAGGGTGTTTTTTAGTGAACCATAATTGGATGGAAAGCTAATTAGCAAGTGTTTGGCTGGTTAAAGCACTAAACTAAGACAGTAATTGTGAGCACATTTCAGGTCAAGCAGGTGTAAAAAGTGCTTCAGACAAATGTTGGTCCGACCAAAACAGGTGGTCTCGGTCTGGATCAAACTGAACCATGGTTTGGTTTGTTTGCAGCGTAAAAACAGTCTTTTGGATGGTTCAGACTTTCATAAATATCACCATAAGTTGAAGCAGGCTTGTTACACATAAAACAAATTTGAACTACTGTCTCCAGTACTGTGTTTGCTGCTTGTAGTAATGCCACAATGATAATAGTGTAGTGGCAAAGAATAGCAGAGAAATTAATCTGTTCATCCATTTTCTCCATGCAAACAGAAAAGGCTAACATCTATAAACCAACCAGTGTCAAGAATAAGAGACATAGACACAGACATATGTGAGAGACCTTGGTCTTTTAGGTGTGAAAACATCTCACTGAAGCAAATATCCAGAAAATTTCTTCTTCATTTCTGCTTTTCTTTGTCATATATGATAGTTGGACTGTTGGACTATGGTCAGGCAAAAGAAGCAATATGAAAAATTAACTGATTAATCAAGAACATCAGATTACTCAGTTACAGTCCAGAAAAATAGGTAAATAAAACGAGTCATTTTTCATTAATAACCTGTTCTCCTCCTCCTTTCTTTTCACTCTGGTGAGTTTTTCAGTTCACCCAGAGACTACACACACAGTCTTACATGTTCACACAGCAGCTTCAGGAACACACACACACACACACACACACACACATGCAGCCTACAACTCCATCAAAACTACATAGCCACAGGCCTCCCCATTAACACTTGTCTCTTGAAAAGAAATGAGAAAAGGATGGAGAGTAGGAAGAGGTATGGCTTTTCTTTTTTTAATGTTTCAGAAAAAGAGAGAGAGAGAGTAACTGGGAGAACCAACTTCAATTATGTATACCCCAACAACTTCAATTAAGCATGTGAGCAGGAAAATCAATATGGGAACTGATGATGTCCCGAGCCTTTCATTCCTCACTGAGGAACTGGTCTGTCCAGAGGCGACACACACACACACACACACACACACACATACTGTATACAAATACTGACTGAGTATAAATCACTCTACAGCCAACAAGAGCCCAGCCTTCGATCTCACGCCCTGGGCTTCACCATCTCCGTTTCCCATCCATCGATAATGAGTAATGATCATCATGTGATTCCACAAATAAATAAATAAATAAAAAATAAAGAGTGAATAGGAGAAAAATGAGTATTGTTGTTTGGCACTGGCTTGGCAGCTTGGTTTGGTGTGTGACCTATCGACAGCTATGATACATGTTTTTGACTCAGAACTTGCTGAATGAAAACAATGTCGCCTGAGAGAGCTTAAATCACATTGTATTGCTTGTTTGTTTTGTTTTGTTTGTTTGTTTGTTTCAGATGGCACAAGACCCACTTATGAACTTTGTGTTGTACCTGGGAGCTTAAGAGCATATATTGAATACTGTTTTATGTTTTTACATTCACTTCCAGTGTTATCTGATCATGCACATATAGTTCTTGATACTAGATTTCTTCCTCTTTCCAGCATTAATATCCCGGCGATAATCATAGACCTCACTATAAACAGTCATTCAGTTAATTCGTGGGACTACTTTAAACCAAAAATAGTCCCTGTTGGATCTTTTACAGCATTGTCCCTGGATTCCCTGGTAACTGAGGAAGATTTTCTAAAAATATGATTTTCAATGCTATAAGCACCTGACATCCATTTATCTCCATTGTAGTAAACCAACCATTTGGACTGATCACCTTGTTATCGTGTATAAAATGCAACATATAACCTGATGTAATTGTAATAATTCATCAGTTTTAGTCACTGAGAGCTTGTATCAGAGATATTTGCTGTCTACTGCCGCTGAGAGAAGTCCTGCAACACTAACACTGAGACAGATAAATACAGTAGAATAACATGCAGCCTGGGTCATCTCTTATCAAAGTCATCATCAGTATATCAGCATGAAATTTCATATTAGTGTGTGTTTGTGTACATGGATGTGTGTTCGCGTTAGCTACTTTTGTAGTGTTCAATTATTCAGCAGCAGGAAGAAGACGTCGTTTCATCTCTGATTTCTTGCCTGATGTTGTTTAATGCCTGTCGCTATCTCTGGAAACAGGGAGCGTTTGTGTTCAGTATTTGGGGGATGGGGGTGGGGGTTGACTTTGACTTAGTCTGTTGTTCTTCTTTACTTCTCTTTTCTGGAATGAGAGGGATAGAGAGCGGCAGAGCGGGCTCAGAGTTAAGTGGCGTGTATTCAGAATTATTGATTTCTGGCTGCCTGCACTGAGGGTAACCTCACAAGTCTATTTTCCACCATGCGTGATTGTGAAGAGTGTGTGTCTGCAGCCATCAGTAGATCTCCATGTATAGACTGGAGCCTGACACGCTGAATAAAACTGAAGCTTTGTGGTTTAATCCATATGATACAGTTCACATGACGGATGATAACAAAAGAAAAGTTGCTGAAGAAGGTGTTGATGCTTTGTATTTTTACTCCTGCATGTGCTACCAATCCCCCCATCAGTTGCTGGAATTGTGTCTGCTGTGCTCTATCTTCATACTCACATATATTGCATATATGCTGCAGCATGCAGTGACCGATTAATCAGTTAATTGTTTAGGCAGAAATGCCAAACATTCTATGGTTCCAGCCTTTTTAATATGAGCATTTTCTGCTTTTCTGTGTTATATTTAAATGTAAACTGAATATCTTTGGAGATGGAACTGTTTACCAGACATCTAAAGGTGTTTCCCCCAGCTCTGGGGAATGTGATGGGCACTTTTTTAATAACTTTCTGACATTTTATACAGTCTGTTGTCAGTTTCTAAAGGTCATAATGTTCAGTTTTTGTCTGTTTCTGTTTTAGAGAGGTGTTGATTAAACTTCGTGGTTTTGTTGGTTCAGTATCTGGTATCAGTTAGGGTAGAGGAAATAATAGAAGCACCTCTCTGTGTAGCGCAGTATAATTCAAAAGCACCAAGAACTGCAGCCTCTACAGTGACCATAAAGTTGAATTATCGCTTCAATAAAACAGTTACTGGTAAAGAAATGTATTTAAGATGATTCTTGGAATTAAGTTCAGGTGTTGCTGCTTGGTGAGAGAAGTGTACAGTTTTTGACTTTGCCCATGTCCATTGCTTGTGTTTGTGTTCATATTTGTAGTTTTGTCCTTTCTCTTGAGCTGTTAAGGTTATTTATGAGAAGGAAAGTGAATGTACTGAACTGCAGAATGAATTTGACTGTTGTTGTTGTTGATAGACATTTTCCTAGAAGTGTGTGTCAGACCAAATCTTACACAGTAGCAGTCCATCAGTGGCATTTTAAGTGTGTGAAATCATCATTACAGCCACGTAACAAACACACACCAACAGACTCCAATTATAGTAGAAGGATGTCACAAAAATGCTGAATTACTGCAGTGCAGAAGATCAAAATATTGTGTGAGATATGTTATCAAATACTCCACATTCTCAAGCTTGCATTTTGCTGTAATGCAACTTTTCTTTTGTATCTCAATCGTTTATGTCTTTATAATATTTTCAATTTTGGTTCTGTATATTCTCACCTAAGACGCCGGCTGTTTCTCAGAAAGCAGTAAAGAGAAAAAAAAGGACCAGAGACCGTAACAGAGAATAAGGAGTGAGACTGATGTGTGAAGTACTTTAACACACAGACTGCACATCCTGACCCTCTGAAGCCTGCAGGGGCACAGGGAGGGTGCTAATGGTGCCTCACAGCACACACACACATATCTACACAGTCCGTCAGGGTGTGTGTGTGTGTGTGTGTGTGTGTGCATGTCTCAGCGAAATGTTATTCATCAGAGGCAACTGGTTGGCTAACAGGCAGTAAGATAGATAGATAAGGAAAAATAAACAAATATAAATTAGTCAGTGAAGATTACGTTCAGTATCAACATTTTGCAACTTGCCAGATATGTTCATTAACAACATTTCCTCATTGTGTAAATAGAAAACATGGTGTTATGTTTCCTACAAAACATACTTACTGTGGCAAATTAGTTTTGTACAAACTTAATTAAGGGTTGGAAATACAAATGAAATGTGGAACCACCAAACCAAAACCAAAAATATTTTTCTATAACACAACTAGTGGTCAAAAAGTCCATGAAGTTTACAACTACATAGACAAGTTTTACAAATAGATTTGTACCCCAGAGCTGTTGAGGAAAAACCAAAACTGTTTACATCCATCATCCTGATCCTTTTATTTTGATTTTACGTTCCCTTTCTAGTCCAGTCAAAAAGCCGACAACCAAAAATACTGTGTCATACAATCTTAACTCGACCCACCTTCACATTCTGCATGCTTACTCTTTTGACTCCTAACGAAACTGCAGTTACTGCTCACAGTCTGATAACACACACACGTACACTCACTCACTCACACCTGATGATAACACACACAATAACAGTCCACCTCTGTGATTTGGAAATGTCAGCCCATCACCTGCTGATCTGTGGTTGGGAGAAGAAAAAAAAATAAAATAAAGATGCACTGTTTGCAGCTTTTTATTTCTCTTCTTTGAAGGGATTTTTTTCTCGGCGGTGCCGTGAGACCAAGAGGATGTCGACCCTGAAAGGTCACAGTTGATTGGTTAACAGGAGAAAGCTTTTACCTGTTTTGTGCAGGAATGTTTGCCCGACGACAGCATCTCTTGTTCAGTCTACTTGAATGAGATTGGATACCACTAAATTCTTTTTAGATGTATCCAAGCCCAGATAGTCTCTTGTTATTGTGGGACAGTGTCTGCTGCCCCAGATAAATTAGAAAAAAAGAAAACAGTCAAATTGAAGTCTAGGAAACAGCAAAAAGAAAAAGGAGCTGCCTCAGAGCAGCTGTTGTTAGATGCAGACTATCCTTAAACTTAAAATGAGAAGTAGTAAAATATAGTATGTGTGCCAAGAGGAATAATGAGGCTATTTGTGCAAAGTCCTTACAGGTCTTCATTTTAACGTAACAATCCTTAATAACTTTTAATAGAAATCCAGAGTTAATTCCAGCTCTACTTTTGCAGACCTTGGATTAATTACATTAAATATTTGATAAGAATTCTGTTTCAACTTACGTTACTAAAACCATTTTCACTGCAGGCATATTAAGTTTATAAAACAGCTTACAACTAACTACTCACATTTTCTCCCAAAAGCATAATTGTTTTTATTGTGATAATGATCATAGTTGCAGGATATGTATGATCATTTTAATTTTGGATACCTGTTAGGATTAATTTATTGTATTTTTCAGTGTGTTTTAAATGCAGTATAATAAGCCAGAGCTGCAACAACTATTAGGATAATTGATTAATCAGTTAAGGTGTTTTTACACTGTTTTCTGATGTTTTAGAAACAAAACAATTCAAGAAAATAATCAACAGATTAATCAATAATTAGTTAGCTGCAGCTCTATCATCATCCTTGTCCTTTAAATACAGTTTCTTTGTCAGTGCTTCCTGTAACTGTTACAAACACTCATGTTACGTCACACAAAAATGAATCCACGCCCTGAAATATTTAGATTTTAAATTTGGGAAAGAGAGCATTGGTTGTGATTGTTGTGGTTTAAAATTTTCAATAAAGAACAAAAAAAAAAACGACACTTTTCACCACTGATTTAAAAAAAAGAAAAGAACTGTTGTAGCAACTTTGTTCATGAACCTTTGTTTCCCTCCACCTGTGCAGAGACCTTTCCCTGTGCTCTGTATATTAGCTCTTCCCCTGTGTGTGCGTGTATGTGTTGTAGTATGTATTAGTGAGTGTGCATTAATATTCTGAGCCCGACCAGTCTGCAACATTAAGCTTTAATACCAGCCCAGAGACCTGTGTTTCAAGTCAGCTAGAGAAGGGAACAGTCTCAGCTGTGATGTTTACGTGCACACATACACACAGTGATAAATATGGAAATTTCTCTCAGTCTCAAAGACACACCGACACAGCAATGAACATGCAAATGATTCTCCCTCGCACACACACTTGAAGCTAAGGTGTTGCTGTGGAGCTGTGCCATCCATCTTCAGGTGTTTTAATGGAACCTGACGGGAGCAGACCTCTATAATACCAGTATTTTCCCTCCAAGGCTGTTGGGATGTAACATAAACTTTGAGGAACCTCCTCTGGGACTCCTCAGCTCCCTGACCTCAGCCCCGGCATGCCCTCGCAAAGACCTCTGGAGCTGCTGCTGTTTGGATATGAAGGTTAAAAGCGATGCTAGCTAAAAGACACACACAAGAATTCCCAGTGTATGTGGGAACACAGAAGCACACACTGTTTTTTTTGGTTTTTTTTTGCAGGTTTTTCTCTCTGGGTTTGTTTGTTTGAGTCTGAAACAAAATTCAATTTCCCCCTCCTCTGACCCCACCGGTCTGCTTTCACGCTTGTGTACTGCGTTTGATATCTGTGGTCAGCTTGCATAGTCCTTCCATCAACAATGTGAGCATGTTCTCTGCTGTTGCCAGGAAATTATGTAGGTGGCTTTTTCAAAGAAGAAAAAATGCCAAGAGGAAGAAGGAAACACGGAGAACATTGTACAGACAGGCAGAAGTGAGCACGACAGGAAGCATGAACAAAAATAATTACCCTTAATCTACTACTGTTCCTGGAAAAATTATCATGTGCTTCTTCCTATTTTCTTGCTAACAGTATGAAATTGCCACTAATGACGTAATCATGATATTTTTCTCCTCTGGGAGCACTGTGTAGAACAGTCATTGTATGTATGTAATGTATGAATTGTGAATTGATTGGAAATAACTGGGCACATTTTTTGCTCGTGGTGTTGCCCTCCTCAGTTGTTCACAGAAAAATTGATGAAAGTGTTTCTGTGAAGACTGATAAAAGAGAGTTGGAGAGAAATGTATTTCTGGCTGTTGGACGAGCGAACAAGCTTACTGAAGCCTTTTATACTCGTGTTGTTCTCGGTTATTCTGACCTTCTGTCTTCTGCAGAGACAAACCAGAAAGCTCTGAATTACTAATTCACTCTCCATTTAACCAAACACCCATTTCTTCCCATTGTTAGCAGCATTAGCCATTAAAGCATAAAACATTTTCCATATGGCCCCTAAATTATGTGATTCACTGACTACAGATTGGAGACAATGGTGGTGCTTTTAAATGCACGAGCACGCCTCTGCACTAATGTGGCCACACACATTTGTAAACTAGTGGTGCCAGAAAGCAGCAGCAGCTCATTCACACACACACACACACACACACATACTTTCCCTGCCATGCTCTTTGATGGTGGACTAAATAGCTTGTTGATGCTTTGATGAGTTTTTAAACAGCTTCCAACAGACTCCAGAGTCAGGTGCTGATGTTGTAGCTGCTCACACTGTTCCCTGCAGTCAGTTTTTGGCCTTGACCACAGTTCTCTTCATGTTTTTATCAAGATTGATGCTCAGTTGTGTCCTTTGAATTGTTTTAACAATTTAAACTCAGACTCATTTCCCTGCAGTGTCCTGATTTATGGTCACTTCTGCGTTAAAGCCCCACATAGGAACAGCTAAGACATAAGTGTTAAGTGTTTCTTCATTGTACTGAGCTGTGGGGCATTTACACCACTGTACTTTGCATTTTAATTGGCACCAAGTCTCCTGCTACCTTCTATATATGCGACTGTAACAGATTAGTGGATCTAATTACTGAAATAATAAAGGAAACCCGAAGTGGCCTGGGTTTTCTTTCACTTTCGTGGAGAAAAGATCAGGTGAACCAGATGTTAAATATCCCCACTGAGGGCTCTGCAGTGCAAGCACTTAACTCGCATTTGCAGCTAAAAATAGATCAGTGTGAACCGCTGTAACGCTCCTGTGTTCCCGTATCGTGATATTAGATTGCAGGTTTCGGTCTCGATTTCAGAATTGTTACAACCCCAGATCCAACAAACCCAACAGAGTGAGACGTCTACTCAGTGGATCACGTCATGGCACTATAGTCTAAAAGTCAAATAATGTAGCTTTAAAAAGTAGGTTCATGAAAATCACCACTTCAGAATGTATGTTGAAGCAAAATGGCCAGTACTGTCAAGGGCAATTTACATTGTTTTAAAAGGCAATGAAGAATCCTGCTGTTCATTTAAGGTAGTCTTTTATGTAACTAATAATTGTGTGTAAAGTGTTATTAAAGCTGCATTCATATTTATTTTATGTAGAGCCAGTGGAACATGTTGTAAACATAACATTACGTCTTTCTAAAGTTATTTTGCTCACAGGTTTGATGTGAGCAGTGAGTCAATCGAAACAATGAGCTAAAAGTGAAGCTGTAAAAATATTATCAGTGCAGCTTTAAGTTACTAATTTATTAGTTCAGTACAAGGTAAGAGATTTCCCCTAATACTCACTGAAGTGTATTAAATGAGAAACAGGCCTGGGAATATATTGTAGCCTTCCCAGATCTACATCTCAGACACATACACACACGAAACCCCTCAGCTCCTGGCCTGACTTAACAAATCACAATTGTTTCACATCTTGTGCCGCCGAGGGTGCCTCTCCTTGTGACTCCCATTTTGAAACAAATTTATCAAACCGCACACTCTTCTCACCCTCGTTTCTGTTTTCTACTCTGAGGTGTGAGAGTAGAGGCCTGCTGAAGAAGAGACGACAATTTTGGGAGGGCGACGAGGGAAATGGTGCAAATTTAATGTGACTGTTCACTGCTGCCTCAGCACGCACACACACACACAGACACACACTGTGATACATCATGTAGCTGTGCAGATCTTTAGGGATCGAAGCAGAGAGTCATGATTGAGTTTATATCTTCCTTTTTATTGTATTAGAATTCATTTTACATCTTTACAGAGCTGTAATTAAGGAGGAAATTAATTAAAGACTTTGTTTGTATATTATTACAGCCTGTGCTCCAGGTTCCTAATGTAAAACTCAATGATCTTTAGGAGTTGAGGCTGTATTGTGGCTCTGTGCTGTGATCTAATGGCCTATGAACACTGAAGATATCGAACTGGACATTATTGAACATATTTTATTGCTGACTGTGTAAATATTCTGACAAATGACACTTTTGATATGGCACTGAACTTAGAGATCAAGACTCTGCAGTTAGATCTTATAACTTTATTTTCCACTTCTGACTGACCACAAATGCAACAGTACCAGTGTTGTAGTGCTTGAGTCCAGGACTTGGACTTGAGTTCAACTCAAGCTCTGATTTTCAGGACTTGTGTTTGATGACTCAGACTTGGACCCTGAGTCAAACACTGGGGACTCGAGACTCGATTCCGACTCGAGGTTTAGTGACTCGACTACAGCACTGAACAGCACTATGTGAGGAAGCTGATCAGTCATTTACTGATCACCAGCCTTTCCTCTAAGATGCATGAATGAACACCTTTTAGAGCACACTGCAGTGGATGTGTGCAAAGAAAGCTGATGCAGTGTTTGAACGGTGTGTTTAGAGACCTTGGTGTCTGATTGTTTGACCAGATTAGTCCGTTCTAGAGATCATCCTCCACTCCCCGCTTGCTGTACTTTCTCTTTTTCTTTTCTTATTTCACTCAGGTTATAAAGAAAACATTTTCCACCGTAGGGTTCAAGTTGTTCAATTTATTTCCATTGTCTTATAAATTACACAAGTGAGTAACACTTTAGCCTCGCTCGCTCTTCTATGAACAAAGGTTGTTTGTTTTCTCTTCAAGGACATCCTTGTGTGTGTCTCTGCTTCATAATTAATGGGTCCACACAATGTACGTGAGGCCTCACACACACTGAACAATTACACCTAGAGGGACTACTAGTCTCTGCGTAAGACGAGCCTTCACTTCCTTTGTGCCTTTATGTGCGTGTTTGTACTAGTGAGGCGCCTGTTTGTAGTAAGTACTGCTGCTGCCATTTATAGTTTAAATAGCACTCTGCATTTATAATGATAAATGTTTGGAGCCTGGAATCCCAAGACCCATGGTAAAGTCAAATAAATGTCCTGCTCACAGTCATGGTGAGGCTCAGTATTGTTCAGTTTTCATGTACCAACACATAAAGAATTTTTCCAAAGCATTTCTTTTTCTTTAAAATTATACAGTTTAAAACAACATATGGTAAAAATAAAATTGATACAAGGGCACATTTTAGTCATTGACCGTTTGGAGACCTCTTGTAAACAAAGTTGATAGATTTCTTTCCTCATTAAAACATTTGCAAATCTTATTTTTTGAAAGTTTTGAAACCTGCACTGTTTGCATCCAATGTTGATGTGTTAAACGTTGTCTTCCTTTCTACATTTCGCTGCCCTTTACTGCATTTCCTGGCACTTTACTTCCATCTGTACACGGCTGTGGAATCAACCTAAAAACCTTAAAAAAGTGCCATCGCTTCCTTAAAAATGTCAAGTTGAAGATTGGCTTTGTTTCAGCTCAAAAAGTGAAGCTACAAATGACCATTTGTTCTTTAAAGAACTATACGAAAACCTACTTTATCTTATCAAACACTTCCACACTGTTTCAGCTCACAATTTCAAGTTAAGATAACTTCAGCTATATTCATACCAACTACCATTTCTTGACTAATAATAGCAGGTTGTGAGTTTCAGATCAATGGAACAGTCTCGAACCTAACAGCTCAACTCAGCCCTGCTGCTGGCGACTGCCACCACCACAGGCTTCGCCCATGTGATCAGTTTTATGATCAGTTATAATGGATACACCCGGCATCTGTATTCACAAACTATGTTGAGAATGTTTCTGAATGAAACACAGACTTTTGAAATGCTCCCTCATTCAGACAGTGATACACTCAGCTGTTTGTCATGTAATTACCAAACAATGATTTGTGCCTGGTTGTGGAGAGCTCTCCTCCTGTTTTAGCTTTGTGTGTAGAATTTTGTTTTGTGGGTTTTGGCTTTTCTTCAGATACAAAAACACACATTTTTCACTAGTGTAAACCAGACCTCAGGGTCTACTCTGTAAGGCCTCATATTGATCCATCGGCTCCTGAAACTATTTAGTGTCCTCTGCTGAGAGAACCCTTTTACTTTATAGTGAACAACACCTCTTTCTTTTGTTTTTCAGCTAAAATGTTCTGAGTGATTCTCTGTGGCACATATTGATTTTTCATTCCCTCTTACTGGGTATCATCCAATTCTGCCTTTCTCTCTTGTCTGTCTCTCTGTCTCTTTCAAGCAAACACAGAGAAAAATATCAAATCACATATTGTTCCTCATTCACACAGTATCAATAAAATACTGTGTATTCGCAGGGGTTGTTTTTATAAAAAATGTCAAAAAGCATAGATTAGTTTAAGCTGATTTACTCCCAGATTTTTAGTTCCCATGCATACAAAGGTTTGTGTTTCCTGCTGCAATCAGATGGTGATCACATCAGTTTAAGGTAATCGAGGTTCTGCTGCGATGAGCACAGAAAGCACAAATACACGACTGATTATGCACCAGGGAACACAAACTACACAGAAGAGCAGTGAAACTACTTGAGAGTTTGCCAAATGAATTATATAACAAATAGTGCCACTAATGCAGGGAATATGGAATAGCACTGCTTCTATACACAAACGCACTCATCAGCCACAATAGTAAAGCCACTGACAGGTGACCTGGCCTGCAAACTCCACAGATCCTAATCTGATCCAGCCTTTCTGTGATGACCTGGAATACACCAGATCCATGGAGGTCCCACCCCTTAAACCACAGGATCCAGCAGATCCACTGCCAGTATCCGAGCTGTTTTGGTGGCCTGAGGGGAACTAAAATAATGTTAGGACAAATGTTGTGGCTGGTTAGCGCAGTGTTCGTATTTACCACATAATAATTCACACAGGAAATAGACATAAAAATACAAATTCAGCCCCGTTTACTCTGACATGCTCAAGCAAATATACAGTGAATGCACAGACACTGCTAATGAGCACATAAGCACTTGCACACACAGGTGTAAGAGCAGGGCAGGTGAAACACCCTCCACTGCAAACACTGAGGTAGGTGGCTGAGGTGAAGCATAATGAATCTAGGTCATGTTGGCAACACAGCATGCAGAGCAGTTCATATGTCCTTTCTCTTTGCTCCTCTTGAGATGTTTTGTGATTCCCTCGCTAGACAAACTGGAATGTCTTAGTTTCTATCTACTCACAGTATGTCACACCCAGAGCAGGGGCAAAAGGTGCCCTCTAACTCAATTGGCCATCGCTTCATGAGCAGGAGCAATGACTATAGTCCTTGTCCTTGATCACTGAGCTTTTCAGTTCAAAACACAGTGTGCGGAGATTGAGTGGACAGCAAAATAGCACAGGCAAAGAGCATACAGAGGTTGCAGTGCAGCTGTCTACACTGACAGGGTGGGTGAACAAAAGCAGTCAGCCATTCTGGCCTCAGATGTTTCTGCTGTCTCTGCTGAAACAACATGCTGCAGGTGATCCCTGCCTCTAAACCCTCACTGTTACTGTTACAAATGTCACCCAGTCAAGAGATGAGAAGCACCATTTTCTGGCTGACCTCATGAGTGAAAACTAGTTAAAACTTTCTTAATTTCTCTTGGAAATTATCATTTTTCTCTTGTATTTCTGGTATTTTTAGGTTCCTGTTTTATTTTGTAGTTACCTCCCTGGTGTGTCACAGGTGTTTTTACTTCCACCCTTTGTTATGTTTCCCTCCTTTTTTCCGTCCCACCTGTGTTTCATTTGTAATCATCGCCTGGGTCTGCTGCTGGTGTGTGTTGTTTGTGTGCCATTGTTTGTGTTCCCAGTGTTTGCTTCTGTTCCATCTGATGGATTTTTGGACTTCTTGTGTTTTGGACTGTCTGCCTCCCTTTTTGGATCCCTGTTGATTTGGATTTTGCCTCCTAACCAGTGAGTTTTTGGTTTGTTTTGTTGAATAAATTCTGGCCTCCCTTGTGTCTGCATCTGGGTTCTCGCATCTTTACCCCCTGACCTAAAACTGTGACAACTGAAGTCAAGGCAAAACTTACATTTGGTGAAATTCAGTTTTTCTGCCTTGTTTAAGTATTTCTATGGACATAGAAATACATTTGAAAGCTGCCATGTGTTTTATGTATCTGGCTCCAGATGCTTATGTTAACCAAACCTGGCTAAACACAAGACAGGTTCCCTGGCTTCTTCATCAGAGATAAAGCCTCTGGGAGAGGAAGAGGAGAAGCTGCAGGAACGATGGACATTACTAACTTTCCAAAGAAAGATGGCATCACAAAAAAAAGTCATGTGGAATTAAACCAAGGTCACAGGAATGAGATTTTGTTATTAAACCGTGAAACAGAGGAGCTGCTCTGCGGTAAAGTGAGATTTAATTGCAGTCAAACCATTTGACTTGTTATTCCCAAATAACCGTCTTTAGATGTGACAAGCTGTCTGTGTGTGTCTGTGTGTGGTGTCTCTCAGCGGCGGACAAAATGACCTTGTCTTTTGGTGACAAACTGGACACCTGACATCTTATTTTGCTCCCTTCGTCTTTCACACAAACCCACAATAACACATCAACACACACACAAAAGGTGCACTGACACTAAGTGATATGCCAGACGTTCTCTCATCATGACGACTTATCATACACGCACAGTATGGAGGCAGGATTTCCAGGCAGGTGGACACACACACACACACACACACACACACACACACATATACACATACACATCCACACATAGGTGTCTAGTGGGACAGTTGATCCCCAGACAGATTAGGCTTCAATCTAAAATCTCCTCAGGCCAGCCCTGAGATCATGTGTACGCACACACACACTCCTCTCTCTCTCTCTCTCTCTCTCTCTCTCTCTCTCTCTCTCCTCTCTCTCTCTTCTCTCTCCTCTCTCTCTCTCTCTCTCTCTCTCTCTCACACACACACACACACACACACACAGCTTTAAAGTCACAGACAGAAGTGACTTGCTAGTTGGAAAAACTCACCAGTTTTGAGGGGAATGTGGAAGAGTCAAAGCATCAGAGAGGTTATAGAGGACTGCTGTCAAGTCTGTCTGAATGTTTTTATTTTAACTTTAGAGAAACTCAGTATACTGTGTGTTGGATAGGGTTAAGAGGAACGTCTAAAGCAAACCTGGTGTCATGGATGTTGTTTGTAACCTTTGTAGTCCAAAGTGGTTTGAACTGAGCAGGGAACTGAACCGAATGTCAGAGTATAATATAGTTGTAAACTGCATTTTCCTTCCAAGAAATACTTCGCTAAATATCTGTGTTTTGAGTATTAAAGATTCAAGAAACCTTGAATAGTGGCTTGCAGCTTGATCTTTTGCTGCTAACAGCAGCTGTTAGCTTGAATTCATAGAAGTTACAATGGATTCCAGTGGTAACTCCACAGCTTAATTAAATAGAATAGGGGTACGAGGTAGAAAATGAAATCCAAGCTGATTACAAGCGGCAGGGACTGAGTGTTTGATACTTAAACATAGATTTTTGTGTGCTGCAGTCGTATTAGCATTGCTCGAGATCAGCTAACCCTTCAGTGAAACCTGCCTCACCCTGTCCCAGAGGAGGAGGCTAACTCACACTGCAAGAATTTCATCAGTAAAATATTAGTCCTGGCCTTCAAACACTTGCATTGATCTCACCTGACGAACAAGATACACCATGCTGTCAGATCAATAGTTTTCCCAACACAAGTGAGTGAAACCTTCGGTGAAGGTAACCCTGCGTGGATGATTCTCTCTTCACATATCAGATGAAATGTGTTAAAGGCCACCGCTGTTTGATTATATAACAGCTGTGGACGGCTTCTTTACAACACATTTCATTATTTATCCACTGTGTATCTTTTGATGTGCAGGCACTACCGTTCTGCCTTCTACAAGAACACGTTTTATGAAGAGATCAAGTCCTTGAAAAAGTCTTTGCTAGCCATTTAGAAGTAAGCTGCTTGATTGTTATTAGAAATTGAGGTGTGGGTGGATGCTGAAATGGCAGAGCTGCAACATAGATTCAGGGTTTGACAATCGCTTTGCACTTTGCCCGCTGTTTCTTTCAGCCCTGTAGACCTTATTGTCACCAGCAAAAGTTGTGAAGATGCCTTCACCTTTTGGATTAAAAACTCATGGGGTTTCCCTGGTAGTTTAATTATCCTGTGCTCTCTCCTTCTCCCTGTGTGTTCCTCTCTGCCTCTGTTCTTTCTTTGAATTAGAGTTTTATTGTCTCTTTTCCTGAAAGTACATTACACTGTTAATGCTCTCTCCTGTCCCCTGAGACTAAGTTGTACTTTCATTTGTTCTTCTTTTACTTGCTGAGGCAGTCTTCTCTTGGTTTTTTTAACCATTTTTTTTTTTATTTGTGTTCGTGTAGGTTCGACTACCAGGAGCTGCTCCATAACTCCAGTTTCTGCCTGGTGCCCCGGGGCCGACGTCTGGGATCCTTTCGCTTCCTGGAGGCCTTGCAGGTACAGCAGGATAATGTCATTTCACACTAAATATTCGTCCAGGGGTGTGTGTGCAGTGTGTAAAAATACCGTGGACTCAGAGTAAGCAAGCTGATTCTCCTATATTTTATTTTATGCAGTGGAATAAAGTAGTAGACAGTGATGGAAGTAATATTTAAAATATGTAAATATGGAATATTCAAAAGATACTCAGTTACAAGCCCTGCATTCAAAAGTATACTTTAAAAATGTGGAATCACAATCAGGTAAATGTATCTAAAGTATCTAAGTAGAAGAGCTCATTGTCAATATCTGCTCCCTGTGTGACTCATTTATTTCCTGTTTTATTTTGATATTTCCTCCTCGTGTGTCCATTATGGTTTTACTTCCTGTCTCTATTTTTTCTTCTTCCATCTGCTTGACGTTTTCAAGTCTGTGACACAAAAGCGAGTATAAAAAATGAGTTTGTCTTTAAGAGAGTACCTTGATTTTTTGATGGGATCAACAAGTTGCTGTTCAGGGTTAGGAAACACTGAGTCCAAATTTACCTGCTTAAGATTATTTTCAATATTGACAAAAAAGACTTTGTGAAAGTTTCAAATTATTTATTTTTTCTTTTTGTTAAGTTTTTACTGTGATTTTTTTATCTCTGAAACTGAAGGTGTTTTGTATAAAGTCCACACTGTGAAGATTCTGGGCGACAATGTATTAAATGATTTTGTTATCAGGTAAATTGTATGATACTAGATTAAGCATCAATACCAAAGTAAAACACCAAAGTAACTATAACCATAGATTCACTGTTTCTCTATGATTACTGGCTAAGGTTTATCAGACAGCCTGTGGAGCTCCAGCTGCGCAGTACAAGGAATCAAACAGTTCCTTGGCCTCCTCTTACCAACAGCTGATCTTATTACTATTGACAACCTGTCATCTCGCCGCCACAGAAAAGGCCTGTTTCTGTAGATTCACCACAGGGAAGAGAAACATTTATACACGTCTTCAGACCACAGATGTGTTCAGCTTTCATTAGCACCTCGTTTCTATGTGTCTCTCTGTTGTTTTGACATTAAGTATCTGGCTCTATCTGTGCCTGCCTTTGGCTGTTGTTTTCCTTGTTCTTGCTCTTGTCTCTCCTCACTCTCAGACATAGATTCACTAGAAGATGTAAAGTATTGTAAAGTGAGATTTAATCAACATCAAGGTGACTGACTAAGCCAAGAAATGCTAGTGAACAACCAGTGAGTTACCACCTTAGTGGTCCCTGTGCAGGTTATACAATAAAACAAGAAGCCTAGGCTTCTCCAGCTTATCTGTAGTCTTTTTTTTTGTCATATAATGATCACTCTTTCAAAAAAAGTAATGAGCAGGTAGATGCTGAATTTTACATAGGAGGCCCTCTTAGATGAGATGCACAAAAGAAAGAATAAAAAGAATGATTGGCAGAAAAAAAAACTTTCATTTTAAATGCATGGCAATTATTTTAATGGCCTTTCAGCAAATTCAACCTATTTGCCAGAGGTGCGAGTAGAAAAAAAGAAAAGGAAAATGAAGAAAAAGAAAAATCAGTTGCCCATGTGAAGTTATCGTAATCATGAAAATCAGAGGAGAGGAGGGGAAAACAAAGACGTGTAAGACGAAGAAGAAAAGGGAAAAGTCATCTCACAAAGCCAGACTAATCAAAGCTGTGAGAATTTACGTAGACAGGTCACTGATCATACACTCGGCATTTTGTGAATCTCCTTTAATCTCTCAGCTTCACTTGATTGAGAATCCAGTCGAACTTGAACTTTAAATGAAAATACCAGACTTATTAAATTTTTCTTTCAGTCCTCTCTGTCACCGCTCCGCTACTTCAGACTACATATCTACATATACACATCATTGCCTGTGTTATCAGTGTGAAACCATCACTCTTGGCCTCAAACTCTGACTCAGATCATAAAAAATTTAGTTTAAGTTAAACGTGTTTATCACATGTAAAAAAAAAAAAAAAAAAAAAAAAAAAAAAAAAAAAACACTTCCTATGTGTCAATTTTCCATACATACACATGTTTTTAACTCTATAAACTCACATATAATTTTCAGATGTGATTACAGACTGCATAAATACATCAAATTCACATTTAATATCAACACATCTCATGTGTAATTAAATCATATATATAATTTATTATATGAAAACAGGAATTCCATATATGTGTTTTTCCATGAATGTTTGATAACATACAATAATCCTTCATAATGATTTATCATTTTACACACATGAACAATTGAGGAGTTATTATTGCTGACAAATACATTAACAGTATGCTATACTTTTACCCTTCAGCTCGATCAACTGTGCTGGAAAAGCATGCTGTTTTTGTAAATATGAAATAATCTTTGGTTAATTCCCCTAACCATTAATTTAGTAACTGTCATTAAATCATTAAATTTACTCTGAGAACATAATAAATCAACACCACAGGCTCATAGATGAGACGTGAAATATGTGAAATGAAAGAAATTATCTAGAAAACAGTATATTTTCCCTCTAAACACGGTGTAACGGTGCGGTGGACCGCACAATCAACTCCTATCCATTAACCACAAGTGATGAACAGTTAAAAGAGCAACACAGGGAGATGCTGTGGGAAATGAAAACAGCTCCTGATGAATTACGTCACATTAATGAATCCTCTAAATATTGATGCATACAGGGGAAATAAATACAAACCTTTTTTGGTTGTTTATTTTCTCCTTAATCTTTTTGGCAACTCCATTTGTTTCTGAAAAACTCCTCAACTTGGAACACGTTGAAAGTGTCTCATCAGAGAGAAAATGTCTGAGAGGATAAATCCCTCAGTGACGGAGGAGGAAAAAAACGACAGAAAAACAGATCCTCCCAGTGCTCTGCTTTAAACTTCTACTTAGACTTACATGTTACTGGGATTTTTCTCTTTCTTTCAAGCTGTGAAAACCTGTTTTAAAGAATATTTTCTTCATGTCTTTTTTGAGACAGAAATGCCCTCTGAGAGAAAAATACATGACAAAATTAAAGTTAGATTAACAATGACACCAACACCTAAACTTTAAAAGCGTAATCAGGTTGAACTCCTAAAGGTTGAGAGGGTTTTTCTTTTCTTATGTGGTTTGTCATACTGATGTTTCCTTTATTTGTCTCTCTGTTTCTGCACAGGCGGCCTGTATCCCAGTTATTCTGAGTAACGGCTGGGAGCTGCCCTTCTCTGAAGTGATCGACTGGAGGAAAGCCGCCATCATCGGAGACGAGAGACTGCTGCTACAGGTGCAGAGGGATACTGGGTGATCGAATTAAATGATGGCGGGATGGGTAGAGGAGAAAAATAGTGTACAAAGAAGGGACATGGAGGGATAGGTAGAAAGTAGAACAGCAGGTACATGCATGGAGGTTAGTAAAAGCTGCTGCTGGGTAACCTGGCTGAAGAGGCCAAACCTTCCTCACACTGTACAACATAACGTGTCCAAAAGATAAAATGTGCCCTTTCAGCGGGGGCTAATTCAGTGTCTGGGTGGTGAAATGCCAACATCCTCTCAGTTATAATTGTCTTCTCTGGCTCCAGATCCCCCCTGGGCAATCACAAAGATCCAGCTGGGGCTGATTCCAACATAGAAGCACAACACATAGATCAAGATGGGAACAACGTCCACTATGCTGCCACAAGAGTTTAATCAACTTGATTTTTATTTTAAACACTTAGACACAAATTCTGAAATGTTAAAGCAACAATATGTAACTTTTCTCTGATATTTTTTTGTTGAAATATGTTCCAAAAACATACCTTAACGTGGAAAGGTGCTGTGACCCAGACTTAATGAACAGCCTGGGAGCAGCACAGAGATACTCCCCTCCAAAGTTTCTGAGAGAACCCTGCCCTGTCTAACCAAAAGGCCAAGGGCCAAAGTCAGGAGTGAGAGCTCATGGCTTTCAATCAATACATGAACGCACTTCTGGTCTGCTACTCCTCTCACGCCGAGGCTTCAAGCTAGAAAACATTGCAATGGCTGAATCACAGTCTCGCAACTTCCCAATTTCTCCTGAAGAAAGTGAAGTCAATACTCAATACGCCCACTTGATGTGTAGAAATCATCTCTCTGGGTAAATGTATAAAGCAGTGGACACACTGTACAACAATAGATGGGTTTAGTTAAGAATTATTGACATGAGGAGTTTTTGTGCCATAAACTGCATAGAAGTAATGTGTGGGAAAAGTTTCAGTGCATAATTAGTTATTAGCATCTAGCCTCTGGTCAGAGCACCCAGATTTTAATAAGTTGGAGGGGAGGAAACATTTTTTATTATCTGGCATATGTCCACTGTCTGCTGGATTCTGATGGTAAACACATATTAACATATTAACTGCCATTAAACTGGAGTTGCTTGTGTCATGTGACCTCGCCACAGCCAACAGATATCTATCAGCAAGTGGCGTGTCTTAAAATAAAAAGGTTTTATTTTTGAGAACTAAAGATATCATGATACCACTGTTTTTTTTTGAACAGCCTCAGTTGTTGCTATAATTGTTACCTGGTCGCTCCATGTAAAATAATATTCTCTGTATATTCATTTTTTAGCTAAAGTATGGCCAAAGTAGTATGACACCAAACAACAACTTTTTCTAAACTGATAAATTCTTCAACTTTTTTGCAAGATTTTTTTTTTTTTTTTGACTATTTGATATAATAGAACAAGCCTTTTTTATTTTTTGTATTGTTTTACAGACAGATTAGAACCACGTCTTTGGAAACTCTAAAAACCACAGGAAGAAGAATAAGTTGGGTAAAAAAAAAAGATATTTTTAAACAAACTGGGCCAAACTCTCATCGGAAGTGAGACCTGTCGGCACATAACTGACGTGTAGAGACTCAGTTCAACTGAGAGGAGGAGGCAGCGATCTAATTGCAACCATGTGGCTTTTAGTAAATTTTATTTTACTCTGACGTGACAGCTGTGATATTCACAGTTACTCACAGCTCCACCAGAACTATTTTTATCTGAGACGGATTATTCTACAATTGGATCACCTTCTGTTCCCTTTAATTACGGCAGCAGGGAGAGCTTGTGATATTTACATTCTCTAATTACTCTATATTACTATGCATGCACCTGCATGACCTATACCACCACCTGGACAGCAGCACAGAGATGTTAAAGTGTGTTTTTGTGAGTGTGTGGGTGTGTGTGTTGGCAGTTGGAGACTGTGTCTGCCTTTAATTAATGTGTCCCCGTTTCCCTATCAGCCTTCTATCAGCACCTAGCGATGATGATGATTTCATTTTTCACTGTGAATCCCACAGTAGCAGACGAGCCATTTTAGAAATAAAGCAGCTTTTTTGACATTAAACATTACTGAGACCTACACTGATGCACTGATGTTAGAGGTTTTGTTGTCTGCTTTGTTCCCGTCAACAAACCTCCCGTCTGAAAGCGTGTTAATTGTTGGTTGAGATGATATGTGTGAGTCAAGTATTATGTGGGTACTGGGTTGTTTTATTGCAGAGGTTGAACAAAACAAGCATTTTTTCCATTAATTTGCTTCATCTTGATGCAGACATATGAAGAATTAATGAAAATATAGAGGCAGGCATAAAAACAAATAATTCCAAGGCTTTTAGGATAAAACCTGACATTTGTAAAAACACAACACAATTAAATCAAACACACGACGACTGCTCTGCACAGTGTTCTGCAACACACATTGAACTCTCCAGTCAGGTTTGTTGAAGATGGTTTTGTTCTCTCAATCTCTCCAGGATTGTTTCCTCTCTTTGCTTAACACCACTTGTAGTACAACAAGAAATAACACGGAGGAAGCAAGGAGAGGAAGAGAGGATGCTGGATCAGAGAAGTGAACAGGATTCAGGCAGTTGTTTTTTCCCGTGGTTTCACAAATTCTTCCCCGTTCTGTAATTGTGTTCGTCCCTGAAATTTGTGTAATGGAGACAAGATGGAGAGATGGTTGTTTCACATTTTTCATGATTTTCTTGTGTTTTATAGACTCAATGATCAGTGCATTAATCCAGAAAATAATCAGTGGATCAGTAAATGTAAATCAACAAAAGCATATCAAACTTATGAGTCATAAAAATTACAAAATTATTTATTGATGGGAAAATGTTATTTCAGAAAAATATTTCACATAAAATCATTATTGTCCCTTTAAAAAAGACAAGACTTTTCTGCCCAGAAACCATACATGAGTATATATATTATATAGTATAATTATAGTGAAGCAGGTTAATTGGTGCAGAATTGATAAAATACTCAAACAAGCAAAAAGCTTCACAGACTTTGAGGACACCTTGAAGCTGCTTAATTTGTTTCCTGCTGTGCTGAGACAGCTGTGAAGGTAGCAGGAATCAGATTCTGGAGAGGAAGTGTCAGAGTAGACACCTTCAAGCTCCAGAGTTTACTGTCACCTGAACATCTCAGAAAAGCCATTAAAATACCCAGAAACCATTTAATTAGCAGGTCTAAATGACAGCATCTGTAAAAATATAATGATAAAGAACAACATGTTTGTGGTTGGTAAACAGATTCTGGATGCTTGCCCTCTTTGTCTTTCTTTTTTTTCTTAGTAACACACACTAACACACACACACAGACTCAGTGTTCAACACAGCATTGTAGCTCTAACACCTGCTGAGAGAGTTGAATCTCATTACTTTCAATTACATCACTGAGAACTGCAATACCTGGCTGTTTAATATGTAGAGTTTCTGTTCCCCCCGTGGAGAGGAGACATGCACAACACACACTCACACACACATCGCCCCTGCTGAGAAACATAAACACTATTAGAGTCAGTCGAGGGGAAGAGAATTGAGCTGATTTGATTGGTGTTGTTTATATTCCACCTCAGAGAGCTGAACAATTAAAGCTCGCTCTGCTGTCGACAGATCCCACTGACGTCAGCTGCAGCACAACAAACCTGTGCTCTTCGTTTTCACACTCCTTGATGATTTGAAGGATATTTCTTGGGTTTATTTAGATTTTTTTCATTTTCAGTTTTCACCAAAAAAGAACAGTGAAGTTTATCTTGTTCAATAAAGTCGGTAAGAAAAAAAAGGTGTGAGAATCAAATAAAAATCAAGAGTTATTCTAGTTTTGAAGGATTTGCACATTTGAACAGCAGCCATTTTATCAGCAGTTAAAATAATCTGATAGATACACAGCATTTATGTTACACTAATCTAACATTAACTAACATTAATCTAATGGGAATATGCATAGTCTCTTTCAAATTAACGAGGAGCCTGCCTTTTTTTATGCAGGGAAACGGTAGTGATCAGTTTCCATATAATATCCAGGTGAAACTGCTTTAAACTGAGGCGTTATTTTCAAAAATCAGGTTATTTTTCGTTGGAAAATCAGTTAAAAACATCCAAGACTGGCTCATCGTCGTCTGCAGCTGCCTCATTAGACTTCACAAAGCTCTACAACTTGAGGAGAAGCTCTTTGCTCTCAACATGAGACGGAGCCAAGCAGCTCTGGGCTCTTTGATTGAAAGTCCCCAAACTTCTCCTGGATATAAACCAGTGTTTCAAGCTCTGATTGCTCTTTACAAACTGATATTAGCACCATCAGTCACTGTGTCCCTTTCAGACCAAAGTGTCTTGTTCACTGGCCATGTCCAACAGGTTGGCAGCGTAACTCTGAGTGAAGAGACTTTGAGGCTGTGGCCAGAACACCAGAAGGGACCAGGGCTCCAAATCCACCACTGCCTCTCGAGAGCTGATGAGGCTCTTCACTAGCATTGGCTGCAAAGCTGTTTTTTTTTTTTTTTTTCTTTTCCTTTTCCAGCTTCACTATCAAGCTGAGCAGGGCAGCTAAGGTCATGTCTAACCTCATCAAGAGGCTAGTTTGTTTTTCTACAAACTCAGCATCAAGAGAGGGTCCTGCTCCGTCTTCTTGGCATGTCAGGGTGTTTAGCTCCCTGGTCAGATTGGCAGGATCCTCTTATCTCCCTCGATTTCATCCCTTCACTGCCTCCCCATGAGGGTGTTAACTGTTGCAAGCCACAAGCCAGCTGCTCGTGTCGTCCATGACAATGTGAGCTGGGACTTCAGTTTGTCTCTGGTGAACCAGGAACAGGATATTTGGGCTCCTGCTTGGTTTAGCAGAGTTTGCTGGTGCATTGCTGTTGCAGATGAACAGACTGCAGCAGGTCGTCACTTGTCATATTTACCCAAAGAAAACAAATTGCCAACCATTAATACATTTCTGGAGCAATATATGATGTATGGCAAGTTGTAAAAGTTGACCACTGAAGCTTTAAAGTGAAATTTGTCAAGGTTTTTATTCTGTTATAGAAATAATAACAGCTTAAATGACACATGAGCTCCACTGCTGCACTCAGATGATTAAGTGATGAACATGAAATGAATTAATGACAAATTTGAAAGTAAATTAATCATTTAAGACATTTTTCAAGCCAAAAAAAAAAAAAAAAAACATTTGCTGATTTCAGTTTCTCCGATCTGAGGATTCTTCATTTTTCTGTTTTGTATCTCTGTAAATTGAACCTTTCATTAGTTTTAGAGTCTTGATCAGTCAAATAATAAAAGTTTCAAAACGTGACCTTATTTTATAGACTTACTAATTGATAAAGTAATAAGTAATTCCCAATCCCAAAAAATGTATATACATAGCACATATTTGAACTTAAATAAGCACGCAAATACAATTATAGACTAACCAGCTACGACACGCTGACTGCACAACACAACAACCACAAACACCTGTAATTCCTGAGAGTGTGTGTGGATACATGTTTGAAACATCCAACTTCTGTCCCTCTAAAAAACTTCACTGTGAACTTTACCAAAACTCCCAAAAACAAAACAAAAAAGAAGAAGTCTAATATCAATAATTCCTCAGTCACTAGGTTTTGTATGAAAACATATTGTACAAATATTGCACTGTTGTCTGATGAAAGTGGTAAACAGTTAAAAATGTAATAGGTATGTCACATGAAAAACATTTTGGGAGCCACTGCTCTAAGGCATTTGTAAATTTGACCCTGTTTTAGTGGCTCTCTCTTTTAGACACATAGTATCTACCAGAAGGTGTGAGGAGAATATTAAAGATGGTCAGCAGCTGGTTTAGTTGCCACACTGTCCTGGGGATAAGCCAGTTGATGGACAGAGTAAGATGTGGAGGCAGAGGAGTCTTGAGGGAGGGAAGAATTTCCTCTAATCTTTTCTGCATGTCCATAGAATTACTCGTGCTTCCTCCACCTGTCTGCCTGACTTTGTGTTTTTTTCTCTTACCCACACACTGTTTCTCATCCCCTCGCTCAACATTGTTTAAAATCTAACTTAATCTATCTCACTGTCATTTTTGTCCTCTTGCTTTTCTTCCTCCCTTCTTCCCCCCCAGGTTCCCTCCATTACTCGGTCTGTGGGCCGTGACAGGATCTTGGCTCTCCGCCAGCAGACTCAGTTCCTCTGGGATGCCTACTTTTCTTCAGTAGCCAAAATCGTCTTAACTACTCTGGAGGTAAGCCTGCAAAAAATGGTCTTAATGGGATTTTTTTGGATTTAGTTTTGTCAGGAGAGCTTCATTTAATCAGCCAAACTGCTACGTCTTGTTCTGTACTGTACATTGCCGCTGGCTATGCATCACCTCCCAAAGCTAAACTTTTAAAAAGAAATCTTTCTCCACTTGTCAGTTATATTTTTTTGACCTTTTCGAGCCGAGCGTGCCTCGTGTTTTTCAGCAATGTTGTGCTTCATATTTATGCATTTCCTCTCTGAACATGCAATCTTCTAAGATTAACCACAAAATGTAGGCCCACTGAAGGGCACCTCAAGAGTAGTTTTTGATGGAGGCTGTTCTGAGGTCAGTATTGCCTTTTGTTACTTTCAGAAATCTTCAATAAAAAAACCTCTAGTCAGCACATAAATTATACTCATAATCATCTCAAACGAGACATCACATCAGGCCTTGAGTGGTCACATCTGAGGTCGCTGATTGGTGCAAGCTTTAGATGTCTGATTTATAAATAAGATTGATTTTTATGTAACATATAGACTGGAAACAAGCATTTTGATTAGTGAAGTCTAAACACAAAATGTGAGCATGAGAGGCAGCGTGAAGTGCCAAGCTGTGAAGGAGCTCTGCACTGTCTGGCAGCCCTCAGGTTAGAGAGACTGCAGTATGTGTGTGTGTGTGTGTGTGTGTGTGTGTGTGTGCGTACATGCCTGCTCTCGAGACTAGAAAGCTCCAGGTCAGCTCATTAAATGACCTCGCTAGCTGAAGAGGAGAAGATGAACTTGTCTCACTGGCGCGTTAGAGTCTCTCCTCTCTCATTTTATCCTCGGCTGCTGTTCGTTCACTTCCTCACAACCTTGATTCAGTCCTCAGGGACAATTTGCTCCCTGTAGCATCTCTGAAGACAGACCCAGAGGATAATAAACATCTTTATCACCCTCATCATTAGCAGCATCATCATCTTTATAACACACTTTGTTGTTTGCAAGGACCACGTCTACCACAAATACTGAAATCGCCATCACCACCATCCTCATCCTCACGGGATTAGTCTCCAAATAGATTGATATAATCACTAAGGGAGGACATCAGTTGAATTGTATTTTATCCTAAGGGTATATCCTAGACTAAACTGGTAAATGCAGCAAGTTTAAAGGTGCAGTCCACATTTTTTCCAACAAATATGAGGAGTTTTATCGATACTAGTTGCTTGTTTATTCTTATTCTCTTAAGGTTTTGTTGTCTTGTTTCGTAATATTGATTTTTACAAAGAAACCTCAAATAGAATCAGAACAAATTAATGTAGATATAACTTATGTATTATTAATGATAGAAAAAAACACCTGTGATTGTAAAGTTTTGTGGTGACAGACTTTTGTTTACGTTTGAAGCACATAATGTGCCTTTTGCTGAACAGCAGCCAGTCTGGATATAAACTACAGGATAATGGTAAATGGTAAAAATGTAATGTAAGTCATTAAGTCAGCAAACTGGCTCAATATTTTCAATTACACAACAATATGCCAATTTGCCACCAGCTAAAGCTGTAGCAGCTAAAACCCTGAGTGTACCAGGCAGAGTAAGGGCGCATTTCACTGAGTTCAACTTCTTATTTCAGGGAGAAGAAATGTGCCAGTTCTTTAAGAATTTACATACCCTTGCTTCAAGACATTATAAAATGAAGTTAGATTGAAGCTATGACATGTGAAATTAAGATAAGCATCTGCTGTAGCTGCCTGAAGGTGTCATACATTAAAACTAAAGCAGCGTATGCTGAAGTGTTTGCATGAAGCTTCTATGAGCCAAAGACAGTAGATGGATTCATCTCTTAACAGACTAATCTCCAAAATCTTGATATTATAATTTATGTTCACCTTCATGTTCAAGTTAATAATAAAAACATTCCTCAAATTGCTGCAATTCTTAAAATCACAGCACAAAACAAGACCTCAGGGACTCCACTAAATGCCCAGTGCTCCAGTGCTAGCAGGGTATGAAATTAGACAGAAGCCCACTGACAGCATTATACTGCTGGCCAGATGTGCTAAGAACTCCGAGCCAGCACGCCACCAGGCTAAACGGGTGAAATGAGGCGTTGTTGATAACTGTAGTGTCCCACATACTGCGAGTCTGACAGTTGGTGTCAGGAGGTGTGTGTGTGTGTGTGCATGTATGTGTGTTAAGAGCTGGCTGTAAGTGCCAAGCCAATTCTCCACAGATCAGTAGACAGCTCTGGTCTCAGAGAGAAAAAACAAAAAGACAAAATGCCTCAAAAAAAAAAAAAAAAAAAAACATGTTCCTCCTCCATACTTCATTTTCAAGTTTCTAAACTTATTTAAATACAAATAAATATTCAATTAGAGCTGAAAATGTCATGAACGTATTTTATTTACGTTGAAGTTGCTCTTAAAAGCTTCATTCCTTCATTATTACTTTATTGGCTATCTGCAGCATAAAAACAAAAATGTCAGCGAGGCCTTGAAAATCTTATATACTGTCGGTATAACACTAGTCTTCACACAATCATGCATATGCTTATCTTATGCCGACTCGAGAACACATGTTTTTATGGCGTAAAAACACTTCTTTAGCACCAAGTAAATAAAGCCATCACACCTTTAGAAAGTCTGCTGGGGTTAGTCAGACGAGGACCTGAAATCTTTGCTTGAATCAGCGACAAGTGGAAAGAAAAGGAATTAAATTAGAAAGGAGGAAAAGAAGAAAACAGAAGAAGTGGTTTGGAGCCGTCACCATACGAAAGACTTTTTTTTTGACTCAGTCCCACAAAAGCTTCTTTCTTCATTCAGCATCTGGTGGACGGAAATCCAGGACGGAAATCCAGGAAGTCTGTGTACAAATACAAACTTTAGGCACTTGTACTTTAGGAAGATATTTTAATCTCTACAATTCAGACAGAAATACTCAACTACATTTATTTGCATCTATAGTTACAAGTTACTTTACAGATTAAGAACAGACATACAGAAAATATGATGAGATTACTAAATAGATTTATTGTTATAAATTCAAATATCAAACAGTATATAAAGTAGCTCCATCTTGATCAACTGCAACATTAAAATGCTGTTTAAAAATCACTAATGATAATTCAGTAACATGATATATAATAGTATTAAACCCACAGGAGGTATTTTCTGCATCGCTTTAAGTATATTTTGCTGATAATACTCACATGTTTTAAAGATTTAAGTTGTATCTTATAACGTATATCATTACGTTTACGTTTGCTTTCCAGATTTCTTCATTTCTCACAGTGTATGTTATATTTCTTTTCAATCCCATTTAAGGTGGGATAATAACAGACTTTGTTTGTAAAGTACTCACACCCATAAACGTACACTTGTTTTCTCAGAATAATATTCAGTGGGTGTAGGTGAAATAAAAATAAGTTCTGAAGGAATATTTACAAATTAGATTTTTAAAGATATATCAATAACCTCCCTCCTAAAGCTATTTTATCAAATCTCCACCAACAATAACTGAGAGTTAATTAAGATTCTTACCATTTCACACTAATATCAGGAATGTTGTCACTATATGTTTTTACTTTAACAGATCTTCCACATGCACTGAAGCAGCCACTTCTTCCAAAGAAGCTTCATACTTTAAAATATCACTGTGTTATTTTCAGATTCCTAGTGACACTTCAGAATAATTACAGTGAACAAATGATGTCCTTGTTGCTAAACTCAAGGTGTTTGTGCATTCAGACTCCCAGGAGCAGGTTTGGAGGTTTGAAGGCCCCTAGAAGACTTAGCTCGCTCTCACAACACTCACAGATGGATCATATTGACTAAATAACTAATGGACTGCTCATGTCAGGAGCGTGTTACGGTCCCATGAGTCGTGCCTCTCCTACAGAGTTCCCCAGAGTTTCCCTATTTTTATTTCCAAATATTAGTACATGTCTGGAGTAACAGGGGGAGTGTAAGGAGTGTAAAGATGCCATTTTGAGGAAGGTGTGTTAGCAAGTTCAAGTCATATGATGTGTCCCTGTGAGTACATGGTCACTTTATTGTTTCTGAGTCAGATCAGCTTTTTTATTTCTAAAATAATTTGATATTCAATCTCAAATAAACAGCAAAACTTAATCCTTCAGTTTAAAAACTTCAAAATGACCTCATTTGAATATACATGGTTTTCGTTAGACATGTATTTCATGGTATTATGTGTGTATCTGTGTGACTGACACCTTTTAGTTAGCTTAGTTACATTTGGAAAAGAGTGTGCATGAAATCAAGAGACAAATAACAAGACAAGGAAATTACTGAGCTAATCACAGCGTCTCTCTTTTCCTCCTGTCACACCTTCTTCTCTCCACTCTTCTTATTTTCTCTGCCATCTTTCTCACTCTCGCCTAATTCTGTTTTCTCTGTTATCTTTCTCGTGTTTTCTCACATTTCTCATGTGACCCACATTTTTATTTATTTATTTATTTTAACTCAACTTGTTTTTGTTTTTTTTTTACTTCATATAAACTTTCACCTCCAATATTTTGTGTATTTCTTGTCCCTCCCCTCTTTTTACGGTACCTCCTCTCTCCCTCTTGTCCAGATCATCCAGGACCGCGTGGACTCCCATGTGTCCAGAAGCCGGTTTTTGTGGAATTCCCTACCTGGTGGTCTCTATGCAATCCCCCAGTACTCGACCGACCCTGCCCAGTTCCCTTTTTACTATGCCATACTGGGTGAGTACTGATCTAATCAACTGGCCAGACTTGGCTTTAGAGAAGAATTGTTTCAAGTTCAAGAGTCAGTTCAGTCCAAGAAGGACCGATTTAAAGGTCTTCAGGGAACATTTATAAAACATATATGTGTAAACTAGACAAAGGTTTGAATTTACTATACATCATTTGTTTGCTTTCTCCCAAAAAGAATTTCATTTTCAGTGGATGCCTCCAGCTTCAGTTAGAGTCAGAGTTAGAGGCCTTAGCCCAGAGGTTTTATTGTAGTTTGGCCTTTCTGATTTGTCCCACTTATCAACATGGTCAACAGTTGGAGCTGCTCCAGCGGCTGTGACACACAGCTCATGGAGGCAATTAAGGTACTTTAACCCTTGGCACAGGATTGCAACAGTTTTCATCAAAATTCGTGCTCACTCCCTGAACCATGAACACACTGACATGATACACACCGTTTCTGATTCAGTGTGACACACACTTTCTATCCATAAATACAATTAGAAATTATAGAGGAAAGACAAAAGTATCTGCTTGGGAATTATCACAAGTTTTCTTCAGTATCAGAAGTAAAACAGTGATAATTAGGGGTTCAAGCTGTAGCCCACAGCTCCCTAACCAACTGACTTCGTAATTCACCAAAGCCTAAAACTTATGAGAACTGAAAACACCTGCTTTAGTCCAACTGAATGGCAAAAAGAGGCGAGGAAATGAAACAAAACGTGCATGTTAAGCAATTCAAGTTTTTCTTCAGTTCTTTCAAAATAAATCATTGCTTCTGCTACAAATTGCACCAAAGAGCAAATCACATATCACTGGTTATATTAAGTTAAGCAGAAATGTACAGTGTATGGATAAACAAATATACTGCATGAAGTTTAAGGCTGCTGTTGGAGCAGACTTAGATCTAGAGGCAAACAGTGAGGAGGAAGTGACCTGGTGTGTGTGTATATACAGAATGTATACGTGGGTGTGTGTTGATATGCATACAGACCAGAGTTAGTCTCAATAGACTGAGGCTGTAACTCAGATCAATGTTTGTCCTTCTCTGGGGGATTGTGGACACAGGGGTTAGAGGGAAGAAAGAGGGGAGTGACTGAGGAATAGAAGTGAAGATGGCGCAGTTCGGTTTATGCCACTGCAGTAAATCACTGTTTTAGCTGCTGCCACCTCCAATGCTGCTCTCAGGGAATAACTTGTCGTCAGTGCTGTGTGTACGACGGTCTCACTCTGCTACCTTCCCATAACTTTTGATGGCAAAGCATTTGCAACTTCTGCCTGGTAGTTTGAAAAAGTTTGACTTACTGCTCAGACGTTGTGGCCTCAGGAGCTGTGAGAATATCCTGATTTGATGGCTCAAGTTGCAGCTTTAGTTAAGTTTGTGAAAAGTTGTACGGTTATGTGGAGCTACATTAAAATACAGACAGTAGGGAAAATGTTGTGTGTTTTGGGTAAGTAATAACAGACCAAAACAACACATTAACAAAATGTTTTACATCTTCACTAATCATGCATCTTACTCCATAGATAAAATCATAGGGAATGCTGGGAGGAGCCTTCTGATTATAGTTTTTGATATCTGTTCGTTTCAGTTTGAGTTTATGCTCCCTTTTCTACTTTTGTCAGTCACCCACCGTGTGTTAAAGTGAAAAATCACAGCTCGTACTGTACATTTATCACAAAACTTACTTGAGTTTATTATCGCTGTTCACCACTTTAATTCTGGGTGATAAATTCAGAATTTATTTCTTTTAGTTTAGAGTCTTCAGGTATAAGCTCAGCCTTAGAATTTCTCGGCTCTCAGATTAAAACTTGAAGCCCTGAATTGAGACAAAGCTGCAGTCTGCCTCTCTGTCTCTCTCCATGGTGCTGAAACAGTCAGCTTGTTTGTCTCTTTTTATATCCGTGGTGCTGACTCGTTCCAGACTGGTGTCTCTCTCCATGGTGCTGAAAAATCTGAAGCATTCAAACACACCATCTTGCTTTGTCTTCTCTGTTTATATCAGTTGAGCTAAACACACACAATGACATGCTTTTCAACTGCATACTGATCATTTCATATCCACTATCACATTTTTAAAAAGTAAGAATATGAGTCAAAAGGCCAAACCTGAATAATTTTGTGCTTGTTGAGCAATGCAAACTAAGTCACAAGCCACACACACACTGTGTTGATATCTTTCATACTTGTCATTATATTATTAATCAAAAGGTCTGGAGGTTTGGGGTGTTGGAGGTTTGATCTCCAGCTCTTCTGAAGTTTCCTTTAGCCAGACTCTATCTACAAAACGTCAGTAACCTCTCCGTCTTTTGCAAACATTTTCACTGACCTATGCCTCCAACAGTGTTGGTACCACATACTGTGCATAATGTTCTGACCTGTGCAGTGACATTTGGCTGCGAGTTTATCGTATAGTTTTTGTGAAATTCACAAAAAAATCCCTTTCCCAAAGAGAATGATATTAAAAGATTGGGATGAATGTTTTGTGTCTCACTTTTTTGGCGGGAACAGTAAATTCTTTGCTCCTCTTCTAACAGAGTAATGGCTCTTCTTTACTGATCCACTATGTGTCAGCAGGCCAGTGCCCAGTACAATGCCTCTTTAATGACACCAGCAGATGCAGTAGGCTGAAGGGTAATAAGATACTGACACTTGTCTGCAGACATTCACAAAAGTACAGGAAGCTGTCCAAAGCTTTTACAGCAATTTAAAAAAAAATAATGACACCACTTATCAGCCATTTACAGAACAATGCTGTGCTGATATCTCCTCCCAGGCAGTTTAAGACCCATTCACACCTTGATTCATGTGACTTTAACAGCTCTCATATGAACTAATGATCCACATGTGACCTCAGCTGCTCTCCAGATGTGAACAGCCCCACAGGGGTTAAATACAGAATAAACACCCCACCAGTTAATCTGAACTGAAGAAGCAAAATGTCTTTGAGAATCTACCTTCAGATATAAAGTTTTGGAGGCAGGCTTAAAAAATAATTGATGCTGCAGAGGCCATTATTTACAGACCAGCACATCTCAAGATAGATATAGCTCCACAATGACATTATGAGAAGTGTAAGATCCTCACTAAAGAGTTAAATCCTAGCTCCTACGCTGCCTCATTTTAATTGGTACAACAATGCCTGCAAGCGTTCCAGTAATAAAAGAAGCCCGTGTCATCAAGGTGGCACAGCTATTTCCAAGAAGGCACAGTGGAAACAGAAGGACTGAGCCTATTTCTGTGACCCCCAGAAGGGCAGACCTGGTGCTTCCATAAATACGCTAAGCCCACCTGAGATGGCTGGTCAGGGGGCCCGGTGTCAGAGAGATGGATAGAGCAACACTAAAGAGCACTCCGGCTCCACTTATCCATGAGGATGCTTATTCCCCTATTCCCACACCCACCCAACACTTGGCATGCCATGTACCTGCACTCTTGGCCTTCTTTGGTCGTTCTAAACATTACGTATCTGTGTGTGTCTCCATATCTGCCCTCATTTATCTAGTCTATGGTTCTCATATTACTCTTTACACATGCATATCAGTAGAACTCCTGTTTTTTTTAGAGATGTTACATGTAACATTTATAAACATTACCTTAAATTAACTGCTTCAGAATAATTTTTATGGTTCACTGGCTTGTGATAGGGAAAATGGAGCCTCTGACATTCCTACTCTGCGCGCTAAACACTGCTGGAATCAGGCCCAGCAAGTTAAAGAGTAACGCTGAACTGTAGATCAGTTAAAAAGACTTAGAAGTCATTAAAAACCAGCGTTCATCTCTGATATCCAGCCAGGAAACTCTGAAAATATCAAGAATTATAAATAGAGTTTGGTGTTTGTTACAGCGAGTGCGGCGGTGCAGTCTAATCTCTGGTCATGCTGTTGATAGGTTTTGTTTTCTGTACATGAAAACCACTCAACTGCTTTTGACCCTTTTTAAGAAAAATATATTTCAGATAGCTTGGAATAATTTCAGAAGCTCAGATGACTTAGAGCCAGTTGTATATAGTAGTTGTAACTACAGTAGTTTTGAAATTTCAGTTCTGTAGTTTGCTGTTAGAGAGTTAGTTTTTATTCCATTATGTGTTCATACAGTAATCTCAACATTAACATGCATATTGCAACCTGATTATTGTGGGAAACAGATTAATGGTCTAATTAAAGTGTTTACACAGTTCACAGTTATCAGATATCCCCCAGTGCCCTCAGTTTACATGATCTGTTTGATGAGCAGATTAATAATCGTAAGGAAGTCACCATCAGGACTCACATGCTGCTTTTTGTCTGAGCTTCTGGATCTTTTCTTTCATCTAAATGCAGTGAATCTGTGCTAATCACATTATTCTTTATTTATTTCTTTATTTATTATTCACTGATCACAAACAAAATGATATTTACAGTATCAAAACGAAGCATTCATGTTATATTACTCACCTTAATCTGATAAAAATCAAACTGTTACTGTGCATGTAAACACACCAAATGGTGCTTAATATGTCATGTAACATTTGCATTGTTTGCTCTGTATATCGGCTCTTTACAGCCAAAATTACAACATGGATAGATTCATTCATTATGGAATAGAAAATCTATTTTAAAGAAACAATTGTAGAGGCCAGTGCTTCATAATATTGATATGTTTCTACGGCGCCTCAGGGGGAATCACTTCCTCAGCTCTATTTACCCATTGTACTGTATTCTGGGGATCATTTATCGAAGGTAGTAATTTAAAGTTTGGTTCTGCTTCTTGGCTTCCCTTTTTGTCCTGTTTAGTTCATTTGTTTTTCTGTGTAAAACGCAAAAAAAGTAACTAACAAGAGCTGGTCTATTTGTGAGGTTGTAGGAAACAGAATAAATGCTCATTAAGGGGATAAATCAGCACCATTCACCATTCACTAAAAGAGACACTCACAGGAAACTGTTCACTCCTGGATTAGACATGTTTACTCAGGTCCAGTCATGTGAATCGGGGGTATATAAGCTGTCAGAAAGATGGATGATGGGTGCTGCACAGAGCACTCTGTGTCCAGTTAACCGTGATGGAGCTTTATGGAGAGCTACATCTGCACAAATCTGTGTTTAAAAAAATCTACACACAGTTTACCCATGACAACTGTTTCTGAAATGTGTGTGTGTGTGTTCAGGTAAGAGCCCGTCGCAGCAGTTCACAGCTGTGATCCACACAGTAACTCCTCTGCAGTCCCAGATCTCCCCTGTGGTGAAGCTCATCATCGCTGTAGCCAAGTCCAAGTTCTGTGCACAGGTGGGAAGTGTGTGTCTATAC
This sequence comes from Lates calcarifer, assembly GCF_001640805.2. NCBI lineage: Eukaryota > Metazoa > Chordata > Actinopteri > Centropomidae > Lates > Lates calcarifer. The sequence continues at coordinate 4,590,926 of NC_066839.1, read as the reverse complement.
TTAACTGCGATCTGGTGCTTGTGCAACAAAGGAAAATCATGGAGATGTAAATGATGTCAAGAGGTGTTTCTCTGTCCAAAGTTTTGATTAATATGTTTCCTCTCCTTCTCCCATTCACCCTCCTCCGCCTTTTACCTTTTTCTTCCTCTTCATTTTTCTGATTGATAAGGATCCTAAAGTAGAGGGAGATGAGTTACACATATGTGCAGTTCAGCTCTTTGAGTGATTATATAGGAAGTTTGGAGTTAATAACTTTTGTGGTTTGGGATGGTTTGGAATAAAATCCTAATATTTTGAGAAAAAAGTCAGAACATCATGAAAAAAAGAAGCACTTACACAACATAGAACTTCATTATGAAAGGTGCAATGAAGACTTTCTGTAAATACCTTTATACTGTAAATGTATGTATAACAGCTGATGAAACACACTGAATGATGAATTACTCAGCCGTTCACACTTTCTTCGACTTCATGTTGATTTTACTGATTATAACATAAAGATGCCAGGAGCAGTAACAGCACAAATGTGAAGATACAATCTTTTATTAGCACGAGAAACTGTTTACTTCCTGTGACAATCAGATATTCTTCAGCAAGTGTATTAACAGAGCAGGAAACCCCCTGACTGACCTGAATGTGCTTTTTAAAGATGGAAAATTCATCCTGATATGTTTGGACTTTGTGAGAGATATCAGGTGTTTTCACAGCTACAGAAACTTTTGTATATAAGTGTTGATGCTTATGTAATATTTGCGGACTTCCTGTGTTTTTCTCACACAGATTGTGGTTTTATGGAACTGCGATAAGCCTTTACCTCCTAGGAACAAGTGGCCCTCCACCAGCGTGCCTCTCACTGTCATTGAAGGACAGACCAAGGTAAGAGCTGCCGGCTCTCTGCATCCATTATGTGTTAAAAGACACTTTGTTGCTCGGCAGTGAAGAAACTCATCTCCCCTTCATAAAACAGCCTTGCTCAAAGGTACTTTAGCAACAGTTCTGTTAGCAGTCTGCGCCAGAAATTAAAATATCAACCTTTTAGCCTCTAGCTGTTTTCTAGAAGACACAAGAAAAGGAAAAACACACTGTAGAGATGTTCAGAGAGATGCTTTAGAACAGGTTGGGTGTTGTATTTTAACACTTAAATACCGGCAGTTGACATCCTGTTATTTCCTGGATGTTATTTCTTCCATGCCACAGACACAGTCCTTCTTATTCTTCATGTTAAAGAGGCATTATGTAAACAAGTACAAAATCTGTAAATGTAAACTATGCAGACAGTTCAACGAAAGGTTTAATCAGACCTCCATCCCAAATCATAGTGGTAGAGCTGAAATGGCTGAATGCGATGGATTTTCCCTCCCCGCCACTCCAGCAGAAATAAACTCAGATTAGATCTGTGGCGATGGTGTTATTTCTGAGTGGTTATTTCAATATGTCTCTTACAACCACTCAGACATAATTCTGGCAAGAGGATATGCTAAAAGAAAATAAAAAGTGATCATGTGATTGCATCGGTTCAGCATTTTGTTTTTTTCCACCTCAAAAACCACATGATCTTAAAATATGAGAAAACACTATCAGAAAATTCTAAGAAACATAATTTGATGATTAATTAGCTGCAGCTCTGTTTTTTAAAATCAAACTTTTATGGTGAGAAATTCAAGGAACACAGGGAAAACAGCGATACATTCCCAGGAAATACTCATTTTAAAATCAAGTGAAAACCATCAACTCTTCAGCAACACAAGGAAAAGGCTTGTACTGGATCATAATGTATGTTAATTGTGTGTCTTACTAGTTATGTATTATCTTTTATGCTTGTTGAAATGACGAGCAAAAGAAGTAAATACAGAAAACAAGTCCATGATACAGATACACTGCACAGAGAAGGAGACTGATTGCTTCTGTTAGTCAAGAGTTAAACTTGAGAGAAATCACATCTTAATTTATAAAACCTCAACGTCCCCAGAGTAACGAGCACATACGAAACTAAAATGATCCTGTGATGTGCATTTAGAGCTTCTGCCATAATCTCAGGGAGGAATTCTGCACCGTTTAGAGCTTCGCTTCATGATAAATGAGTCTGCAAATCAAGCAAATACCCTTGAGAATGCCAGATATTCTGAGCCTTATAAGTTGTTATTATTTCATAACCCAAAGAAAAACAGGAGTGGACCCTGATTAAGGCTCATCAAGCCTGAACTGCATCAGTCAGTTTTGACTTTTCAGGCTGTCAGTGAAAATTAAAGGCTGTTTGATCATTTGCTACAGACAATTCTGCACCAAGTTACGGTTACTGGTTTTTGAAAGCCTGTGAATATCGTTGAAATCACAACACTGATGCTTTGCTAATATAACGATAGTGAACACTTTGAACCAAAATTCCTCCCAAAAAGTTTACTAACAAATCTGCTTCTAGAGGCGTCTGCAAAACATTTTTGCACAGATTTTGTTAAAGTTTAAAAACTCATACTGAAGACAGAGAACTTTTTTAAAAGGTATGTTAATTGGATTTTAAAGGCCTTGATTTCCCTGACAGGTGTTTTAAATTATTTTTGGCTGATTTAACCCCTCCACAAGACTGCGTGGATGTGTGTTAGAGTGACATCTCCTGACTGTTTCCTGTTGGTTTTGTCACACCTGTTAGTGTGAGAAAAATTACACCACCTCTTTTTTTTCTCTCCCAAATCAGTCTGAGCAGAGGTTAAACCATTTACCATGAGTGAAAACACTTGTGTGGGAGCCCATTAGCTTCTGATACATGTATCATCTACCCTGAAATTATTGTTTTTGCTTTCTTTTTGTAACCATCTGCTGATTACGACAAGTCAAAAATATCTGCTGTGAGAAAAGTCTTCAGTGTTTGATTCTCAAAAAAAAAATGTTTTTCAAGTACAAGCGATAAAGGAATCTGCTCATTAGTACAGATCACCTTAATATTTGACACTAATAATCTTATTGGATAATTTTTCTTTTTATGTGAGAGGTTTCCTGGAGAAATGTGTCTTTGGTGGATCTGCGAACAACTTAAAGACAAATGACAAGGAGCCACAACAACACAGCTTGTTTGAAAAGGGCACAAACCAGAAAGGTTCAAAACCACCTTTATTAGTTTCTTTTTTGGAAATCTCTGAGTTGAAACTATACTGCAGACCACACGCCAGATTCATTAATGTTCCAGAGTCAGACAGGAGACTCATTGCTTGATTCCTGCTGCAGTTTAGTTTGTCAGTTGTCAGTGTTAATAATAGTTTTGCATTTTGATTTTCAAACACTTTTTCATCATCTCCAGGTTTTTATTTCTTCTACTATCATACAACACACTAATTGTTTTTTGTTTAACTGTGAAAGCAGACGTAGCACACAGTTATCACAGCAATCAGTAATATTTTGGAAGGATAGTGAAACATATTGTTTTACTTCCACTCAGTATTGTTATATCATGTTAGTGTCACCCTGTGTTCTTGAGGGACAACACTCTACTTTATACATTTAGAGGTCTGCAACCAGTACAATGCAGACGAGCATCTCTGCTGCGCCTTTTCCACCAAATTAGCTCTGGTTCAGGAGCAGGAACTCTTAGAGCCTCGGTGTTATTCAGTGAACCAGCCAGCAGTTTCCATCCAGTGCTGAGTGGAACCACCACCATTAAATGAGGCTGCACAATGCAGAACAGAAGAAACAGTAATAGCAAGATGGCTGGCTCACATGATGTACCTGCAAGTGTTTCTACTTTACATATTAAAAACCATAGAGAGACAAATCTGCTACTGAAGTATTGTACAAAGTATTAATGTTCTCTCCTGTGTTAATTAGATTCTGGTGCGGTGCTGTTTCCACTTTAGACTCCTGATATTTGAGATTGAGGCAACATGAGTTTTGATTGTCAGTTATTAGAGTCAAGCTGAGACTGTGACTTTTTTGGGATTGTTCTGATTTGTAGTATCAAAGTGTAATATCCTGTCTTTATACACACATATGTAAACACACAATATGAGATTTCATAGAGGAGGGGGAAATTTTTTTTTTTTTTTTTTCATTCTTCTCATTTTCACACCAATTGAATCAATTGAGCTTCATCCTAAAAATACACTCAATCACATATTCACTCACTGAACCCCCTCACACACACACACACACACACACACACACACACATGCCAACTTCTCTCTCCATCTCTTTTTCTCCCTGTCAACCTCTCTCTCTCTCTCTGTAATCCTGATCCTTTGTCATCTAATTGCTTCTGTTTGTTTTCATGTAAATGTTTCCCCCTTGAAATACAAGAACAATGTTTCCACTGGTGACGATAAACAGCATCTCAGAGGCAATATGCATGTGTGTGTGTGTGTGTGTGTGTGTCTGGTGCGTGTCAGTACCCAGCAGCGTCTATGGTCGTATAATTAGTCATGTGTTATACTGTCGCGCAGCCCAGACAGATGCTCTTCAGCATATTTCCTTCCAAGCGCTCGCTGTGTTTGTTGCCACTGTAATAACAACACATACACACAGAGAAAGTTTGTCATTTGCCTCGATGGAGCAGTAATTTGCTGTTGGTTATGAGTGTATCTGCTCTGTAATGCTGAGTGGATACACTCCATCAGCAAGCTTGTACTTCCTCTTTTTCCTGAACCTACATGTTTATCTCCACTGGTTTTTTCTGCAGAACAGCACATTCACGATCACCTTTTCATAGAATGTATCTGTTCTTTAATTTATTTTTGTAATATCCCACAAGTCCTCGTAGTTAAACAAGAAAATAACGCTGACTGTTGCTAAGAGCCAATAAGTGCAGTCGCGCTGTGTTTTTGTGGAGACTCATCTCTAGAGAAATGCTCAGCTGATCACAGCGTGTTAGATACAACTTTTTATGCAGATCAAATCAATATTTTGGGCTCATTAACCTCATAGCTCGACCTGGTCTCATCTATCTGTGTATAAACAACACTTTTACACCGTGCAGAGCAATACACCAGACCTTTCCACATTGTTTCAGTTAAAATGTTTAGGTTTAGGCATTAAAACCACTTGACATGATGGTTTAGTGGTTTAGTTTTTGTCAACAAAGTCTCTATCCATCCACCCGACGCCGCCCTCTGACATGTTATTATGTTAAATGTTCACATTTTGAAAGTGTAAAGTTGTGTTATTTGAAGAGAATGGGCTGATCAGTTTGAGAAATCAGCTGTAAAAGACAGTTCCAGCTGTTTTTCAGTGTCAGAGCAATTAATATCAATCATGTGTTCTGCTGCTCATCTCATTTTCAAGGTTGAAGCTTCAGGTTTTGAGCATTATTAGGTGCTTAATGAATCTTAATTAATGTTAATGTTGATTAATTTAGTAACTCAGCAGCAAATAATCATAAATCAAAATTTTTATCTTTGAGTTGTAGTTGTTTGTAACTTTAGTTGCTTCCAATGATAAATGAATTCAGATTCGATAAGATGATATCGAACCCTGACCCTTGTCAGAAAAACTTAAATGTTGGTTGTTTTTATGGTGAAAACTGTGTCAAAACTATTTGCTTTTTCTTTCCCAGTCCATGTTAAAAACCTCATCATTTAAAAATTCAATAGGAAACCAACAACCATGATAATCTCCAAGAATATTACAAATAGGACCTTGAGGAATTTTAAAAGGGCAAGTATGACTGACGAAGATCAGATGAACCAGGTTCCTCATAGCTTGGCCCTGCTTGCTAAGCATTTCTGACCCGCACATCAATATTATCAAAGAAGTGATCCATGGACTCTGCACCAACATGTTGACTAAACCTCACTTTCATCAATCACCTTTCAATACTGCGTCTTCCCCCCACACCCTGAATTTCATATTGATAAGTTAATCTTCAACATCGATCCTGACTCCTTAGCTATGTATTTAAATTATACCAAAGGAGCAAGTGAAGAGTTTAAAGGTCAAGTAGGACTCGATGTTGAAATCTGATTGGACAGAAGGTAGGGCAGGTGACGTACAGCAGAACTGTTGTATCTATGAATTTGACCAGTGTAGTGACAGGACTATAAACCATGCATTATTACCAAAATGATCTTTTTTTTTCAGATTCTTTCAGTTAATGGCAAAAATGATGATAACAGTAGTAAAATCAGACATCAGAAAAATGGCCTGTGACTGAGGACGAAGACCTGCTCTGAAATATAAAGGCTGAAACAGTAAAGAGCATTGTTGAACTGCCAGTGTCATTTCTCACAGCGATAATGGCGAATAAGATGTTCATCAAGAGAGAAAGTGGATTCCTGTAGTTCATGATGGTGCCACAGATAGCCATGTGATCTCTGACTTTCAACTGTAATTTAGAAACATCAAGGTAAACCTGCGACATAAAGACAGATGACATATCTCCCCTTGAAGTAGCAGGAGTCAAGGCAAATATAAAGAGAGGAAATGGGTGGAAGGAGAGCGACAAAGATAAGGTTCAGACCATTGAACTGCCACTGATCTCAGTGGGATCTAATCTCTGTCCAGAGGCAGAAAAGCATTGACACTGGCCAGAGGGGAGGGGGTTGTGGAACAGGGGGGTGGGGGTCACTCAGACAGGTACAGACAGACATATTCTGTTGGGTATGGCCAATATGACGTTTTCGAGGCCAGTGCCAATACTGACATTTACTGAACTAAGAGTGCCAGAGGGAGATATTTTAAGTCTGTAATAAGTACCTTTCAGTTTGATCATTTTCAGTCTAAAATATATTTTTATATATTCTTGTCAGACTGGAAAAGCATCTGACACAGCATTTAATCCATCATGGGGCATCATTATTCTATCAAAACCAGGGGAAAAATATTGCACTGGATGGATAGTTTTAATTTCAAAATGGATGTGATGTGAATTAATTTTGACAAGTCATAATAAACAAGAGTCTACAGCTGTGCTAGCAGCTCTGTGAGGCTGTATTTAGGCACAGCACTGCTCTGAGCTAATGCTAATCTCGGTATGTTAACATACTGACGATGATGCCGCTAGATGAAAGGTCAGAGGATCATTATTTTATTACTCAAGGGGTACATGAATGTCTGCACCAAGAGTTTAAAAACCACAAATATCAACCTTATACTGGTGCTAGAAGTCATTAGGATCCATCTTCTGGGAACCATGAACCATAGCCTGAGACTGAGTTTGCTCTGTTGCCACTTTCCATGATTCTGAAAACTCCTGGCGCTTCTCGTCCATTTTAACTTGAAAGTTGATCTTGACAGATTGTTCTTGACCTTGGAAACAGCCACTGTCAAGACAAACTGAGTCTTAATCAGCTGAGGAAGATCTAGTCGAAAGTTCCAAAACAAGGGAGTAAGTCGAATGGACCCAATGAAACAAACCTCTGACAAGGTCAGTGAAGGATGCTGGGAAATGTGTTGAAGTCAGTTCAAGAGGCTGACTCATCACAGAATGTAAATGTGCATTGTGCATATGTTTCTCCTTTTTCATGCAAATCTTTGATATTTTAAATTTATTACATTCAGATCATTAGTCCAGGATGAATAAAGTTGATTATCAGGCATGTGGCTAATTTACCACAACCAATTACACTGCGATGGTGGTTTTCAAAAGAAAGCTGAGAAACTGTTACACTACTATGAACACCGTCCTGACTGAACTAATTACCTGCTTGATGATTATGGGGTATCCATCCAAAGAAAATTCATTTTCTGCCAGGAGTCCTCACTTTAAGCAGTGATTTAATGCAGTTTTTATGCGGCACTCTCAAATAATTGGAGGAATTTAGTGGATTTGCGTTCAAATTCGTTTGATGTCACGCTTAATTTCTTGATGAATTTGCACTCCACGCCCATTGGCTCATTAAGCTGAGATGGCAGCAGACATTAACCTTGCAGATATTTGTAGTCTTGCTTTGCAAAATAAGCCTCTTAATATAACCCCTGGGGGGGTGGGGTGGAAAGTCAATCTACTTTATTTCAGATAGTGAATCCAAGTTAAACGTCTTGACTGGAGTTAACATGGTGCTCTGAAGGTTGTGTGGTTGGATTAGCTCATCTTCCAGGTTCAACCCAGACGTAAACTGACCTTGAAAGATCATGTTTGTATGGTCACTTTTCATGTGTAATCATCATCATGAAGTTTAAGTCCATGAGAGCCAGGAAGTGATCACACCAAAACAGGAACCTTATGCTGTCTGTTGAGTGTGTGTAATGTGATTATACCTCATTTCCCTTGTTTCAGTTTCCATGTTTGTGTATTTTCAGGGAGGTGGTTTTTTTTTTTTGAAACGTAAGCTGAACTTTGTTTTCGTGCAGCCAAGACCTGTCTTTTTTTTCCTTTTCCACTCAAGCAGTTAAATAATTCACACTTCAATCACAAGTCAATATCATCAGCAGCCCTCTTTAGGCTAATGGATCGAGGTCTGCTACACTTGCTGTTAGGCAGTGAATTGATAAAGAGTCACACAAAACCTATTAAGTCAGCCCGTTGATTGATAGACACACAGCAGGGAGTAAACACATTTTCTCATAGGCTGTTTATTTTGCCAAGATTTTTTCATATCATCCTCCACTTGTTTTATGATTTTATCACTGCCATCAATTCAAGAGGATGAGATTCATTTAGTGGGTTGATTGTATTGATAAGTTATTAGCAATAATATGACTTGCCTCTTTCTGTCTCTTCCTCTGCAGACGATGAGCAGTCGTTTTTTCCCCCACGACGTCATCCTCTCTGATGCTGTCCTCAGTCTGGATGAAGACTCAGTCCTCTCAACCAATGAGGTGAGTCGCAGGTAGCTTATCAACCAGTTGGCACGACACTGACGTTTCTACGAACCGGTGAACTGAGACGCTGATGCTTTATCAGCAAAATGAGGTGAGACGGCCTCACTCCCAAGACCCGAGGCCACCAAAACACCACTATCAAACATCTGGATTAGAATCCAAATTACTGAATTACTCAGCACACAGCTGAAGAAACCAGTCCATCACAGCTGCCTGCCTTAAGATCAGACTGACAAAGAGCCGCTCTGTGTCTGATAGTTGAGACTGAAATGCTTGAATGTTAGCTAAGCCCTGCCCTCCTTAGTGTCGCTGTTGCTATGACTGTCAAGCTTTCTGTTCTCTCACAACACGTATGCAGTTTAAATGATAATGGTTCCAAATTTACAGACTTACTTATGAATTTATAGCAAGTTTTGAAACAGTGAGATTTGATTTTGGACAAAAACAGCCTCTCGTTTCTGAATTTACTCGCTAAAATGACAAACCTCTGAGTAACAGCTCATGAAACATGTTGAATAAACTTTGCAGAATGTGGCAGTTTAATAAAAATAGAGAGATTCATTTTTGTACGCACTTTTCTCCATTTTACTTTGATAGACGTGTTTAGATACTTATTAGAAATCCTGAATAAATGTAGTGAGAAACAACTGACAGACTGTGGAGAAAAGTGAAGGGATCTTAACACTTTTGCAAGACTCTTTGCAGCCAGTGGAAACTTGCCTCTGGAAATGTTTTTATAACCAGCTCCAGTCTGTATGGTTTTATGTCAGCCAGTGGCAAAAGGTGGTGATGTCTTAACACAGTATTGATCCTTGCTGAAATGAGGCAGTCAGTCCACGCAGAGTCATGAATACCATTCATTACAAATGAATTGCCTGACTCTGCCAAACAGCGCAATGGCCAGTGAACTGGAGGTACAAAATGTGCTTTGCCTTTTAAGAACTATTCCAAATGCATCAGATGAAATTAAACTAAGCAGGATGAGTAGAAAGTCTAGCATAGCACCAGAGTTACACATCAGACCAAAAACAAAGTGTTCTGATTACAGACATCAGTGTTGCAGAGGCTCTGTGATTTACCATGTAGAGAGGATGCTTGAAACCTAGTCTTAATTAAATTACCGTGCCGTGTGTGGTGTTAGGATAGATCGTGTTAAGATCACATTCTCTTAATTTAATACAAGGAGGGGGAAACGAAAAGAAGAAAAGAAATGTGAGTAAAGAAAGAGGAAAAAGAGAGAGAGGGTGGAAGACATGAAAAGGATGAGATCAGAGAAGAAAAAGGGAGAGGAAAAGGAAAGACAGGAGGAAAGAAAAGAAGAAAGCAAACAAAATGCCTGAAAGGACAGGAAAATCAAGGCTGTAGGAGACAAGAAAAGGAGAGTGGAGCTGATTGAAAAGGGTATAATGAAAAACAAAGTGCTTTCACAGAGTCAGGAGTTTTACGAGAGCCATTACCTCTGTGTCTGTATCATTACACTGTCAAAACACTGGACACCTCTTTGATTAAAATCTCACTTGTTACTTAAAAGCGAGGATCTGAAACACAGCGGTGGTTTGTTACACTGACACTTGGTTTAGAACAAATTAGAAACCAGTGAATTGTCTAAAGCATTGTCGAGAGGAAATAATGTTTGTATTTCCTCCTTTTTAATCAATACTTAGACGTGGTTAGCAGTTAGCAGCGTGTCTTGTTGAGCTCTCTAAAACCACTGAAATATATATATATTAAATAAAAGCAGAGGCACACTGATTTACTTTTACATTTCTGAGGATTTCATTTTGTTTTTATTTTAGGTTTTACTGTGTGTGATCAGTTTTGTGCGATCCAGGTGTCGATCTGACGCTTTGTACAATCACAAAACTTAAAATGAAAGCCTCTCTTATCTCTAAAAAATGCAAAATATAAACCCACTCCCACTGTGTTAGTGTTAAATGTTTGAAACCGTTAAAACACTGTTCTCAAATGTTTCTGAAAACTCCACATCAGCCTTCATTTGAACCAAAGACGTCCATTTGATTACATTTTTAAACTGACATTTAGGAAAACTTCTTCTTCCATTAGTCACTTGCAAATGTACAAAATGCTTCACAGGGAAGAGAATAAAGCAAATAATAAACATAATAAAGCTAAATGTTAATGTAAACTAGCAGCAATAGGAAACATTCAGCTTCCATTAGTAGCAACTTAATGCAGGTCTATTCAGGCGTATTTATTGTCTCATTTATGGTCTGTTCAAGCAATTTTCTGAGCAGTTTTTGCTTTTAAATATAATCTATATTTTACCCTATTCCATATACTGTTACCATGGTGATTGAACTACCTCTGCTCATCTTTATTTATCATATTTTTGTACAGTTTTTACATTTAAAATGGCTCATTACCTTCCTAACTGAGGACATACAACTGTGTTGAAAAATGTTGCAACACACATCACTTTACATACATTTTTAAAACCTTTCCCTGTGTTTGAAACCAGGCAGTGAAATGATCAGGAACAGCTCGTGTGCGATGCCAAATCAGAGCTCCTACTTTGAGAGTCATTACAAGTAGCAGCCTCGTCTCTCTTCAGGTTTTCAGCGAGTAAAAGACGCGATCCATAATGGATTGTGAGGCCCAATGAGCCCAAGAGATCCAATATATCTTTAAACTCTGAGATGTTTTATTGATCGAAGCAAGTCAATGTTCACCTTTTCTACGCTAATGGGATCACAATTACACTTTATGGCACTACAATGTGTGGCACCGCAATACGAGCTAAACTTTTATGGGCTTGTTTTTGGAGACGAGGGGAAGAAGAAGAAGATGTCAGAGAGAAGAAGAGAGCGGGATCATAAAGAGGAAGTGGAGTGATTCTTTGCTGTGCTCACTACTCCGTTGCTCTAATTGCCCTTTTAACGTGGTGAGGGGATTTATTGAAAGACGATGAAATATGTCAAGTGAGTGAAAATGTGCAAGACAGAACATTACGCATTTATTAGGGCTTTTCATATTACAATACCTCAGTGGAGGAATGGTCGTGCCAATTTCATAATTACATTGTTTCAGCTCATTAAATGTATGGTTATTCCATGAAGAGAGATTAGAGAGGGGAATACGAGTGGAAAAAAAACCTGACAAAGCTTTTGTCTCTCATTGGGCGGCCAAGCATGCCGCTGCGTTATGCCCTTTGGAAGACATTTTCAATATGGTGGATATGGAAATCGCGCTCCAACAGCAATGGCAGAAATGTGATCCTCTATTTAAAGGAACGACTATGTAGTCACTGGGTTTCTGCACTTTTTAAAGCAATTATCATTTTAATTAGCACACAGGGTTTTCAATATGGACTTCAACCATTCGTCAGTATAATCATAAATTCCTAGAAAAGATAATGATATTACCTAAAGGCCTAAAAAACTACCTTCCTTATTTTAATCTACAGTTGACATTTTCCAGTGCTTAAAGCCGCAGGGTCTTACTATGACAATAACATTTTCATTGAGTCATGGTCTGATGTGTGTACTGAGTAGAAGATTTCCATATTTAATAAGTTTTTTATGGGCTTAATTATAGGCTAGTAAGATTTTGAGCCTGAGAAGTTATGTTCAGTTGCCAAAGCAGTGGTTGTACATCACGCTCTGTTAATATTAATAATAATAATACATGAGAAATTTCAGTTTCTGAATGTAAACTAAAAAGAATTAAAGCACAAATTGTATCTACACATGTACACACAGACTCTTAATAAAGAGACCTCCTTTCGTGAATTCAATTTCAAAGTAGAAGACTGTGTGAAATCTAGCGCTCAAACTTCCCACTTAAAAGTCACACACATGCCCACACCTGAAATATCAATCTTGGCCGTGGATACTGACGTTGCAGCATGTGAAGTTTCACACAGTTCTCTGCTGAGCCGCCACAGGTTCAAAATAATCACTGCAGACTTTCATAAAAGGAGCCACAAGCGATCAGTGAGAGAAACTCTGGGGATAGTTGACACCACATCATTTTGTTTGGTTGACAGTTTGGTCGTCTCAGTGTTAGAGAACCGAGAGACCGTCCAGACAGGGCGTAACGACGCACCACCAAGAGCACCTGGTGAGAGGAGTCATAATTCAAAAGATGCTGCAAACTACAGCCAAACAAGAGCTGCCTGTAACCGCACTTGTAGACCTTACACCCCAGCTGGTTGTCTGGGATCACACTGAGACTGTTGGTAAAACTTCATCAAAGCCGGAGCACTCAGAAACTGCTGGATACGCGCTCAGTTTGAGACAGATTTTCCTCACTTTTATCACCTCGAAATCAGATGGAGGTTGACGGTGGCATCACTTCACAGGGAGCAAAAATAAAAAGACAGATTGAAAACACGACTTTTCAAAACACATTTGAGGAGACCTCATGCTGAGGGAGGATGAGGGCTCTGAACATGTGATGTAGCGTCTTGTGACATTGGACACGTTAAAGCCAAATGTCAGGAGAGATTTGTAACAGATCTATCGCTGGATTGACCCTCTATCTCCTCAGATCAATTTTGGCCTTGTTGAATCTATTAGTATGTATTACACACATGCACACACACACAACACACACACTCTCTGTTCAACTTTGAATTCCACAGCCACACTCTTTTAAACCATAATTAAGACAGACAGATTATGAGTGCAAAGAATCTTAGTTCTGTCACTCTCTCACTTGTAAGCTCACACACACACGCACACACACACATTTCACATTATAAAGAGCCTTTTAATCTCTGAAGGCAAAATTATATTTGCATGATATCATTAATCCTTTCAGCACAGCTGTGAAGACATCTGACACATCTCACATACAAACACACGAATAAGAGCACGCACACACACCCTGCGTACACACAGCTAACACATCCGTTCATCAGGGGCTACACCGAGAATGGCAGCTCCAACCTTTCTCTCGGATTAGCGCTGGCGCTTTACAGTAATTGCTTACGCGATTCATGACAGAAGCCGCGAGGTATCGCTAAAGAACATCCACTTTCGGTGCTCCCCTCCCCGACTCCTCTCTCTACCTCTACTATTCTGGTAATTAATTTTCTCCCTTGGCTCCTGAGCCTGTGTGTGTGTGTGTGTGTGTGTGTGTGTGTAAATGTATCACCAAGTATTTCAGTGTGTGCTGATCCCCTTATTCTCTGGTGTGTCTACCCGTACGTCTCAGTGGTGTTTTTGAATTCAAAAGAGGGTCTTGCTCAGGTAGCTTCTTCAAGGTCACCAGACGCTCCAGACAACGCCACATGAAATTTCTTCTTTATGAGGGAGTGGGGAGCCTTAGAGGGACACAGAGCGAGAGAGAAATGGTCCAATCTTGCACCCACTAGAAAGATGTGCAGCTCCAGAGGTGATGACCACCCTCTCAGCACATCAGTGTATTAGAGAATCATGCTCTTGTGAAGCATTGGGATTAGTGCCAATTCAGTCCACCAGCACTTTTACCTAAGAATTCAAGTGTCTGAGGGTGTGACAGATTTTTTTTTGTTTGTTTAGGCTCAGGATTCACAGTGGAAACAAAAAGCAGAGCCTGTATTAATGGTTATATATTAACCACTATTAACTTAGGTCTAGTTAGCCAGACACGGCTACATGTAGCTTCTGCTCGATTCTCTGATAAACCTCATTCTCAAATTTGCGCAAAGTAAGTGAAGGACAGATTTACTTCACCCTGAATTTAAACACACTCTTCTTTTTTTGTGTGTGTGAGCAAAAAAAGACCTGAACTTACCTGAACCTTTCATTTAAAACCTGAAACGATCCTTGAGTAGGAGGATTCAAGGTCACCAAACTGCAAGAATCTGTCATCTTTATCTGTAGCTTTTTGCCTCACCAGTTAACATCTGTAAAAAAAAATGTAACTAACCTCAAAATATTTGGTAATTGTAACTCAACACTTTCTGCAGCTGTTTTACAACAAAGGACGTAATCTTACATTTTCATTACAAAGCATTTCGACTGATCTGATCTCTGAGAGCAGTTGTTTGTTGTTAATTAAACTTTTAAATATCTAGACAGCAGACCTGATAGATTTTTAAATGGGATTCAAATGCCACTCATGCTCGGGTTTAGAGAAGACACAAATAAGACAAAATAAAAACCGAACCTTAATCAAACCTGAGGAAATTAATGAAAATTGGAGGTCTGGTCCATTTAAAGGCTTTTAAATGACATGTGATTTGATGGGGATGTTTCAGGTGGGAGGGAAATGCTCACAATGTTGAAATACCATTTGAAATGCCTTTTGTTAGGCTGTGAAGCAGCAGAGAGGCCAGTGTTTAGGAGATGTCCTTGCTGGCTCGGCAGACTAAATGCCATTTGATAGCAGTTCTGAATATGCTGTTTTTATCTGTTTACCTCCTCTACAAGCATTTTAAATTCTGAATGAGTTCTTGTATATTTTCAATACTTTATGCTTTTCCTCCTCCCACGTCCTCCTTCCTCTGCCTAACCATATATTTTCCTCCTCCTTTTCTCCATTTTTCTTTCATACTTTTTACATTTTATCTTTATTTTCTTCTGCTTTGTCATCTTTATCTTTATCTTCCTTTCCTCTCCCCCAGGTGGATTTTGCCTTTATTGTATGGCAAAGTTTTCCGGAGCGTATCGTGGGTTATCCAGCAAGGAGCCACTACTGGGATAGCTCCAGATCCCGCTGGGGCTACACCTCCAAGTGGACCAACGACTACTCCATGGTCCTCACAGGAGCTGCTTTCTACCACAGGTACAGAAGCCATATGATCTCCTGCTGATCAGTGAAGCACTGCATTTGCGGCCCAGAAAATTGCTTTTTATTTTTACACCTCATTCGTTCAAATGATTAACAGGAGGAATGTGGTAATTATAATGTAAATAAAGACTCCCTGTGGAAGCAGTGAAGTCAGGTGAATTTGCAGAGTGCATGAACACTGATTTAATGCTTTAGATCCATTGAAATATTTTTGATAAACACAACAATAAATGCCTCACAGTTAAGACCTATTTATTATAAATTCTGTCTCTTTTTCCTCACTAACTTTTCTATATGGCCTCATTCAAACATGTCATTTTCTGAAACTCTCTATTACTGTCTACGTATAATTTATTGACAAATACACAGTAGATGTGTTTCTGTGATTTTCAGCTCACTTTAAATGGACTGCATTTATCTAGCGGTTTTCCAGTCATGTCAACCACTCTCTCACACAGACACACACAATTCAGGGTTCAGTATCTTGCCCAAAATCACTTTGGCATGCAGACTGGAGGAACCAGGGATCAAAACACTGCGAGTAGTGCACAGTCCACACAACCTCCTGAGCCACGGCCCCCTTACATTACTCCAATAGCTAATAGGCTGGCTAGTATGAGCATTTAAATGCATGTAACGCTGTAATACAATGTAATGTATTTGATATAAAATGATAATGTTCCAAAATTTACACTGAACTTAAGTTATTGTTGTTTTATTGCACTTCTTGGTACAGCTTAATCTGAGCATGCTATCAGCTCAGTCTATTCCAGCTCCACAGAAATATTTATTCTCTTCACAAGATACAAACCACATTAAAAATCATCTCTCACCATTTACTGAGGTGAAAGGACAAGAAATGAAATAGTATTATCTTTCTCCACCTCTCTGTTAGCTCGTAAAACGAAAAACACAAAGTATTAAGCGGTGAATTGAACAGAGAAGAGTGTTGCTCTCCGATGGGATTTGAAGGTATCTTGTCGTGCAGATAAACAGCTCGTCTCGTTGTTCTATTGTTAGGACGCTCAATGCGAGTCTCGAGTCCTTTTGTTATTCAGAATATCAAATGCCAACACAAGGCAAGAAAAATGAGTCAAAGAGTGAGAAGGAAAGGTGGTAAGGGTGTGAAGGGATGGCAGACCTTGGCAGGGAGGTAAC
The DNA here is from genome assembly GCF_001640805.2 of Lates calcarifer. NCBI lineage: Eukaryota > Metazoa > Chordata > Actinopteri > Centropomidae > Lates > Lates calcarifer. The sequence continues at coordinate 4,574,288 of NC_066839.1, read as the reverse complement.
AGAGTTGACAGTGATCAAGTGCTCCCATGCTGCTGAGAGCTTAAAAAAAGTAGATACACAAATACCCGTTTATGTCCTTTTTCCTTTGTTTGTGTGTGTGTACATCAGATACTACCACTACCTGTTCACCCACCACGTCCCGGCCAGCCTGCTGACCATGGTGGACCGCATGGCAAACTGTGAGGACATCCTCATGAACTTTCTGGTTTCGGCCGTCACCAAGCAACCGCCAATCAAAGTCACGCAGAAGAAGCAGTACAAGGAAACCATGATGACCCAGGTAGGGGTGTCTTGCTGTGCTGTGTTTATACTGTATGTATCAATAGACTCTTCTGTCTTTTCTGTCTTTGTGGTTCTTTTCAAAAACAGCATCCTGACCTGAAATGGATCCAGGTACAAGGGAAATGTAACAATCAATAGTCTTTTTTTGTTTTGGTAAAATTAAGGCAGATCATTCCTAAAGGGCCAGCTGCAGTCAGACTTTCCATAATTTCCTTCATAGCCACCACATGATACAGTTAATCATCTCTGTATTATATACTTATACTGTTCTTTGATTGTAGTTTGTGCTTATGCTTAGTGACTGTAGCAGCAATTATGGCTCTGAAGTGCCCTAACAGTCTTTAAAGTCCCCTGTGGAGTAAAAATCAGTATTTCCCTGAGGTATAACAAACATGTTGAATGCAGTCCTTACAGAATGTGCTGCTTTGTTTCTAGGTTTTTAGGTTTTTATATCACCGCGAGTCTGTATCGTATCGTATCGTATCGTATCATTCCTCATAAAACATTCGCACAGTTTTTGAACAGTTTAGAACGTGTTTTGTTTACCACCAGCAGGATTGTGTGTTAGTTGTGTCCAGGTGATTGAGCTAAGAGAGCACGAGACACAAACAAAATTATCAAGATGTTGCTTCACCTTTAACAGCATCTGACAGTGGTTTAAAGAGAAGGAGAAAAAGAAGATGGAGAGAGGTTCACTCCTCCTTGTGGTGAACAAGTGACAGTGGAGAAGCTTGAGGCTATACACAGCTCTGACATTCTCTATGGGAGATGCCTATATGTGCATGCTGTGTGTGTGAAAGTGTGTGTGTGTGTGTGTGTGTGTGTGTGTGTGCTTCATGTGGCCAGCCCCATGTCAGGTTCTGATTGATGGCCTGACCACAGGCAGGACGATGACTCGGCAGTATGGACTCAGTGATTAATGTCTTAATTGTGAAGGCAGCATGGCAAACCAAGATTTACTCCCTCCTTTCCTCGCTCTCTCTTTCTTTTTCCTTTTTTTGGGGGGTGTCTCTCTTTTCCTTCCTCCCTCTCTCTCACCCCTGATTTGTTACTTTGCTTCAAGCAACAGCAGATAGGCATTTAACATGGAGTAGGTGGAAGAAGCCGACATCTTTTGGGAAACTTTGACCGGTGAAGTAAAGTTTTTATGAAGTAACAAAAGTCGTGACTGATGTTTTAGACTTTTTAAAAATGTAACCATTCATTTTCTATTTAAGATAGGAGATGTTTCATTCAGAGGGCGAACCATTTCTTTGACTTGATTATTTTTTTTAGCTTCATTACTATACCTGACTTCTAGTACCCCCCCGCTGCCACCCTCCTGCAGCACACAGGATGAATGTGCTCTAACTCCACGCCCCTGTGCCACAGTTTATCAAAGGGATCTGCTGCCCTCCATCTTGCCCCCTCTCCTGCTCATCTCCTGGCAGTCCATCTCAGATAAGTGAGGATGCAGAGCAGCAGGAGATGATACTTTTCTGCTTCAAAGTTCCAGTAACAGCAGTGACTTCTTACAAACATGGCAGGGTTTTTTTGGGATAATGAAGGGAAAATAATGAAGGTGAAACTTCTCACACAACAACATCAGGCCTTTCTAGACTCATGAACAAAGATGCAGATGAACTGGATAAAGTAGAACATTTAGTAGCCACTGCATGAGGTGCACCGGTCTAGTTATTGTGTTGTGACAGGTGGAACGCTTGAGGCTAAATGTCAGCACAACAGAGCACTTAGTGGTTGTAAAAATCTCACCAAAGACTCCTGTTTCCAAAATATGAAACATGTAAAACCTTTAAACCAATTTGTAGTCAGTTGCAACCTGTTTCTCTCAGCAGCAGAGTGAGTTTGTTTGGACCAACACACTGACTGACAGACAGAGTGAGTTCAGCAACCTCCTAGTTAGAGCCGAGACGAGGGGAAAGCAAGCTGTACCTCCTAACAATATGTGAACGGGACTTTGTTTTCCACCAGTCTGACTTTCTGTGCTGCTGTTTGCCGGCGTGTCGACAGCTACTCGGGGGATTCCCACAGAGTGAACCAGCTGGTCAGGTCGACCGGCTCTGTCAGTATGATGAACCTGGATTCTCTGGAAAAGCAGGTGGTGAAAACAAATAGTACTACGAGCAACACTTCCTGCCTGTGTCCTGACAAGCTGTCCGTGATAAGGAGGAGCTTCACCAGCGAGGACCATCAGACAGGCACACCTTTGTTTCACCATCTGGGATGCTGAAAATCCCCTGCCTTGTCAGTGGCTGATAAGTCAGCATATGCCACAGGCAACAAGTCTTTATGTGGGATTAAAAATAGCTGTTTAAGTTTGTTGCTACAGTCAGAATTATTCTGGGACAAGTGGTGGTCAGTCACTCAGCCTTTTTAACCATCAGCTGTAAGTAGAAACAGCTGTAGGAACTGATCATACAGAGAAGAAGAAAGGCGGGTTCAGATGCATCAGAGCACAGCAGCCCTCCATAACTCACAGTCAGCAAGCTTGTTAGCTCAGACAGTTTTTCCCCGTTTTAATAACTCTTAATTAAATGACACGATGTACAATACAGAGAACAAAATGCCAGAAGGGATTTAACGACCCAGAACAGAGAAGATAGAAGGAAGCTTCCACTAATATGTTCACGTTAGCAGTTAGCTCACCTGCTAAACTCCAGCTACGTCACTCTACACTTCGTGTGTTTTAAATACAATATCATGACATGCTCTCTCAAATAACCATGTAATGTTTCAGTCAGGATTATTTTTACCTGCTGCAGACCTGTGTTGATTATTTCTTCTTCACTCGCTCTAACACATTCATCCTCCGCCCTCTCCACACTTTCCATCCTCTGTTTCTCTAAACCTAGGGCTCCAAGGCGTCTCGGTGGGCCGACCCGGACCACTTCGCCCAGCGTCAGACCTGCATGAACGCCTTCAGCCACTGGCTGGGTTTCATGCCCCTGGTTCACTCCCAGATGAGGCTGGACCCTGTGCTGTTCAGGGACCAGGTTTCCATCCTGAGGAAGAAATACAGGGACATTGAGAGGCTGTGAATGCACAAGGACACAGAGAGAGAGAGGGAGGGAGTAAGAGAGGCTGACAAGGTGTGTGTTCTTGTGTTTCCTGTTCAGGAGGTCATGACAAGAAATACACACACTGACTACAAACCTTTGTGAGACTGTAAAGGAAAACTGAACACATGCACTGGACATAAAAATGATGAAGCACTGAGGTAAGCATAAGGCATTTAACTGTGCGTTTCAATGAAAAAAAAAAAACACTGATTGTGTATGCGTGGTTGATAACGGCGAGTAACTGTGCGTACCCGCCATCTGTGACAGTACACATAAATATGAATGCATGGATACACATGCAACAAAGACCAGGACACATTCAAGCCTGTCCTGACCACAGACATACAGTATGTGTTGCATGGTTTGAATAAGACCGCTGTACAAGGACCTGAAAAATATAACATGTTTGAATTAAAAAAAAAATCTAAGAGATGTTTATTGTGGATGCCGGCCTGTTGGCAGTAGAGGAGTATACAGTATATTGTTGGCAAAAAGGTTCAAGAGATTTATGAGTTATAGGTTGTATTCATAAAGTCCAAAGTCAAAGGAAGCGATCTTTGGGGTTATGTATGTACAGTAGAGACACATTATGGACAAAAGGGACAAACTGTAGTCTCTGGGTCGGGCCAGATGACAGCTGCTACCCCAAAACACCCAGAGACAATGGCAATATGCCTCTTGTATACTATTGTAGATTTTCAGCAGCAGTTCCTGTCTGTATGAAGCAAATAAAAAATAAAATAAAGTTATGTTATGTTATAAGACGCGAGGCCAGTTCTCAACTCTGTCTCTTCCTTTTTTCCTCTTCTCCTGTTTCCAGTTTGAACTTGTACTTCACCGTGTTCTATTTTTTCTGGTGTGGGGTTTTCTCTGTTGCTCTCTTTTTTTCACAAAAGGATCGAATCAGGGGCATTTTTGTCTTGCTGTATTGATTCCCTTCTGTAAACGCTGGCTCCTCTGCCCTCGCTGTGGATGTAGGTGCGCAGCCATGCAGCAAGCTAAACACAGATGAAGACAGGAGTTAGGTTTTGAAGTCTTTACTCAAGGCCATTTTGATTCAATGATAGTGATTACAAATTTGTAAAAATGCTGAGATTCCATAAACAAGAGTTAGAAATTAATTAAAAGTTAATGAGTACAATAACTGTCATATTGTGCCTGCAGATAATGCTCAAACAAAGGCATTTGAGGAGTAAATAAAAGATTTCTGGCGATATTTATTCAGTCACAGATCTTCACATTTTCAATTTATGCACAGAAAAAAAAACACTACTTATCTAAATGAGCCAACTCCTAATATTCACATGACTTTAGTGGATGGAAATTGGTTAAAGTTTGCAGTAGATTTTTCAGTTCAAAGTGCTGTGATCATGTGCCAAATGCTGCTACTGAAACTGTAATCTTGTCTTATCAGTTGGTCTTTTAAAGAACACACAGTCACTTGAGGAAGGTGAGGAGCTGTATGTTTATTTTCACACTGATAGCAACATTTATTTATTTATTTTTTTGGATTTAACCTGCTGCTCACCAATGTTTTTGCCAATATTCAACCAGTAGGAGTTTCTAGTGCAGCTGCCAGGTCATGATCCTTTTTCAGCTTCCCACTGATGAACACCACGTACAGCTTAGCTGGAGGATGAGGTGGAAGGAACTGAACTCAAGATGGTCCACACCATGATGGGTGAGTGTTTTTTAGTCACAGAAGATACCTGTGTGAATTTGTGCTAACGTCAAGAATGTGTAGAAGGCACCAGATGTGATATAAATGATATAAAAGATGTGTTGTGCTGTCCTAAGCACCACAGGTTTACATCAGTGTGACAATCAAGGATCTGAAATCTCAAGCACAATCTACTATATGTCTTGTTCACATTTATTTTTAACAGCAAAGGAAAATAGATTCATATATATGTTTACAGCTGTACTTCAAACAGATTTCTTTATTCTAATCTCCCTCCACTTGACACATCCTGTGATCATGACCGTCTTTACTACTGCATGCACGTCTTGTTTTGATCTGTGGCTCAAACTAAACTGCAGGTAAGCAATCCACAGTCAGCATTTTGTAGTGTAGTCCCAGCCCCAAAGTTTTTAAAAACAGCAGGCTTGAGTAACATCTCCAGTACCTCAACCGCCGCTGCTGAGGTGCAAGCGAGCCATTAAATCCCAAATTACACCAGTGCTGCTCTGTAGCAACCAGTCAAAGTAATTTGCAGCCAGAAAAGTTCAGTCAATTTACTTGGAGGAAAATGAAATCGAATTCCAACCATGATGAGTAGAATCTGTAAACATACTGTAAATTAAACACACACACTCAAGCACACAGCCTTTTCATGTACAGTACGCAGGGCTGCTCCTATGACCATAAAGGAGCCAATCAAGCCATATTTCCATGAACCTCCCTCATCACTTCTGCCACTCTTCATCTCTCCTTCCCTTCATCTATCGTTCATTGATTTTTTTCCTCTCACCTCTCTGCTCCTCCCTCCTCTCAAAGACAATAATTGTAATCACCTGATCTTACTTTCTAGTTTTCTCTGTGGACAATTATTTCATCTGACTCCTTCTTTTCTTCTCAGGTTTTCTCCCTCGTCTCCGCTTGTCTCTCACAACCAATAACGAGGATCTCTTTATCACGTCTTCAGACCAGGATCCACAGTCTCATAAGAACTAACACATCAACACAAACCAAAGAAGTTCAGACCACAACAGAGGAGAAACTAAACAGGTGAGTAGGTTTAAGTATCATTTCAGACAGGAAAGCCTGGAAATAAATCCCAGTGAAACAGGTGAATGCATGTTGACAGTACTCGTGCTGACACTCAGCTTGCTGAATACAGGCACAAACATTGTTCAGATTTAAGGGTGATCTGTCAAAATAAAGTGATACCATTCAAAGTTGTCACTGTATGAGACCAGAATAGACCATTTTTCCATTAAACATGAAAGTCTTTTCTCCCTGTTCACCCTCTTTTTTTCCTGCAGTCTGGCAAACTACCAGAGCCAGAACAGATGATTTAGTGCGAGCTACAATGGCTTTCATTTCAGTTTGCTTTAGGGAATTCTCCTTTTGCTCTTATGATGCATTATTATGGTCCCTGCAGCCCGTGAAATAGTGTGTGTGTGTGTGTGTGTATGTGTGTGTGTGTGTGTGTGTGTGTCTCAGGTCATAATGTACACATTATCGTATGTATAACACTGGTGTTTAAGAGCTAAGAGCACTCTTGAGACCAATAGCACCACCACCTACTGTAGCTCATAGCTGTGGCAAAACATTTTCCTGATGAATATTAATGTTAAAAACTCTTTGTGCATAAAGTATTGTTAAATAGTTTGCTTGCTTGTTTGATGTCTGGCTCTTACTGACAGTTACGGCAATTAAATGAATCTGCAGCTTAATGCCCAACTCAACTAGTTCTAATGGTGTTATATGTCATTTATGTGAACGGTTTTTACTTTGTTTTTCAACTCATAGATGAAGAAGGGTTTCAGGAAGATCTCACTGGTCTCTGGAGTGTTTGTTAAGTTATTTGTGCTATACAAAACCCAAGGCACACAAACACACAACAGATGACGACTGGATTCTTCCACATATCAAGCTTTTAAACCCTTTAGGTGTTAATTTAAAGGTGCTGCATGTTTTAGCTGTCACTACATAGCCAACATTAACAGCATCAACAGCTGTTTACTTACCAGCCTAGAGGAAACGTTGCAAGTTCAGCATCAAACTTCATTCCTTTACTTGCCAAGAGTTGTCTCCAGCGGTGAAAAGTCTTTGGTTTTGCTTTATGTGTCTATCACTTCTTCTCCTCTCCTGAAGTTAGCATGCTAACCAGCTAGCCCTGGCCTCATAATGCCACTTTGCAATACTGAGTCAGAGAGGATGAAGAAGTAGAACTGCACTGAGGACGTATTCTAACCTTTTGTGACGATGGCTTAAGCTCATGGCAAGTAAACAGCCGCTAATGCTAACATTGGCTATGTAGTGATAACAAAAACTTACATATAGCACCTTTAAAGGTGGCTCTCAAACACCAACTCCTTCAAAGACCTCAACAACAAAACAAGCACTTTGTCTCATACTGTCATTGATGGAGTCAACTTGGCTCCAGCAGAGTCCAAAACATCTGCAGAAAGTTTTCAGACCAGTCCTGCAGCATTATCCACTTCTCCACTGTCCATTTATACGCTCAGAACTGTGTGTTCCAGACATCTAAAATATCACCAAACAGCTTTGTCCAGTTGTTGCTGTAGCACAGAAAGTGCAGGAGGCTTCATCTTACAAGTGAGCCTGCTGTGCTGGTCATGCCTCAGCTTTGAAACCGAATTTTTCTATTTTTGCCATCTGCTATCACACTGTGTTTTTCATGTTTTCTGTCTGTCATTTTGACTGGCTCTGAATTAGATTTGAGATAATGGCCTAATGAGGGTTCTGTTTGATCCGCAGTGAATTTGGAGTTTGAATTTTGATGTCTGGGTTTCCCTCAAGGACAGAAGCTCTCTGCAGGTACTTCTCTACAATTTTGTGTGTCTGTGTGTGTGTGTGTGTGTGTGTGTGTGTGTGTGGTAATAAGCCAATAAAGGTGCACAAATCAGGCACAAATAGCTGTGACTCATGCATATTCAGGCCTTCTATTATTCTTCTTTTGTCTGTCTCTGTTCCATCTGAATGTGATGTGAGTCAGTGAAGCACAGAGTAAAGGCCTCCTGTCTGTAAAGAGCTGTCAATATGGGAGTCCAGACCATAATAATATCTCACAGACTGTTCTCTGCAGCAGACTTTTTTTTATCTTTTCAGGGCAACACACACATGCACACACACACACACACACACACACACAAAGCCCTCCCATCTGTAAGAGCGTGTTAAAGGGTCTTGTCTCCACTGTGATCAATACAGGTCAGTGTTAGTCATTGGATGTGATCATCCATGGGATCCCTCAGGAGGAAACTAAACCGCTTCACTTCTTCCCTGTTTGTACGTATTGGACAGTGAACATGGATCCCTGCTCCTGCTGATGTCAGTCGAAGCCAGACAGCACAGAGAAACACGAAAAAATAAATCTGACAGAGGGGAGAGTAAGAGGCACAGAAGGCTTTTAAGTGACGTAAAACTGTAAAATCCAAAAATCCCCGGGGACCCATGAAGACGTCTCTGAAAAAATGATCGGTAGTGTTTTTTCACTGTTGGGTAAATCACATTAGAGGATATGTAAGGGACCATTATCACTGTCTTTTTACATGGAGAGGGTGTTAATTCACATAATTTAATACCAGACAGCAATTTAATTCATGTTGAAATCTCCTCTTTCAGCCTGCAGTTATACAGACTAAGCCAATCGCAGCAAGAAAAGCAGCTATTATCAGACAGCAATGGCTGATCACCTTATTGTTTGTACCTGGCTGCAGCCGGCGCGCTTTGATTTTGAAAATTCACTTGTATCTGCACTTCAGACTCAGCTAGTTAGATATTTTTAACTCCAAGCTAACCAGCCATGAGAAGCTACTGTCGGACTCTCTGTGTCTCTGCTGGAAAGAGAAGGAGACTGAGTCCACAGCAACAGACCTTGGAGTCTTGTCTAATACATCACAGTTAGAGACCAGCCAGAGAATTTAGCTGAACTCATATATAAGCTAATTTTTGTGTCAAAAAAGCAGCTTTTACACTCGGTAAGCCAACAAGAATCCTTGAGCTTACTGTATGTGTCCAGCACAAAGAAATTCTTTAGTGAAATTCTTTAGTTGCTGTTCATTTCTTTTGCACCTTCTGTATGAAACTGAATTGAAGGTTGCTCTTCAGGACTGAGGAAACTTAAGTCCAGGACTTGTGATATAATCTAACAAATACAGTATTTTATGACGGACAACAAAACATAAAATTGCAGAATGTTTTCTGAGTAATTATCTGTAGTTTTACTTTTCAAAATAAAAGTTCAATTATGGTGAGAAATACAGGTCATCAGGGAAGTAACTGTAGTAATTCATTTAAAAGCCAATATTAAACCTCAGTGCTGCTATAAACTTCAGAATAAAAGTTTGATCCAGGTTTGTATGCTACAGTTTAATGCAGAATCCCTCCTTGTTGCTCAGCTGTTAAGCCATCAATGTGACAATAACAGTTTACTTAAGTAGTTTTTCTTATTTCTTTTTATGTGAGTGGTTTGACATTAACAGCTGACATTCAGATAGATTAAAAAAACAAAACAAACAACTCAAAAGCAGAGGGGTAATAAATGAGTGGCTTGTGTGACTCATGGCAGCTCCATCATATGTGTCTGTAGTACAGAGGCAGAAAACAGAACATCCATCCATCTTGTCTTCCCATCAGTCTATTGGACTCAATCACTCCTGACAGTCGGTCTCTCCTCTCCTTTCATCTCTCACTCACACTCTTTATTTTTTCTTTTTTTTTTTTTAAACCGTCAGCATCCATCTCATTCGTTACGGCTCTATTATGCAGCGCTGCCTCAATAAAATAACAAACGCATGAATAAATCATACCCAACCTCAATCTCTCTGATTCATAGAGTTTGGATAATTATTCAGTTTTTCATGAGGGAGCAGTCATTGATTCGTCCGTGACCCTAAACAGTTTCCAAGGTTAGGGAATTGGAAATTGATTGGCAGCGAGCGATGATGGAGAAAGGAACGAACTCGCAGAATATCCAAATATTCAAATCTCTCCCTCCTTCTCTCTCCATCGCTCTCTCCTCCTCTCTCTGCTCTCGCTCCTCAAATATCCGTGACCAAATGGACTTATAATTGGAAGTCAGGGGGCCCAGAAATACTCCTCACCTTCTCTCTGAGTCGTCTAGATATTAGTTCTGGTGAGTTACAGGGTTGATATGAGCACATGGGGAGAAGATGAGGGGAAAGAGAAAGTCATTAGGAGGAGCCCATTGCTAGTATTTGTGAGAGACTTTCTCATCCTGTAATTTTTTTTTCCTTCACTCTATTTTTCTTACTTGTACTTTTTCTCTTTTTCACACACAAACACACACATTCCCCCGTCCATCTTTCCCCCTCTTCCAACAATGTTTCTCATTATAGCCTGTCTCCTCACATTTGTCATATTGGGCGGTCACCCGTGATGATATCATAGGGTACTGGGGGTATTGTGTGTGCATGTGTGTGTATGTGTGTGTTTGAATAGTTTGCAGCAGTGACTTGGCTTTTCAGAACACCCCTGTGAAACTCCACACACATATGTCCAAACACACACACTCACACACACACCACACACACACACACACTGACAGGGATTCAGAAAGTCCTATTTGCTTCAGAGTCCTTATTTCTTCCTGGTGGGTGTTGAGAGTCCCCCATTGTCTGAATTGAATAGGACATGTCTCTGGATCTATGAATCCTATTATGAAGGAAGTGAAAGCAGGGGACGATGGGGAGAAGAAGAAGATGGGGAGATGGATTTTAAATGGAGAAATGTAGTGACAGAACATGTGCAGACACTGTCCTCACCAGTCAAACAGCAGCACTGGTCATTTGTTTAAATGCTAAAAATGGCCTGTGTCTACGTTTTCCAGAGAAAAGACAACTGACTGTGTGAAGAGTGACTGTCGGCTCTCAATAGCAATGGCAAAATAGCATGAAGTTATACCTCCACTAAAAGGGCAGGAAGTCAGTGTGCAGAGGTGGATATATAACGTGCATGTTTGCAAAGACACAGGTCTAGACACCTGCTGCTTCCATTGGTCACATCTGAGGGTAAAGACAGGTAACCAGGAAGTGCTGTTGCTGTAACATACACACAAAAAACGCTGGTTTTTAATGACTTCTAAGTCTTTTAACTGATCTACAGTTCAGCATCACTCTTGAACTCGCTTGGCCTGATTCCAGCAGTTTAAGCCGCTGACTATCACTCAGTTAGACAGAGATCGTACCTGAAAAACCAAAGTTATATCAGTGTAAATTCAAGAGTAAAAAAAAGCAAAAACTATTAGATACTATTATCAGTTTCTCCAATTTCCACAAAGTCAACTTTGTTTGAGTTTTGAGATAAACCAAAACTCTGTTCTTTGTGCATTGCTGTGGTCAGACACACACACACACACACGGACACACACACACGGACATGTACACAGGGTTCCTGGGGGGCTAAGTGTCAGGAAATGAGATCTGGATCAGGAGAGGAGGAAGTTGAATTCTAAAATAAGAAAAACAAATCAACACCACTGAAACAATCTGGCCTCTGTTTGTGCGTGTTGTGTGTGTGTGTGTGTGATGTGGTGTGTGTGTGAAACAAGTGTAAATCAAATGATCTGCACACTTTGTAATTGCTTTCTACCCAGTGTGGGTACCATTCTCATGACTGAGAGAGACAAACCAGGAGCAGATTCACTCAAACTGGGAAGTGTACTCACCTATTGTCATGGAAAGGCTCCAGTTCAGGTGCTTTCACAGGGCAAGAGTGTCTCAGCTTCTCAGTGTGGAAGAACCATAAATAGACTTTGAAGATGTGGTTGATACGATCGGTTATGAAATTAGATTTTCTATCAAAGTTAATGTGTCTTTGTTTCTTACTGACTAGAAATGAAATGTAAGTCAGTTACTTTTATTTGTATGTTGCTCAAATTATGTCAATCATACCAAGAAATAATGATATTCAACAGTCACTGTGAAGTAAAACAAAGCCACAAGTTGACATGACAGAGAGTCAGGTTCATGGTCTAATGATTCGATGCAGACAGTATCACCTGAAGTCAGCTCCGTGTAAAAATAGAAGATGCCTGTTGTGACTCTTCTGCAGCTGCAGGTGAGACTGTGTCTGCAGAGCTGCTAACATGTAATCACAGTGATGCAGCTCAGTGTGACTCAGCAGTCTGATGCACTTTGAGGTTTCCACAGGCTAAATGTCACGCTCACAGAGTGACGTGTTTATGACACGAGATACAGAGAACATGCACTGCACGAAATCCGCCGTGTATAAAATTTATTTTAAGTTAGCTGATGTAGAGTCTATCGCACATGTTTGTATAAATTATTTTTTTAAATTTATTTTTTCAAGGCATTGTAGAAAAAAATAGAGACTTCCTTTATAGACAGGCTTTATTTGACAATGCTGATTTGTTATTCACTTATTATTAGAAACTTTATTCTCCATTTTTGTAAAATTGAATGCGTGTTATTCACATATTGCAGTTTGAATTGTCCTGCTGTGCCCTGATTAAAAAGCTTTAGTTTAAAATAGCAGTTAAGCAGAATTAATTGGAAATGTACAAATTTGGTATGTCTATATTTTCCCTCTAACTAGAAGCTAGTCATTTGTTCAGGAATTTTTTTTAGGAAATTTTTCTGAAATTACAAACCTGCAAAAAACAACAACAAAAAAAAAAACATTAAAATACTAAATGAAATAGGATTCTATGTCCCTAAACGACCAAGATGACAAGAGGGTTTAATTTATTTGCAAAAAACACTCAAGTATGGTGGCCCTGAAGGCCAACACACAACACTGAAATGAAATGAAATGTTGTGTTCTGGGAAATGTTGTTGTGTTTTTACCTTCAGGGCCACCGTACTCAAGGCAAAAACTATGCACATAATGAAAACTATGGCCATTTTCGCTGCTCTGTTTGTAGGCGTGCTGTCTTGTTTAATCCTTTGTGGTGGACAAAAGAATTTCAGTCAAATGTTCATCTGCGTTTTGAGAGATTTTAAGAGGTTAGATTGGAGCTTATTTTAACATGTTGGTTAGAAAATTTCCTCAAACACAGAAGCAGCAGCTGGAGACAAAGTAAAACATGACTTCAGTTCATTTGTCATGAAAAAAAATCTTTTATTTTTCATTTCTGGGACATCAGTGGACTTCATAGGTGAATTACTGTCAGAATGATCACTTCTTTCCCTCGTATTAGAATTGAACATTACTTATTCAAACAGTGTCGGGGGTGGAGAGCGGACTGTTTCATCCGCAGCTGACGCCCCCACAGGTGGACAGAAATATTCTGCTCAGTTGTTTATTCACTGATGTGGCTTTTAGGTGCACGCAAATACCTTCACCTGAAAAAGACCTCAAAATTAGCTGTTTGTCCTCACGCTTGCAAGCATTTATCCAATCCCTAGAAGGTTTTACAGCAGGATTTAATGGTTTAGACGTAGTGAATCTGTTTGTAAAAATGCTTTTAACTGAACTGGTTAAGAACTGACTAAGAAGGTTGGTGGCAAACAAGAGAAAGAAAGAATGAGAGGTGAAGAGATAAAGAGAGACAAAGAGAACAAACTTACCTTTTCAACCTTTACAGACAGTTACACTGTCAGTACTCCCTCTTCAGTCTGAGAACAGCAACCCCAACGGGAAGGTGACATTTACCTTTTTTCTGGCCCACAAAGAGCCCTTGACTCCTCAATAGGCACTGAAATGCACACACACACACACTCACAGGGACTGAACATTACAGCTCCTGACAGTGTCAATGTTTCCATTAAGCCCTGAACCTGCGCCAATTTAAATGTCTCTGAAGAGCAGACCAGCTCTTTTCACAGGTGAGGCAGAGAGCACACAGGTGTGCAGATCAGATGAAGTTTGGAGATAAATACTTGCTTGTTTAAGGTTTCTGGACATGCATCAGCATTTATATATGTATCAGATATTTGGGTAGCCAGGACACTGAGTGGAAACATGGTGACTTGTTAAATCAGAGAGTTCAAATTCAGGCTTTACTTCATGTTTTTCCTGCCTGATATTTGGTCTTTTTGACGAGTCACAGCAGGAAAAGCACACACTGTCATGTTTACCAGAGACTTTAATTAGACCAGATCTGTTGTTAATGTTGTCAGTAACACCTGTGCTTTTGCTACAAGTCAAAATGTTTGCTGTGTAAAAAGGCTTTTCATGGGCGCAGTTTGTTTGATCACAAACCTCCTGTAGCAAACCTGGATACTCTCTCACTGTGGTGTGTATTAATCAAACAGATGCCATCAATATGATGTAAATAGAAACCAAATGAAACCACTGAAATAGCTTCATCTTCTGCTCTAGTTGCATAGTCTTGTTCCTGCATGTGTATGTAAAGTAGCTGAGCTCTGCCTCGCCCCGTCCCCAACATAAAAACTCTGTCTTGGCGTATTTCCTGCTCAGCAGAAGGAAGCGCAGCTTTCTATTGCAGGTAAAACTTCCATCTGTCACAGAGAGGGAGAAGGAGGAGAAACAGGGGTGGCAAATAAGTCACACTCTTCACCTCTGATACACACACACACACACACACACACATGCAGGAAACTCATCTTAAATCTCCTCGTCTTTTGTCAGTGTTTCAGTTTCACTGTAGAGCTCCTGCACCACTGAGCGGATAGAGAGAGAAAGAAAGAGAGAGGGCGGCAGAGGAATGACAGAACAAAGAAAAGTGTCACTGTCATCCACACCAAAGCCACTAAAATGAATAAAGCTCCTCTAAATTTCTTTTTTACTTCAGCCAGGAGCCTCCTTTCATCTGTGATCTGCTGGCAGAGCAGTCAGCCCGACTTCACTCAGTCTTAAGTTGTTTACTGTTTTCATAACATTCTGTGGTCAAAACTTTTTTCTTTCATTATTGATCCATCACAGGCTGAGATTAGCATATCACAGCACTGCCTCTATTGTCCCTTTAAGTTCAGGCACAGTGTTGCTTAGAAGAAACCTGCCAACTTCTGATGCAACTTCTCTTTAAAATTACTTGTTGGTATAAGAAATACATATATACATAAAATATAAAATTGCTGCGTTCTTGAAAAGCCAGGAAAAAAAATGGAAAAATCAACATTTCCTATAAATAGAAAACTCAGAGATTTTGAAAAGTTGTGAGGTTCATTATCCTAAAATATAACCCCATGGAAAGTTCTCTGACACAAGAAGAGTATCTTGAGATAAAGAAAAAGTTTATTCTTGACCTTGGAAACAGTAGCTGACATTTTATCAACTTTTCTGTTTTCTGTTTAGTTTCCATGTGAACTCCATGGCAGCTGGCCAGCATCGTGTGCAGGAGGACTGGAGGATTGTGATTAAAAGCACAACTACTAAAGAACTTTGTGGTAAGATTGATTTGTCAAGCATGGTGTCTGCTTCAAAGCAACTTTATGCAACAATTTTACCATAAAAGAAGAGTTTCAGAATCATTTTGATGTTACACTGACTTGTAATAGGGAGAATGGAGCTTCTTTCGTTCCCGCTCCGCACCCTGAAAGCCTGTTCCTGCTCAGTGTAACTTTGATCCCCCATGAGAAGTAACTGAGTGATAGTCAGCAGCTTAAACTGCTGGAATCAGGCCCAGGAAGTTCAAGAGTAGAGCTGAACTGTAGATCAGTTAAAAAAGACCCTAGAAGTTATTAAAAACCAGAGTTCATCTCTGATGTCGAGTGAGGAAACTTATAGGAGGAAATATCAAGGATTATAAACAGAGTTTGGTGTGTTTGTTACAGCAACAGAAAGGTCCGGTTCTAGAAGCCGGGGATGATGGGAAATATGCACTTCAGTTCAGTGAGAGAGACTACACAGTGATAGGTTTTGTTTTCTGTCCATAAAAACCACTTCGCTGCTCGGACTCAGAGCTTGTAGCTGCAGAGGCAGCGGTTGTCCAGGAAAAGTTACTTTCCGTTGTTTTAGAATATAAACTACTCGCAGAAGTAAAGTTCTGTCAAGGTTACTTTGTGGCTGAAATTTTTATTTTGTGGCAGATTTTTACAGTTACCTTTCTGATATATTTCTACTAAATATCGAGAACTTTTGGCGAGTTATGACTTTGGAAGTTTTCTAGGTAAATGGTTTCGCTATAAATCCAAAGACTTGAACTGCCTCCCTTCCTTTATCCCCAGTCTCTTGTTCATTTATTTTCATTTGTGTTTTACCTCAGTTTAATTTTTCATCTGTAGTCCCTGGACAGCTGAATAGGAAACAATCTCAGATTTACAGCATGATACCAGGCAAGCAATTATTCCAGTCGCTTTTCACACATTCACATTTACTTCTAGAGGATGTGGATTTTCTTTTACTCTGCAGTATGGTCAATTGAAGCTGCAAATGATGTTCATTAACACCAGTGAAGCAGCTTTAGACTGGTAATGTTTATGGAGGTTATATTCAGTCTTGCTTACAATAACTCAGATTAAATATTGGTATTCAAAACAAGGCCACAGGAACTTTATTTTTGATTGAAGGTACAGTAATTCAGGATTCAATTCTGTCCACACACACACAGACAGACACACACGTAAGATACATGGTGGGTGACAACAAAAAGCAACAGGGGAATTTAATCAGTATTTAAATTGAAAAGAATTGGACTGTCATCACAGTATAATTTGGATTGTAAACTGTGTCTTTTTGCTGCCCTGAGGTGTGTGTGTGCTTGTGTGTGTGTGTCTGACTCTGATGCGACAGGGTACTCTCCATTGTTGTCCCACAGTTTTCAATTTGAGGGTCATTTGTTTGCATTATCCACTTTATGACAGGCGGGGAGGGAGAATGCCACTGTTGTATCTGATTCTAATTATTTAGCAGCTGTAAAACACTTGTCGCCACCTCTCCTGTTTGCCTCCACCTCATTTGTCTCCCATCATCTTTTTTTTTCCTTCTTCTGCTCCTCACACCTTGTTTTCTCACCAGCCTTTACTAGTAGCAGTGCCATATAAAGGAACACTCCCAAGATTTTGCAGTGATTTTGCAGTACTTTAGGTTGTCTTACGTTGCTATACCTTCAGTTCTCGTTCTTATTATTTTTAAAGGTGCCAAATGTAAGTTTTCCTATTGCTACATAGTTGGTAAACAGCTGTTAACTCACCAGACTAGAAGAAACATGTTTGTAGCATCCAGTCCTCCCTCAGTCCAACATGACAGGATGAGGAAGCAGAGCTCAGAGGACGTATTCTAACCTAAATTTGAAGACCACAAGATTTAATCTGCTTCCCTTTGCCGATGATGTAGTTCTTTTTACTTCATTGTAGTGTGACTTTTTGCTCACACTGGAGTGCTTTGCAGACAAGTGCAAGGTGCTTGGTGTTAGAATCAGCAGTGCTAAGGTTGAGGTCATAATAACTGGTCAGAAAATTCACTGAATTGCCCCCTTCAGGTTTAGTTCATTTAAAAGGGGACAGTGCAATTAACAAGTTAGATGCTGTTCAACCATCCACCAAGCACACATACTGGCTTATAACCCTTATAGACCTTGGAGAGAAGCTTCCTACCCTCTGAGGTCTCCTGTGGAAGTATTCCAGGCACATCCAACTGGGAGAAGACCCCTAGACAGACTCAGAATTTACTGGAGGGATTATATAGCTCATTTGTTCTGGGATCACCCTGGGATTCCCCAGGGAGAGGAGCAGGATGACAGGGTTGAAGGATGTCCGGGCTAACGTGCTTAGCCTGTTGGCAGTTCTGCGGTTATATTTCCACAGACCGAACGAACAGGGTCAGGCTCGGCCACCTTGTTGCATCCCGAGGACACACACATGCCACACAAACCCACACACCCAAAGAAACAACACCTTCGACAGTTTCCAGGACAGATGCCACCTCTCTCCATCTCACCATCTCTCTCGTTCCCCTTTTCAGAAATTAATCAGGCGACGTGTACTTGGGAAATGAGGTGACATTTTCCTATAATGAGAGCGATGGGTGGAAGGGAAGGAATCACTGCGTTTCCAGGGCCTGCCATCGACAGAGATTGACATTTTCCATTACAGAGTCAAAATGTACATGTGTTGCTCCATCAGAGTTGCTGTGTTTGTGTGCGTGCATGTGTGTGTGTGTGTGTGTGTGTGTGTGTGGGGTTTAAGGTCTGTCTTGGCAGCAGACGACAGGGAGGTCATCCATCTTGTTACAGCCATATCCCAAAGTCCATGTGTGTGCACATTTGTGCGTATATATGTGCTGGGGTGTTTGTGCATGTGTGTGGCACCTGTTCGTGCTTGGGTGCAAAAGTGTGTGTGTGTGTGTGTGTGTGTGTGTGTGTGTGTGTAGAGTGGCGGTAAGGTGAAAAAGCATGATTTATGGAAGGGAGTGGTGCTGGAAAGCTCTAGGTACAGCAACGCCTGTAAATCCTGATAAAAAACCTGGATAGAAGCAATTTAATGCCATCAATCTTCCTACCTAGGGGCAGTGATATATTGGCAGGTAGAAAGGAGTGTGTGTGTGTGTGTGTCTGTGTACTTGTGTGTGTTGAGGAATTAAAGAGGGAAGCTGAACTCATTCCTCAGGTAGACAAACCTGCTTTTAACAATTAGTTCAAATGTTGGCGGCTGTTTTGTGGATTTTACACAGAGCTAGGCTGTACAGTATATACATATACACACCTTCAAAGCAAGTCAAGTCAGATGTTATTTATAAAGCCCAATATTACAAATAACTAATTTGGCTCAAGGGGCTTTACAGTCTGTACAGCATTACGACACCCTCTATCCTTAGACGTTCGAACCAGAAATGAAAAACCTCCCCAAAAAGAAGCAGGAAGAGCAAAGGAGGGATTCCTCTTCCAGGATGTACAGACATGCAGTACATGTCATGTGCACAGAATAAAGCAACATAGTAAATTTACACCATGGACAATAAGGTCTTCCAGGTGCAGCTAACAGACAGGACCTGAGCCGCACGACCTCCTCTCTCCACCATGAAGACCTGGAAAAACGACAGACAACACAGAGGAGGCAAAACCAAGCACATCATGGAGGAGAAGGCTGGTGCTCCAGGAGGACGAAGATCCAGATCTAAAACATCTGGAGTGAGGTACTGAGAGCCAGATGATGGAGAGAGAGAGAGAGGGAGGTCCCAGGACTGTTGAGGATGAGAGGAGAGAGTAATAAGCAACCAGAGATGCATTGGTTATCAAGTTTACTGTGATCTCATCGGCAGGATCACATGGACTGAACTGTAGGTTTAATGGATTCACAGAGACTGAGACAGACCCTTCAGTCCCAGAGCTGAAGTAATCAAAGGATAAGCCACTAATTTAAAGTTAAGATGAGTTTTAAGTTTGGATTTAACAGCCTGATGTCAGCAGGGAGGAGGAAGGGGTGCAGGATAGAAAAGGCCCTGCAGCCTGTAGACTTCTTTATAACAGACAGTAGCCCTGCACTCTGATAATCATCGGGATCCAGACCGGATCATTCTAAGCAAAATAAAACACTGTCTGCTCTAAAAGGTAAAGGAAACTGTGAGTTGGATTTGACATACAGGTTTCTAATTATCGTCAAAACAAATTGTGTGCGTGCGTGCACACACTATAACATGTGAATCCAGGGCACAGTTTGTCCATGAGCTCAGACTGAAGGCTAAAAGAAACTCCCAAAGTATAAACAGCCTTGTGTTGCAGGCTCCCCAGAGGCCGATGTGACTTTACATTCACTTGCCCACGGGTTAATAAGAGTATGATTTATAGCACGACAGGGCTCCATCTATCTAACCACAGCTGGTGTCAGCGCTCTGCTTTGCTCCTCTCCACTAAACGGCACTAAACACTTCTGCAGCATCTCAAATAAAAAGCTCCATGTAGTGTTGGTGCTGTTTTTATAGAGGAATTGATCACACAGTGAATGACAGCATAAATTAATTCATTACCCATCATGAAGTCAGTCAAGCAAATGATCTGTGAATTTATTCATTCTTAATTCTTGTCTGATGATCTCTCCTCTGTGCTCACTACGTGTCTGTTTGAAGACAGGAGGTGGCCTTGGAAGTTTTAATGGAGGCAGCTGTGAAGCTGAAAACAACAAATTCAAGGATAGAAAAACATGCAACACCATAAACAATAGCCAGAACAAATGTAAGCATGAATTAGTGCGGTGACAAGACAACTGGATTCACTATGGCTGTGAGGTTTAATACCTTTGATTTATTTGTAGCGTTAGTATTTTTTTATTTAGACCTACCACTATGTCACTACCACTACTACTGTTTGAAACTAGAGTCAGCTCCTATCTGGCAACTCTAATCACTGCTTATTTGCATTATTCATTGCCATTCTGATTAACAGTTTATTGGAGGATAATATCCTAAGAAAAAAAAGCAGAAGTCAAACAGTAAACTGGAGAAAAATCACTAATTTACCACCAAAAAAATTTCTTTTTTTGAGAAAAAATTCTACTCTATGATGAGACTATGATTTCAACAAAAAGAGCTTTAGAAAAAGGCTTTTCTCGAGACAAGACAAGAAAATGGGAATGAGTAAAAGAAAACACAATAAGACTTTTACTCTGAAAGTCACAGTCGATGCTCACGACACTTGAATACGAACCACCTTCACATTAATCAGTTCATCTTCATGGATATTGTTTTAGGTGCTACTTGTCAAGATAAGGCAGAAAACAGCCTCTGGATATTTTATCAAGGATATCTGACTATCAACAGTATTTTTCTACGTAAACATTCACTGGAGAGGTGTGTGTGTTTTGTCTGACAGAAACTTTTAAAGAATATGAAACCTGACTGAGGTCACACTTGAATCATTTACATATTATGTTTAATTGTTGAGTTGTATCCCAGGCCGGTTAGTTCGTCTCTGGCCTGCTCCAGCTGTTTTGTGTGAAGATGAGGTTGCATCGACAGCGTTATCTTTCTGTGTGACAGACTTGACTGGAGAGGCCTTGAGAAATGATTTAATTTCCCCCTGCAGGCACTAAATCACACCCAGTAAGAACATCTACTTCACACACACACGAAATCAAGCATACCCACAGGCAAACATCCCACACAGACGTAAACACCTGACACACACACACACACACACACACACATTGACAAGACAGTACATCAAACTATGAGCCTGTCCTCGCTGCTGAAATGCTGATTTGGAAATCTCACACCACTCTTTCTTTCACTCTGTCTCTCTCTCTTTCTCTCTCTCTCACATCAGATTTCTAAAAGCTGTAATCGCCTTAAAATGAAGTGACAGTACCGAGTTGAACGAGCGTCACATGCACGTCTGCACGACTGCTGCAGCCTGTGATTTAAAAGACAGCACACTCCTTAATTTTGTTATAATACCCAGCAGATTGCTCAAATCCTAAAGTTTCCTTCCACCTTACTGGGTGGCTTTCAAATCATCAACAGTGAACCGGGAGCTGGGAGGAAACTTATTTCACTGTCAGTGACCGAACTAATGCCACATTCATGTCATACTGGAGTGAGTGCTTCCAACTCAGTGTTCACATCAACATCCAAGTCATAACTACAGCTGGGAATTTCTCTGAAAGCTTTAATATATCTGAATTTGTGCTGGATATGCAGAAGTACCTGAGGAAGTATATAAATACAGGTGCTTCATGTTCATCTGTAAAACTAATTAAAGTGAACACTCAGAGGTCGTATAAACATTTTGTCATGAGCAGACACGTGTGAAAGCTAATACACATTTTAAAAATGAAGCAAAGCATTTTCTCTCTCAAGCTTCTCAAGCCTCTGGTTTCTGCATTTTTCCTTTCAAACCTTTCAGCTTCAGGCTTCCTCCTGGACTTCATCAACATCCTCCACGTCCGCTTCCTCAGCATCTGACTCATCTTTATCTTCAGTGTCACTGTCCAGCCTTGATGAGGATAGCTCTGTGTCGGGCTCAAAAAGCCTCGGGTTTTCCCAGATGGCCGGCGGTTTTTCAGCCCTTGAGCCCTTTTTGTGTTCCTCTGTGTTGACCAGTCGCACTCAGAGGCGACTGATGTTGGCAGGATTTGGAGGATGATGAAGACAGATTTCCAGTTTATAGAATGAATTATACAAGGAATGATTGATAAGTTCATGGCCTAAGGTGGACAGATGAGTTACACTGATCTTAGTTCTTGCATGTGTTGTTCAACTCTCTGAGTGATTACACACAGAGTTTGAAGTTAATAACTTTCGTGGTTTTTCTCTTTCAGGTAATTGAAAATTGCAGAGTCATCGATGTCAAAATGGCGACCACGGAGCTCCTTCTTCATCTTGTTAGTGTCTGTATTCCTATTTATATCATCATTTTCTTTACAGTGATTTATATATGATGTCCCCAATACAGTTTAATTGCATCATAACTAGATTTATACCTCCCTCCAGCTCAGAAACAGAAACATCCTCTTCCTCCTGTCAGTGTAAAGATGAAGGTCCGGTGCAGGAGAATAAAGTGTCAGCTGGAAATGTCCTGTGATGGGTGCAGGCTGTCCAAATGACATCACTCCAACATCCCGCCAACTTTAAGCCCATCGTCCACACACCCCGTGACAGATAGATTAAGATTTTGACAGCCTTAAGCCTTCAAAGCTCACACCTCCACACATTCTTCTTTGAACTTTTACTTTGCTGCTCCCTCTCTCTCTGTCTCACTCAACCAGTGCTCACTTTCTCGCTGACAATCACAGACCTGTATATGGCGACAGAGTTGCTGTCAGACAGACACGACACATCCCTCTCTGAACTAACCCGGCCTGCCCGTCTGTCCTCATGCTGTGACAGTTTCTAGGTGTTATTAGGGCTCCCTCTGATCATTTACAGATATTTATGTTTTAATAACACTGATGTCATTCTTTAAGTACACTTGGTCAGCATGTAGCTGTATGCTGTCTCTGCTGAGACTGCTGAGTACGCTACTACAAACACAGACAAATATACTTGACTCCACTTGGCTGATGCTGATGCCGGCTCTGGTACATACTCGCAGCCAAAGGAGACTGCTCGGGTGCTTAGGAGCCTCACCAATCAGTCGACCATAGACTGTATAGACTCAGTGGTTGCTGTGGTTATTACTCCTGATTCCTGCTGCCTGCAGACTTTGGAGAGACTCACTGATGCAGTTCACTTGAATTACTCAACATGTTGTCTTGCATTTTTATCAAAACACTTTTATTGTCTCCACATAAAATAAAAACACTTTTTGGTTTCAGAACTTATCAGTTTTATGTAGCTGACAGCTCAGTGTTCCCTGCATTTGGAAGTCAGCACCCAGTATATTCCAAAGGAAAATAGCGCTCATACTTCCCAACACTAAAATACACTTTTATTGTACAGATGATTGGTGAAATTTTTGTTGTGTTATGTCCCATCTTCTAATTTTGTAGGAGACAAACACAAAAATACTCTTCACCTCAGAGTTTGACAGAATAACAGACAGCTCTGACACCTGTCTGGAGTCTGGCTTTACACACACACACACCACACACACACACACACACACACACACACACACACACACACACACACACACACACACACACACACACACTCCTCCCCTGGCACTGTGTCACCTTTGCCTATCATCAGCTTGTCTTGACTCCAGACACAATCAGTCAACAACAGCACACTGAGGACTTCCACCAGGGGAGAAACCAAGTGACTGCCTGCAACTGCAAACACCTCACACACACACACACACACACACACACACCATATTCATTCACATGCACACTCTGTCTGCATATGTACAGTTACACCTCTGCTGATGTTTTTTCAGGTGGTGCTTGTGATAACACACTAACTAAACCAGATGTTACCATATTTTTCATTTGCCTGCATGTGCAGTTTTTCCTCTTAGTTTTTGGTTTCCTTCAGTATCTACAGTTTTGGAGTTATTTTGCATGTTCATTCATCTGAGAGAAAAGTTACATTCTCGTTCTGTATAGACAGTGTTAGGTGACTGGCAGCTGGAGCACTTCCAGGGCTTGGATGAACAGTAGTAGAATCCTCCGAGTTAAAGATGAATGAAGATGAGTGAATAAAGGGCAAAAGTTTGAGCTTTTATATTATTATATTTTATATCTACAAACTGAAAAGAAAAGTTAACTGCAACCCATGTGGAGCATTTTGCTTTGGCTCATTAACGGCAAGTTGAGGCTAAATATTAACTTTGATACTGATACTTTCAGCACTAAAGTCACTCAGACTCTGGGTCAGTGTTAGAGGAATTCAGACTCCAGACTCCCTGTGTTTTATACCCTTTAAAATCGCCCTAAAGCTCTGACTCACGCCTTCTTCTCCATACAATAACAACAGCTGCTGAGGCTAAAATAGTGACATTATCATTAAAAGAAATAATTCCACACTGAACTGTTCTGGTGGAGGAGACAAGCTTCATCTTGTTTTCACCATAATAAGGTTTTCTTGTGAGTTTCTCCTCGTCTTCTCTGAGGATTTCAGGAGTGTTAGGCAGCCTCTCCTCTCCTCTCCTCTCCTCTCCTCTCCTCTGCAGTAGGGAGGGCAGGCAGCTTTGTGATAACCTTGCCCTGTCATTGCGTTCTTAGAACAAATCTGCTCTTATCAGGATCTTGTAGCAGGCAGCAAATGCAATTTCCCAGCTCCCCTGGCGGGCGCCTGCCTCAAATCCTCCACGGGCAATCTGCCTGTGTGATCTGACGTCTTTAAGAGGGACTTGAACCGAGGTGGCATTAACCCATCTGACAACTAGCTCTGCCTCTGACAAAGTGTCAGCGTCGCCCAGCGTGCTCCCTCACTCTTTCTCTTTCGTTTTCACACTGATTGCTTTCTATCTCCTTCATCCTCTCTGAGTATTAGCATCTCTCCTCTTCTCTCTCTCTGTCTCTTTTCTCTCTATGTGGTGCCACTTCTCAGACCACAGATCACAGGAATGTATTAGGGACTTCTCTTGTCTTGTCATGCCTCTCTCGCTCATCTCCCCACGCCACGTCTCAGGCCACTTCTTTATCCTCGCCCAAGTCCCATTCTTCCACATTACAGCACATCTGTTCAGACAGGCTGCTGCTGAGGTGAGGGTGTGTGTGTGTGTGTGAGCACTTGTGCGTGGACGTGGTTTTGTGTGTGAGTCATGTTTCTTGGTGTGAGCCTTATACGTCAGATAAACTACCTGTACACTTCATGCGAGGGCAGCAAAGTGAAAAGTGGCTTAGTCATCATTTTTGCTCTCGATTGTACCAGTTTATTTTATAGTTATTTGCACAGGCATTGGTCTGCTGCTGGAAGAGAGAGAGCGAGTAAAGAGCGCCGTTTGAAAAGAAAGGAAAGTAGAAGAAGAAGAAGAAGTATGGATAGAGATGAATGTTAGAGAGTGTGTTCAGTGTTCTTCTGACTTGCTGAAATTAAATTCTGGCAACAACAGTCTCTGAAATAAACAGCAAGAAATCATTTAAAAAATGATGAACTGCTTTACAAAGAAAATATTTAGTTTTCTTCATCCCATTGCAACAGTTTCAGCAAACAATTTCTATCACTTCATGTTAAAAATATGCAAAACTACCAAGAGCAGCTTTTTTTAAATAAAAAAAAAAAGTGGCTGAGAAGCTCCTCAGTGTCTGCATTTTATTCACAGCCACAAGATTTCTTTACCTTTTATATATTTGATTACATATTATTTATTTTCTCTGCAGTTTTATCTCCCAACATGAAGGTTTAAATGCCGTATCAAAGCCCTCGACACAATACCATAATGTAATTCTTTTATCTTTCCTAATATATACTGTATATACACAGCGGTAGTATGTATGTGCAAAGCCCTGAATTTTTTTTTCTCCACTCATTTACAGGAATAACTGTGAAGGAAAAACACCTGATTATGTCCACAGGAACAAAAGCAAATTCATCATCTCTCAACTCTCTGGTCCTGGCAATAGCATCACTGCAGGAGCCTGACAGCAGCCAGATGAAAGCTTGTGTGACTGAGAGTCACACAAACCTCAGAGAGATCATGTGGTGCTATTGATGAGATGCCGCTCCATCACTTTACTCCCTTGGTGGTAACGTGTTGTACTCTAGCATGGAGCCAAGACAGAAAACTGGAAAATAAAAGTTTATATTTTATAGAAGTGTGTCCAGTTTTCCCCCAAATACCTTTTATATCTGGTTGTGCTGCACGTTGTTTTGAAGTAACAAATCATAGCTTCAGTTAATTAGGTGCTGTAAGGAATACACTTTCAAAGTAAAAAAAATCTGATGCAATTCAATTAAAGGAACAGTTCAAAATTTTGGGGTGTATGCTGATGCTTTCTTTCCAAGAGCTAGATGAGTTAGAGCTCATGTCTTTAAGTACCGAGCTGGAGCTGAGAGGCAGTTAGTCTAGCTTAGCATAAAGACTGGAAGCGGGGGGAAACAACTAGTCTACAGCCACCGTATACATTATATGAAAGAAAAATCACTTTTAAATGAGGTCACATAACAGCATCAAATTGTGTGTTTTTTAGCTGTTGCCATCAGGAGACATCAATAACTGTCAGTTATTGGCCCAATCAAACAATATGGAGTAAATGAACAGCTCATTACTGCTTAAAATTAAATGCTAGTCTTCTCATCTGGGCACAGCTTTAGAGGAGTATGTGTCTGCATCCACTGTATAGAGCTGATTGGAAAAAAAAGGTATAGCACTAATTGGTACAGATATGTGCTGATTGGCTGAAATGATTAAAAGTGTCTGGTCTCACATCCCATTTCAGCTGCTCAGACAAACTGCGAGCCTCCTGTTGTGAAACAAGCTGATAACGGGGAAAGGATGAAATTATTAAAATTAGTTGAGAATCCAGTCTGACAAATCTTGACAGCATATGTTGACAGGTGCACAGTGCTGGGAGAGGTGTGTGCTTTGTAACGTGCCATCTTGTTTATGTTGTGTACAGCACGACTTGAGGTAAGATTTCATGAGAAATGTGCAAATTAAAGCTCCTTCTGTCATTCCCTTTGTTTTGTCATTCCCCAACGCTGTTGGTGCTGCCATTTCATGTGTTTCTATTAACCACTGTACATTACAGCTGTTCCTTTCTCTACTGAAATTTGCAGAGAGAGCTGTAATTTAGTTTTAATTATGAAGATTATTTTTTATTCCTATTTTGTCCACTGCTTTTTCTAAGGCCAAGATGCTTTTTTTTTATTTCAACTGTTGGTGACATGATTTATTTTTTGTTTCATGTTTAGGTTTTGTGTTTGAACAATGGGTGGAGCATTAGCACAGGAAGTATAGGTAAGCTCCAGGTGATGAGAAGTGCTCGCACTATGAGGGGAAGAAAACATTTGGCCATGTCTGTGGCAGCATGTTTGCATCCTGTGGAACAAGAAATTGAATGAATGGAGATCGTCATAATTGTTTAGTGCAACATTGACATATTACCACCTTTAAAGTTGATACAGTGAAGTTGTCGGCAAATATTTTACATACAATATTTATACATCCAGCAGCTATGGTCCAACCATTCATTTCAATTCATTTGAAGTTGTGTTTCTGTCTGAAAAACAGATGAAAAGGTCCAGTGTTCACCGTCTTTCAGCTCAGTTTATTGTGTCTTCCAACTCTTGAGGGAAACATCGCTATGTTCACCAGCTTGTCTCTAACCGGTGTCTGTTGTTTTGTGCTGAGCAGGTGGTCTGAAGTGGGTTTTTTGCTGAAAACAGCTGCCTGCTGCAGCTGGAAACAACTTCCTGAGCGCAGTGAGAGAGAACTAAAATGGTAAAAAGCAAAGCCATGATATTAACATAATCAAGCCTCCTCTATATGCTTTCTGTGCTGCCTCACCGTGGTGATTTATTAGGTCAAAAGGGGCGTTTCAAAGTAAATTTTCCTTCACTCCCATGCCATGTGTGCATTGCTTTGCTGAAATACTGTAATAAACCAGCTGAACAGTTCAGCACATTCACAAGCTGTTCTGCACTGTCCTCCACATAGCCTCTCCTGATGGAGGCAAAGTCAACGATCAATTCAGTCATAATTATGAAAGTTATTTTGGCCCTGGAGAGCACTCACAGTGTGAGGGGAGAGAGGAAGTTTACCCATCCTGTCATTTTAATTAGATCCAGATTTACCTTTCACAGTCTTAAAGGGCCCCACGGAGGACTGCACAAGTTCATTTGGCTTCGGGTTTCTGTTTCTGAGCCTCCGCCACAGTTTGCTAACAGACAGGATGTTGGCTGAGAAACACAGCTCAACAAGAGGATTTTTACTGACTTTACCATCTTATGCCTGTAAGCTTCCAGGTTCCTGCTGTGGATTTAAATTGAGTGTAATATCATCGTTACTACTCATGTGATATCAGAATGTGTTCATATTATGTGCACCAGGCAGGGGTTGTTTCTATACTTTGTTCAGTTTGTGATGTCTAAAGATTAGACGTTTCAAGGAGCAATGCAATGTAGAATATTGTCTTTATTCTTCACCAGTTTATAGTTTAGTAGTATAGAGACTGTCTTCACATTAATGGAGAGCATTTCAGGCCAATAAAACATAAATCTTAAAGTCAGATAACAGTGAAACTCTATTGAAAAGAAAAAAGCTTATTGTAGCTGTCAGCAGAACTCTTTCCTGATTTACGAAGATCAGGAGAAGCAATTTCCTCTCTGTGACTCACAACTCTTAAATAAATAAAATATTCTTGAAATAGAAAGAGTACACAAAACCTAATCACCCACATCTAAACCCCCCAGCTGATGTTCTTTCTCCCAAATGACTAGACTGGAAATAGCCATGATTTATTTATTTATTTATTTTTTACTTTTTCAGTTATTTGAACCTTTTGAATCGGTCCAAGAAGAGCTACTGGTATAAGTCAATAAACTTTTGGAACTTGAAAGAATGAATTGGACCTGATGATTCAAATTACAGGAATAAAAGTTGTTTGGTTTGTTTTTTTTTTTTAAATTGCTCGGCAACACTAGCAATCTCTGCAGAGTTTTGTATCTTTCTGGCTTCCTTCAATACACATACAAATTGGGAGATCATATTTACACAACAGTTTGTATGAATAGTTTAACATTTAGATTATTTAGATTATTATTTTCTTTTGACAAGAGTTAGATGAGAAGATTGATACCACTCTCTTGTTTGCCTTTTTCCTAGGAGGTAATTAGCTTAGCAACTAGATTGGAAGCACACACACAGCATGCACATTCAAAAAAATGTAAAATCAGTTGGTTATACATTTCTGCTTGTGTACAGAATAAACAAATGGGACATAATATTGTTGATTAACAAGATTTAGAGGTCTTCATAAGCAGGTGTTTTTTCCAACTTTGTACAGATGCAGGTGTGCCCCTCCACTTCCAGTCATGCTAAGCTACGCTAATCACCTCTCAGCTCCATACTTGAAACAAGTGCAACCACACAATTCTGTGCACAAACAGAAATGTGAAGACAATAAAATGGTTTATACTTTTCTTTCTGTGTATGAAGGTGTTAATCCCTGAGCTTTAGATGTACTGGTAGGAGTATTTTTTTAACTGCTTGGTTAGCTGTTTCCCTCCGCTTTTAGTCTTGCTAAGCTAGGCTAACTGTCCTCCAGCTCCAGCTCCATCCTTAACAGTTTAACATTTTGGGAAACACGCTTATTTATTTTCATGCTGATAGTTAGATGCAAAGATTGATACCATTCTCATGACTGTCAGTAAGTATGAAGCTAAAGTCATCAGGTAGTTAGTTTAGCTTAGCATAAAGACTGGAAGCATGAGAGAACAGCTAGCATTTGAAACCATTTGAATTCCTGTATGTGCTGTAACTATTTATTGGCAGTAACTTACAGTCTTTATGCTAAAGTTAAGCTAATCAGCTGCTGGCTTCACATTAAGCTTATAGATATGAGCTAGAAGGCTAGTAAGTATATAGTATTTCCCAACATGTCAAACTATTCCTTTAACAAAGTGAACCTGTCCCAACAGTAACAAAAATGTGGATATTGGGAAGTTTGGATGTTATTGAAACTCTGCTATACTTTTCTAAACACTATATCTAAACAGCTAGTGTAAACACACAGGGTATCCAATGAATATCAAGGTATTTGAAGAATATAAAACAAACAGAGAACAGAAAACAGACAGCTGTCGGCCATGTTTATTGAACCGGTTTTCTTTTCTGTGAAATCAAATCATACGTTCCAAAATTTAAATAACAAACCTTGATCTACAAAGGAAGTCCCACTACAAACACATGCAGACACTCATTCCCTCACACACAGACAGACACAGACACACACTCATGGCACTTTAATTAGATTGTATTGACTTTTATTAAATCTTCCTTGAGCTTTCACTTCACGGCAGCATCCATCAAAGGATTATTATTTATCTTGCTGTCAAGAACTGACAGCTCATGGAATCCACAGAGACTGAGAGGAATCATTGTGTATATATGTGTGTGTATGTGAGTATGATTATGTGTATGTATACAGAAACCCTATACATGTTGTGTGTGTGAGTATGTGCACAGACTCTCTAGTGTTAAAATAAATGCATTGCTCAGAATGGGAAATCATATTCTGGCTAATTGCAGACATTAGCATCACTATATTAGATCCCTGCATGTCTGCATTATGCAAATATAGTTAAAAATGCAAATGTTTTCATTCAGCACTCATCACTGATCTTAGAAGAGCTTATCTTTGATGCATTATAGAAGACAGAAAGAGGAATATATTAACAATAATTAGTTAAAACCAGTACTTTAATTATATCTCTTAATGTTGCCCCTAATGTCTCATTTATGACCAGAGTTTAGCTGATCTTATATAGACAGGCAAATGTTGAACATATTAAATATGCAAATAAACACATTACACCACAGATGTTGTTGTCAGATGTATTTTAATGCTGCTAATAATTTGAAGGTGTGAATAAAAACAGTTAAATGTTTGTTTATGTTGGTCAGACCACTTCCCTAGAGTCACTTTATAGTAAAACACCCTCCTGTTCCAAACCACAGAATGAGCCAAAAAAAATAAAAATTAAAAAAAAAAAAATGTTATGAAGCTAGAAATCACAGCAGCGAGCACGGTATGTAAAATTTCAGTACATTTGTTTCCTTTTTAGTAGATTTAATTCAAAGACAAGTGTGATTACATTATAAATCCTGTGTTTAAAGGTCTACTTGAGTAGATTAACATTAGTATTAGTTAACCGTACTGAATGTATCAACAATGTAAGTACTCAAAATGCAGAAAATTGGCCTGTAATTGAATATATTTATTCTCATTCACAGGTCAGTCTGGGGTGTTTAAGTAAATTCTACAATGAAATGAATGATGATAATCTGTGAACAATAAAAAAAACAAAGTTTATCTAAAATTAGAAAAAAAAATGAAAAATAGAATAGAAAAATGTATGTGACAATGACAAAACAAGTTGTTCTAATTAGAAAACATGGCTGTATTAGAAGACCAATCAGAGGCGGTTGCTAGGCGGAACAGAATCAACTGGCCAATTGGCGTTTTTTTTCTGACGTCGTTGGCTTGCGTGTGTTGTCATTGGCCATGATCTGGGAGGCGCGCAGAGAGGCGGAGAAACGAGGTCGGACAACAGATATAAACCAACGTTTGGGCCTTTGCCTCGGTTTGTTAGTACTGTGAGAAAACTGAATTACAGAAGAAGCCTGGATGCTAAAACAAACCCTGCAGCTGCTTTTTGGTCGAACACGAATGAGGCTGGACGCTGAATACACCTGCGGCGCGAAGGTAAGGCTAAGGAGTGAACTAGTTAGCGGCTAGGTTTAGCATTTGCGTTAGAAGCGAGCGTTAGCATTAGCCTTGTAGTAGTTCCATTATCAGTCGCTTTTTTACCGCGTGGGTAAGAGCGTGTTTGTATTTCCGTGACGGAGGCGTCTCTCACACGAGTTGTGGACCCCCAACGTGGATGGGTAACAACTCAAGGAGCTCTTTATAGTCTGTTTAAATCCCTGTTGTAATTCTTTACAGTCACATTTCCGACATTTTGCAACTTTTTGTAACCTGGTCATTTTAACTCAGTTTATAGCGGTCTATCGCGTCGTTGTCATTGTTTTGTGTCTACTTGTGGTCATTTTGTAATATATTGTGTCTGTACATCTGGCTGCGTTTCAGCTGGATTTCAGCTATGGCATTTGTCTCTTTGTGGTTGTTCTTACTGCATCTCTGTAGTGTCCTTTCCTGATCATTTGACATTTCTTTGAGGCCATTTTTTGTTTCATTGTAGTAGTTAAGCACATCATTCTGATTGTTTTGCGTATAGGTTTTTGTCTGTCATTTTTGTTTGTCTTTGTAAGATGTGTGGTAGTAATCTGTTGTATACACTCAGCTTACACGGTGAGACAATACACAATATTGTAGTAGTAGAAATAACAGAAATAAAGATTTTTGCAGTTTTTTCTTTTCGGTCAGTCAAGTTTTATTTGTAATTGTCAAAGCTTTAGTGTTTAGTTTTCACTGTTATCCTACACTCTGTGGGTTTTAGTGGTAAAAAGTTTCCATTACCATTTTGTATCAGTGTTTCAAGTGTTGAACTTGTGTTTTCCAGGTCTACTTGTTCAGCTGCTGCAACTTGGACAGAGACACCAACATCACCTTACAGACCAACAGGTATTTGTCTAAAACATTTACCCAGGCTGAAAAATATGTTGATGAGCTGAATTGTTAATGTCAGAAATTGCTTTTTTTTCTTTTAGTGTCTCTGGGTAAATCCCAGCTCAAACCTTGGTATTCAATAAATTTAGTACTGAATATAATAAGAACTGATTAATTGTGTCTATTAAATCAGAAAATAGTACTAACTGTAATTGCTCAGAGCACAAGGTGATGTTTTCAGATGTCTTCTTTTGCTTAATCAACAGTATTTACTATTTATCATATGACAAAACTATTAAATTCACACCTCACAAGCCTCTGTCTTGATGCAAATATTTGGCATTCTTGGTTTTGAAAAAATATGTATCAGAATAGTTGTCAGTGGAAAAATTGACTGTAGCTCCCCTCACTTTCTTACCAAACCATATAATTTTTGTCATTTTCCTTTGTATGTTTCTCTTGGATTTCCTTCAGGTGTCACAACTTCCTCCACAACATCGTCCACGATCGTAGATACATTGTCCATGATCACAGAGATGTCGTCCACGATCGCAGAGAGTCTTTGTACAATGAAGAAGTTCGTTGAGACCAGGACACAGGCCTCCAGGTAATTCACAAACAGCTTTACATCAACTGTCCAACACAGAGCACCGACATTAAACTGTTTTTTTTCAGTACTGAATATGTCATGAAAGTGGAATAATAGAAGTAATCTGCAATATAGAAATAGTGTATAAATAATATGTACGTAAACATAATTAGCAATATCAGAAGTAAGATGTAATAGTCAATCTGTCACTAGATGTGGTTTGCAAGGGTAAAAGTTATCTGTAAATTTAGAAGTAATATGTGATAAGAAAAGTAATGGTAAAAGTAATGTTATATTAGAGGTAATAGCAAAAGTAATCTAATATAAAAGCAATGCAGAAATAATAGTAATCAAAAATAGGAAATGTCATTGTGTGTATGTGTTAAAAAATGTCAAATTACTCCATAGTATAGTAAAGCATCAAAAATATCAAAAATGTATATCATAGTATAGTAGGGCATATAAATGTCAAAAAGTAAAATGTCATAGTATAGTAAGGTGTCAAAAATGTCATAGTATAGTAAGGTGTCAAAAATGGTCATAGTATAGTAAGGT